>NC_059111.1:86582293-86891936 GCF_020740685.1 Jaculus jaculus | reverse complement strand
TTAGCTTTAAAGATCATTTTTTATTATTTGAAGATGTTATTATCTTATTTCACTTCAAAGGCCCCAACCATCTATGCTTATCTTGTAAGAACAGGCATTATAAAATACTGAAATGTGGAGCCTTTCATTTGAGATCTGCTTCTTCAGAGATTTAGTCTCATTGATATTTTTTGTTAATTATCTTTCTTTGCTTCTGTTTACAATTGACAATCTTTATCAGTTTACTTTTGAAAGTATCAAAGTGTCACACATTTTCATATCAAGCAACTGCCTTTCAATTCTCTGTCTGTATTTACTTACTTTTGTATTAATTTGCATATTTTAATGTATGTGTGTGCTTACATTGTTCTCGTTCTATACCTATTCCCAGCCATGTATATGATTTGTGCTGATGTCTATTTCTTTTTCTTTATTTCTTTCCTTGTTTTTTTAAAAACTAATAATAACAATAATAATAATAATAATTATTATTATTATTATTGTTATTATTATTATTATTTTGTATTTTGAGGTAGGGTCTTGCTCTAGCCTTGGCTGTCCTGAATTCTCCACATAGTCTGAGGGTAGCCTTGAACTCACAGCAATCTTCCTTCCTCTGCCTTCGCAGGGTTGCATTAAAGATGTGAATCACCATGCTTGGCTTTTTTTTTTCTTGTTTAAATTTAAATTTTATTTTACTTATTTGAGAAAGAGTGGCAGATTACAGAGCAGGCCAGGGCCTCTAGCCACTGCAATCAAATTCTGTTTTTTTTTTTGTTTTTTTGTTTTTTTTTTTTTTTTTTGGTTTCTTGAGGTAGGGTCTCACTCTGGCTCAGGCTGACCTGAAATTCACTACATAGTCTCAGGGTGGCCTCGAACTCACGGCAATCCTCCTACCTCTGCCTCCTGAGTGCTGGGATTTAAAGGCGTGCGCCACCACGCCCAGCTGCAATCAAATTCTGGATTCAAGAACCACCTTGTGCATCTGGCCTGCATGTGTAGTAGGGAATCAAACCTAGGTCCTTAGGCTTCACAGGCATGCTCCTTAACAACTAAGCCATCTCTCTAGCCATATTTTCTTTAAAAATATTAACTTATGTGCTCTTCATTGTGCAGTAAGCTATGCATGCACCCAATGTAGGGATTACTTGCAATTCTCCAGGTTTACAAGGCCATGAAAGCTGACAGTGTCTGTGAAGACTTCAAGGTTTGTCAGAGATTTAACTGTATAAAAAGTGAGGCTGACTTCCAGTTAAGATGGGGGCGTAGGTACCACGCCAAAGCAGCCTAGGGGGGAAAAAGACCAAAAAAACTCAGCAAAATACACACTTTTACTAAAAAGTGAGGTATATGGGAAATTGAGGCGGCAGCGGAGAAGTAGAAGAGTTCCAGAGCATCCAGAGCCTGCACAGGCGGGAAAAGCGGCTCCGGCAGCTCGGCCAACCGCCGCAGCCGTGGCGCAGCAGAAAGCTGCCAGACTCTCGGCTCCAGCCGCAGGAAAAGCCAGGTGCGGGATTTTCCCCTCACACCGCGCTCTCTGCAACTTGGGAAATGTGAGGGGAGAGCGGCAGCGAGCAGCGGAGGAGCAGACCGCGAGGTAGAAGAATACGTGGAGCAGCGAGACAACCAGAGCAGCCGCGGCTCCCTCCCCTCCCCCAACGCCTGAACCCAGCTCCAGCGAACACAGCAGTGGCCCGGGACCCAGCCACGCCAACTTGGGCTGACAGCGGGACCCAAGCAGGAGCAGAGTTCGGCAGCAACTTCAGCGGCTCCAGCACCGGTACCAGCGGCCCCAGCAGCAGCAGACCCAGGAGTGGCAGCAGCAGCAGATCCCGCAGCAGCGGCTTCGGGGGGAGCAGCGGCGGTGGACACGGCAGCGGCAGCTTCAGCAGCGGTGGTGGCTCCGGTGGTGGCAGCTACGGCAGCAGCAGAGGCAGCAGCAGCGGCCCGGTTTGCCCTGTAGGAAAAGCAAGTGCCCAGCTCCAGAAATCAGAACAGCAGCCCGACGACCCAGGCAGCAACTTGACTGAGACCAAAATCACCCAAGGTAACTGGGATTGCACCAGGGAAGGGTCTCACTTGGTCACAAGCTGACTTGGATCCTTCAACAGACCAGAAATCTAAACCTCTTTGTTGATAGAGGATCTGGTCATTATAATTACTACTCTTGCATACATACTCGGGGCTGTTTTTGATTGAATGTGTACAGTGTTTAGTTAAATTTTAGAATCTACCTGTATTTTATTCCACTCAGCCTGCTTGAATACTCCTATAGCAGGGAAACTCAACCCCTAAGAACATCTTTGTAGATACTCGAAGAGTCTTAAGAGCCACACCTAATACCTTAAGGTCCTACCCTGAAAATATATTACATCAAATCAATTGATACAGCTAAGAATACACAGCTAGCTAAAAAGTGAGGCTGTATAACCATCATTTAAAGACTCCTCAAAGTTTGTTTGGACTAAAAACAATACCAATAGTGTTCAAGAGTTTGTGAAGCAATTTAGAAATGACAGAATATGTACTTTCATTTTAAGTATTAAAACCTAAATATTTGCATAGAGGAAACTACTGGAATTACTTAACAGAGAATAAGAATTTCCAAAATATTAGAATATAGTACATAGAAAATATGAATCAGTGGAGAGGTATCCCATGATTTCACATAATACAATTTGACTTTATCAATTCATAACTTTGCATAATTGCATACCAAACTACACTATTATACAGAAGATTGGTTATCTAATATTAAGTGAGCTAATCTATGTAGTCCACTTGGTTTTTGATATAAAATTGAAAGATCAAGTTAAGAACATCTTCTCCAGTTATTGTTCCTGTATTTGTAGTTGTCTCCTTCTGACCAGTTTGCATTCAGATGTCATAAGCAGAATGGAAGGATGTGTGTCCTCAGCAGAGCAGACCTATGACTTTGGCCTCATTAGTTGTGTGCTGTGCTATGAGTGAATACGTTGTAGCCTAAATAATTTGGTACTATATTCATACATTATGGACATATTAAGGCTTTCTTTTTTTCCACAACAGTACAAAGCATCCTGGATTATCACACTGTGCCTCAGAAGATGATTACTATCATCTTTGTGCCAAGCAGTTCCATGGCATTTTGTTTCAGTCCTAACCTGCCTTCAATATCTTCTTGATTTCCTAGATACTTAATTTTTATTATTCATCCTTATATGTCTTGGTCATAGATAGAGCACAGGCTATTGACTCTGTTGAAACATTAAATTCTGATTAAAATGTCTTTGTAATCCTGCAACCTAAAGCAATGCTGAATGGAGGCCTCTTTCATTCCATGGGCAATCAGATAAAGACCACCTCTGAAATATCAGTCTACAAATCATAGTTGGTGATCTGTAATTTTCTCATCCTTAAACTATTGAACTCTTTACAAGTACCTAAGGAGACATTACATACAGCGTTGTATTTAAAATGTGTGTTAAGAGAATAATATGAAAGTGAGAAAGGGTTTTAGAAACACATCTTGTAAGAAGTTCCTGTGTCCTGAATAAGCATCTAACCTACCTGAGTTCTGAGTTCCATAACTGAAATTTAAAGTTGGAGTAGGTAAGCTTGCAGGTGCTGAGAAGCTCTCAGGTTTATGGTTTCAAATTTGTAAGGAAAATTCTACTAACATCCTTACAAAAAAAAAAAAACAAAACACTTTTGTTCAAGATCTCTGTCAGAGTTCAGACTTGGTAAGAACAAAAAAATAAAAGAAACATCATGAAAAGAAGCCACTACAGTGGTTGCTAAGGAGAACAATTGCTTCATTTCTCGGGTTACTAATAAACCAAATCTTCCCACGGAGTCAACAGTGATGGCATAAATACCATCACTACAGCAGACTTTATCGTAATTAAATTGTGTATGCAGTGACACACACACACACACACACACACACACACACACACACACACTTTTAAAAGGTTAATCTTTTGTTAGCCATTGACCAACTTCTTGTATCAAATTTAGAGTGTGGGGTTACAAGCCAGATGCCAGATGCAGTTTGCAAAAGACAAGAAGGAAGAAATGAAAGAATTCCTAGAATATGTGGGGCTGTCTGGAATAGAAAAGTCAGTAGAGCATGTCAAGAAGTAACCTTGGAGGAGGGGCAGTTCCTTAAATCCAGAGAAAGGTCGCCATGGTCAGGACCAAGCGGCAGGTAGGGGAATCCTGACAGTCGCTTGCTTGAGAGGGGTGCCCACGCCTCATAAATGGGTTGGTATGCAGAAATAACAGTTTGTTGTATGAGATCTGGAAAACTTTTCCTCTAGTTCCAGGTCTTACAAAGCCCGTTCCTGATACACTGTGAATCGTAAGTTGTGACAGTGAAACTCAGCAGGCAGCCATGCACGTGCAGCACTTTTGCATTGCCGTGCCGAAAAGAGCTCAGAGAGCTTTAACCACTCGTGCCCCGGGCACACGAAGGCTAAGTAGTTTGCTGTATTATGTTACATTTTCTTTGTTCTTGGATTTTATGAGATTGTTATACATACTGGGGCACACTTTGGGTTCATTTTTCTTGGAACTAATAAGTTACGGGAGAGTTGAACATTTTTCCCCCTTGGAAAATATTTGGACATGTGCTCTGAATGCAATTCAGGAAGTTTTTTTTTTTTTTTTAATTTTCTTTTGCTTAAAAATGCCAGTAAAACTCATAAAATGAAATGGCTCATCTGAGAGTAAAGGGAATCTGTATACTATAATTTTTGCATCATACCTGTATAGCCCTACAGAATCACAGAGTTCTGTGTGATCTAATCAGTTTATAATAACAAATAAATGCAGAACTGGAAAATTTACTAACACTTGCCTCTTCATGGCTTTATAGAACATGTAAACATGAAATTGATTGTTTTTGGATAAAAGAATTACCTATTGTATTTAATGATTTAAATAAAAGTATAAGATTTGTAAATAACTTTATGTCTTGTTATAGAAAATAACATGGTAAGTCTTCAAAAAAAGTAGAACTATGAGATGACCTAGCAGTCATATTTCTGAGTATTTTCCAAAATAATTGGAATCAGAATCTCAGAGATACTTAATCACTCTGTGCTTTTTTTTTGACATGATTCACAATAGCCAGAATTTTGCAGTGATTTAAATACCCCTTGATGGATAAATGAGTGGAGAAAATTTTGTATACACAAGTGGACTATTTTTTTTTTCCATGGGTCACTGAGGCTTTTATTTTGTGCATAAAACCACAAGGGATCTTGCCTGTGGCCAACCTGGAGATTATAGTAGAGGCAGGAGGGCTCCAGACAGTGGGTGGGAAGAAAGGTGACAAGAACAATGATTTGGACCAATCACGTAATTACAGAACTGGGGTAACTGACAGGGCTTCAGTGGTCAGGTGCAGCTCCTGTGTTCTAAGGAAGCGGTGGCAGGAGCGAACCACAGAAGCCCAGCAAACCAAGAACAAGCCTGGAGGATGTTTGCTGACATCTGGGCCAGGATCTAAGCAGCTGGTATTGACTGAGGGCTCGAGGAGTATTCTTTCCTCCTCTTACTTGGCCATGGGGTTTCTGCAGGCCTTGCCAGCAAACTTAGCTTTGCTGCCCAGTTCCTCCTCAGTTCTGAACTGCTGGTTGTACTTGGCCAGGTGCTCAGATTGGCAAAGTACCAGTCTTGATCTGCCCAGTGCAGAGCCCAGGAACAGGTCAGCAATGAAGGTATCCTCAATCTCCCCAGAGCGGTGGGACACCAGGACATCACAATGGTTGGACTATGCCAGCTTGCACACCTGCAGAGACTCTGTCACAGAGCCAGTCTGGTTCACTTTGAGCAGGAGGTGGCTGCACTTCTCACCCATGACCTTAGCAAACCATCTGGGGTTGGTCACTGTGAGATTATCCCCCACTACCTGGATGCATGCACTAGCTGTAAACTTCTGCCAAGCTTCCCAGTCATCCTGGTCAAAGGGGTCTTCGATGGACACCACTGGGTAGTCTTTGTTGAAAGACTTCTGCAGGCCAGCCAGATGGTCAGGTGAGATGTACCTGCTTGCATTGTCAGGAGACTTGAAGTCCAGGTCATACTTGATGGACCTGAAGAACTCAGAGGCAAGCACAGCCATGCCAATGACAGCTTGGTCAGTGGAGCCAACATTCCCTATTGTGTTCTTCGGCAGCTCCAGGGCTTTGTTTTCCAGGAGGTCTGGTGCAAACACGCTTTGTCACCCATGGTGGCATCTTTCCCATATTTCTCCTTCATGATGTTCTTCAGGTTGTGGCAAACTTCTGCTCCAATGTGCGTGGCCTCCTGGACGCTGGATGCACCCACGGGGAGGATCGTGAACTCCAGCTTGTTGCCCGCACGAGAACCCCCGTTGAACATATTGAAAGCCGGGACTGGAAGGATGACCTCAGGGTTACCAGCTAAAACAGCAGAGGACACACCCAGGATGGCATTTGCGGCCAAACTAGGATTTTTTTTCGGTCCCATCCACCTCCATTATCAACTTTTCAATCTTCTGTTCCAGAACATTCAGTTTCTTGCCTACCAGGGCAGGTGCAATAGTTTTATTGATGTGCTCAACAGCCTTCAAGACACCCTTCCCCATGTAGTGTGTCTTACCATTGTCATGGAACGCTGGGGCCTTGAAACATCGCTGGGCACAGCAGCTCAGAAGAGACCTTTTGTGGTATAGAGGTCAACCTCAGCAGTGGGATTCCTACCAGAGTCAAAGATCTCTCTGGTTATAAATCTTGAAAATGGGCATGATGAATTTCGCTCAGGAGGACCAGAAGATGCTGCACACATGGAGAAGAGCACTAAGTGGAAATGGATTTTTATTTAAGCTTGAAAAGAAAGAGAATCTTACAACATATTGCACCATGGATGAACCTTGAAAACGAAGTGAGACAAAAATGACAATATATCTATTATATCTAGTATATCTATTAATATGGGATGTATAGGACAGTCAAACTCATACATAGAAGCAGATCACAGAGTGGAGATAGCTATGCGCAGGGGAGGGAGCTAAAAACCTAATGAAAAAAAATTTCAGTTCCGTTGAATGAGTAAGTCCTAGACGTCTGTTCTGCGTACCATTAGCAATGCAGTATCACACACTAGAAAATGTGGTGGAGTTGTCCAAATATTCACAATATGAAATCTGAAAAAGAGGAAAAGAACACTTTCTTCTTGAGATTTCTTCATTATGTAACTGAGAAGTTGTGCAAAGAAATGCTTCTTGGAACTCTCAAGAGAATTAGGGCCCAGGGAAGGTCGTCAGGGATATGATGTTTGACAGCAGAAGTGTTCATATCATGAATTAGACCCTTCAAAAGGAGTAGAGATCTCCTTAGGGAGATGAGTATAAGAACTGTGTATGCCAGGTACAGAGACAGAGGGAGAGATGTGTGTGTGTGTCAACAGAAATGCTGAAAGAGGCTTTAAACAACACATACAGGATAACTTTCTGGGAAGTGAAGCATGTCTAAGAACTAAATTTCAGACGCTTTCTTATCAGTCAGTTACATGATCAGTTACACATTTTCTTATCAGTTACTGACATTTTACATGATACTCAAATTACCTAAGATCCTGGGGAATTAAAAAACCAAACCAAACCCTGTCTCAGCAGTACAGAACTATAACATCTTACGGACAAAGGGTTTGGATGGTGTCTTTACTTTGCTCAAAATCCTTAGACTCTGTTTGCCCAGAGCTTCTCTTTTCCTGATCAGCACTTTCTCAGTGGCACCTGCCAACTCTGAGATAGGCCAGATACGCATTAATCCTGAGAGAAGTAAGGAAACTTGCATTAACCAATTACTTTAGAAAATTATATGACCAAAAATCTCTATCTGCCTTTTTTTTTAGAATACAAAAGATAGAAAAGGCCTGGCATGCTGGCACAAGTCTTTAATTTCAGCACTTGGCAGGCAGAGGTAGTGAGTTCAAGGCCAGACTGAGAGACTACATGGTGAGTTTCAGGACAGCATGGAATAGTTAAAAACCCTGCCTAGAAACACACAAATGAAAATAAACACAAACATATACAAAAAAAAAAAAATGAATACAAAGGTGAGGGGGCGGTGTTTCATGGGAGTGAACCAGGTTTCATTTCTGCAAAACAAGCACTCCTTCAACTGAATTATATTCTCATCCCTCAAACACTTATACATAATTTACAAGCCCCATTTTATTTAAAATTTCACTTTTATTATCCAGGTATCTGGAATATATAATCTTAACTGAGAATGTTTACTATCAAGTGAATAAGTCTATTTTTTTTAAAAAAATAATCTTTGTAACAGAGATAAAGAGAATTCTCCATGTGAATAAAACTTCAACTGTAAGTCAAGAGGTACTTAGGAGGATCAGCCAATGATGTCAAAATGCTCATCTGCTGCTTATAAAGGAAGCCACCATTAGTTTTATTTGTTTTCTGATGTTGTAAGATTTATGTAGACATTATGGGGGCACACATTCTTTGTCTTCTGAGAGATGACTGAATGTTTTTGTGTGTTGCTCAGCTGGATCTATTGCCTGAACTGGAATTATTAACTCCTTGTACATCTTTTTCTATAAACATAATGTGAAATTTTTCAATTACATAACCACGTACTTCACATTCTTTTCAACAAATAAAAATATTAGAAACTTGATTTTGTTTTTATACTAGGAATACATTCCATTATACTTGAAGTCCCAAAAATGGTGCAAAGAATTTTTTCAAAGTTCCACTCCAGTCAGTTTTGTTCCCAGAGTCTGGAGTATTTTATGAGTATCAGCTCTACAGATGCACATGCAGATATACTTTACATTTCTTACTTATATGCATGGACTCACAAACTGAATGTGTGTGTATCTAAACACAAGAAATTTGGCTCTCTATTCCTCACTTGTGGTGAATCTACCTAATGTATTTTTCTGGGTAGGTGGCTGGGAAGACAGTAAGAACCACCTGCCTATGTTAGGTATCCAGGCAACTGAGAAGGTGAGTCAGGTTTTTGTTAGATGATGTGGGTCTGGGATTTTTCAGTAAGGTGAATATTATTAACTCAAATAATTCTCATTCTGTGCCAAGACTATAAAGGAAAGAATAGCTTCATAAACCATTTTTTATGATGAAGTTTGCTGTGAAAGGCCTTGGAATCCAATTCTTTCCCCACCAACTCTGCATTGCCTTGTCTCCAGAAACCCTTGCCAGTGTCTGTGTCTACCATGAGCACAGAGGAGCAGTGTAATTTGTACCCTTACTTCTGTCTCCTTCCACTTCCATTTTCCTTCTTTTATTGGTTTTTATCTGGGTGAAAAGGAGAAAACTATGACTAAAGTCATGAGCCCTCAGCCTTGGGTGGTTGTTACATATCAGTGGACTTCCTGTAAAAGTGCCTGCTTTGCTTCTCTTTTCAGATGGCAGTTGTCAGTACTGGGATGACTCAGAAGGCACCATGGTGCTGAGAAGTGGCAGAGGAGTGCTCAGCACTGAAATAGCTCTATCATACTTTCCAAGGCTCAGGCTCCTTTGTGGAAGAGGTGGTAGAAAGAATATAAGAGCCAGAGGAAGGCTTACAATGCACTTTTCCAGACACAATCACCTGGATATCTATGACCTCACAGTGCATGGCACTACCCAAACAAGACCCTCATAATAGGAGGAAAAATGATGACATCAAAATAAAAGAAAGACTAAATTAAGAGAGGGAGGGGATATAATAGAGAATTTGTGAGGGGGAAAGTGGTGGAGGAGAGAGAATCATCATGGTTTATTGTCCACAATAATGGAAGTTGTCAATAAAAAGTTTAAATAAGTAAAAAAGTGCCTACTTTGAAGCAAATATAAAAACCCAGGGGTGGTGTTGCACACCTTTGATGCTAGCAGTTTGGAGGCAAGGACAGGAGGGTCACCATGAGTTCGAGGCCGCCCTGTGACTACATAGTGAATTGCAGGTCAGCTTGGACTAGAGTGAGACCCTACCTCGACAAACAAACAAAGAAAAAAACCACGCAAAACCTATTTATGAATTTGAAACCCACATTCATGACAATGCAGCACTCAGAGATTCTTCCTTCATGGTACTTTTCATCCCCTTGGCAAACAGAAGCCAAAAGATACTATGAAATACTGAAAAATAGAAGGGTTTGCCTCATCAAATATCTGGTCATAATTTTTATTGTTCTTCCTACTCTCTGTGATATTTCGAAAAATTCCTGAGCCATTATTGTTATCGGATTGTTTTCATCTGAATTAAAGAGAAAATGAGTCCAGCATATAGGAGCAGGAGTAGAGTCCAAGTACACAATAGCATTTCAATTATCATTTGTTCCTGGCCATTAATCATACGTGAGAGAATGATCTTGAATCTTTGCATTCTTTAAACTGAGAAGTGAATGATAATGCTTACTGGACATTTACTATGTTGCAATCACTGAGCTAAGAGCTTCCATATATCAACCCATTCAATTTTTAAAACAACTTTAGAAACTACAGTGATATCCATTTTACACTCAAGGAAAATGACACATGTAGATTTGTAGTAACTTCCCTGTGGACATCTATGTCCTGTTTCCTCGACTTGTTTCTACTCTAATTCACTGGGCTGTGATTTTATTTATTTATTTATTTTTACTAAAGCATGAAATCCAAACATTTCTTTAAAGTAAACATTAGGTTATATTTTCAATACACATTTTCAACCAAATTGAGAAGTAGTAAAACAGGCTACTATCATCCTATTTATTTTTGAATTGTCTTTTATGTGCTTTTCTTTGAGAAATCTATACATATATACCCTGCATCCCATTTTGAACATTTAGAACACAAATTACCCTGTCTTATCTCTCACCTGCCTCCACTGAACCCATAATTATCCCCACCACTTACCAGCAGTAGAAACACCATTGTAGAAAATAAGAACTCCTCCAATCATTAACTACCTTTGTTTCTCAGGGACAAGTAGGGCCATCAGATCATATTCATCATTATTGATGCTACACAGGAGAAATGGACAATTGTCTGTGCAGATGATAGCACTAAGGTTGATTGATATTTGTATTTCTAAAGGACATCTTTCTTCTCTAGTTTCCTGTGAAACAGACAACATGGACTTTTCTGGAAAGAAGATAATTTCAATATTTCCAAATTATTTTGACATTGATAAGTAACAGAATTTTATATAGAAAGCTATTATGCACATAATATATCTCATTCAGATTTAAATTTGTTTATATTTTCCCCTAGTACAGCATGTCAAACTACCTTTTAAGTATCTATATTTGTTTCTGTACATTAGTACTGCTTAAAACTTCAGTCAACTACATTTCTTTTTTTTAATTTTTTTTTTTTTAATTTTTAATTTAATTATTTGAGAGCGACAGACACAGAGAGAAAGACAGATAGAGGGAGAGAGAGAGAATGGGCATGCCAGGGGTTCCAGCCTCTGCAAACGAACTCCAGATGCGTGCGCCCCCTTGTGCATCTGGCTAACGTGGGACCTGGGGAACCAAGCCTCGAACCGGGGTCCTTAGGCTTCACAGGCATGCGCTTAACCGCTAAGCCATCTCTCCAGCCCGAGACTACATTTCTTAATACAAAGGACAGTAGTTAATTCTGAGATTCATAGCTGGCAGAATTTCTGAGAAAAAAAAATGCCTGTTGTGTGTTTTGCCTGAAATAGGACATCTAAACTATTCTAAGGATCAGGGAACCTGCAGAAGAAGGGACAGGAAGAATTAAGAGGAGGAGGATGGATTGGAAGGCTATGAAATCTCATCTGTTGTATAAGGTATGGCTGCTATGTTCATTAACTCACAGCTGCTGTGGTTTCCTGGGTAAGACTGAGCCCAGTACTTTACCACTGATGAGACCTCGGATCAACCAGAATAGCTAATGGGAGCTAATGGTTGCTGAGAGAGGGGAATTGGGTTCACAAGTGGTGTAGCCACTTGGTAAGTTACACATTCTACAGTTCCACAATAAATAACCTTCCACCCATGATCTTACAAGCAATTCTTATTTAATTTAATAGATTTTTAAAAGACAAGTATGTAAATGGGGAAAGATGAAGGGTTTTCAAAGGAAGGGGGGGTTGGAAAGGAGAGGGTAATTGGGATGTCAGATGTCAAAAATGGGAAAATATAAATAAGTTAAAAAGACAAATTATTTTACCTTCAAAAATGCTTGAGTAACTTCTTTAAAAATATTTTAATTAATTATTTTTAAAATATATTTTATTTTATATATATTTTTTATTTATTTTATTGGAAATAGAGAAAAAGGCACAGAGGAAAAGAAAAAGAGAGAAAGAATGGGTGTGCCAGAATCTTCAGTCACTGCAAACAAACTCCAGATGCATGTGCCCCTTGTGCATCTGGCTTACACGGGTCCTGGAGAGTTGAACCAGGATCCTTTGGCTTTGCAGGCAAATACCTTAATCACTATGCCATCTCTCTAGCCCTTAATTATTTATTTTTGAGCAGAGAGAGAGAATGAGAATGGACTCACCAGGACCTCTTGCTGCTGCAAACACATTCCAGATATATGTACCACTTTGTGCATCAGCTGGCTTTATGCAGGAATTGGGGAATCAAAATCAGGCCATCAGGCTCTACAAGAAATTGCCTTTTAACCAGAGCATATTTTTTTTAGTAATAAGAAATGTCTTGTAATAAAAAATAAAATACATTGCAAAAATATCTAAGCAAAGATTACAGTAATTCAAATTTTCTCAATCTTTATTAGTGGAAGACAGATCATTAATTATTCTGAATAGTTTAGTCATAAGCTTCCCTGACGTTGCAAGTGTTATATGCATACAAGCTTTTGTGCTTTGGCCAGAGGCTAGGTGGAGTGATTGTGGAACTCTCTAAGCTCCAAAGGATCTAGGGATTCTCTCACACTTCTTCGTCCATTGGCCTGAAGAAAGTTCTCTATGACCCGAGACCTGTGACTTTGATGACTGATTATACCTCTGTCCAGCAAGATGCCACAGAGGACTCTAAGTCCCTTACCCCTTCACACTCTAGTTTCCTTCATTTATGTCTCCATCATTATCCTCGGGCCCTTCAATCACTCCTTGCACTTTCACACTCAAAGCTCATCCTGAATTGCTCTAACATGTCACACAGAGATGACACATGGGTTTTGGGAAGGTATGGAGGATCCTCCATTCTACTTGTATTCACTCTAATACTGCCAGTAGAAAGACATTGACACATATTACTTTCTGGCTGGTAAGCTACAGGGGTAGGAGCAGTTTGCCATTGGAATTCTTATAGGAAGAGGTATTGACTTAAGCACTTGAAAAAGCACTTTGTGTGTGTTTGCAGAGGCAGGCGGGCATTAGGGTGATTATGAAACTTACAAAATGTCTCTTAATATATTCTACCTACAGACAATTGTAACACTGTGGCTGACTTTATCACCACAGCATGTGTATTTCTATATGATTTCTGCTTTTAGGTTATTGTCAGCTAAATGCTCAACAACACTTGTTTATAGTGAGTATAAAATGATTGGAGGACTAAAATATTTTTAAGTGACATATCTACTATTCATATGTCTTTTCATATTGAATATTTAAAAAGCTCAGAGTCTAGGCTGTATTTCGCATTGTCTTTCTCTGCAGTGATGGCATTCTTCTGTATTCTTTGTCTATTGATCTCCTGAATAATCTTGATGCCATCTTCATACCACATCTGCATAATTCTTGCCAGCATGTTAAAACCTGTGTCACAACAGATTATACCGGTGACTGATCTCCACTGTGAAACATGTCAGGGGTGATACAGCTCAAAGATTCTATATAGCAGTCTGCTTTCTTTTACCATTTTCATATGAACTATGGAAATTTTGGTAGTCAGGAAAACAGACTCCAAGCACATATTAGTCCGAGTAGTTTTACCAATGAATGCTCTTGAGTCAAGGTATATATATATATGTGGTGGAAACAAAGAAAGGGGGTAGGGAGGATACGAGAGAGGGAGCAAAGGAGAGAGAGAGAAAGAGGAAGAAAAAAGAAAGAAAGAAAAAGAGAGAAAAAAAGGAGAGAGAGAGAGATTGAGAGAAGTTGAAAGACCTCAATTGACCCACAGTACCAGTGTAACCATTGGGAGATATTGCAGTCAGGTTCGCATTGCTTGTAGAAATCACCTGACCAAGAGCAGCTTATAGCAAACAAAAAAGGCTTATTTTGACTTAAAGACTTAAGGGGAAGCTCCATGATGTCAGGGAAAATGATGGCATGAGCAGAGGGTGGACATCACCTTCGGCCAACATCAGGGGGACCATAGCAACAGGAAAGTATTTCAAACAATGGCAAGGGGAAACTGGCTATAATACCCATAAGCCAAGCACCAACAATGCACTTCCTCCAGGAGGTGTTAATTCCAAAATCTCCATCAGCTGGGAATGTAACATTTAGAACACCTAAGTTTATGGAGGACACCTGAATCAAACCGTCACATTAAGTCACTTACCCAATCAACTGATAACCATCCATGATGTAAAGTGCAATGCATTCAGTGCATCTTTAAAAGTCTCCATGGTTTTTATCAATCCTAATGATGACATTCCCATAATCCAAGATGTTTTAACTAAGCCACAATACCAAAAAAATCCCCCCAAAACCCATAATTGTGTAGAATAAATATTCATACTACAAAAGATGGCACTGGGCATGGCGAAAAAATATTCAACCAATACAAGATGTAAAAAGGGCAGATATCAAACTGTAGCTCCAACTCCACCAACTTTAGTCAGTGACAAGTCTCCAAGTCTGATAATTCTAACCAGCAACAAGTCTCTGGCATTCCAATTCTATCCCTCCAGCTAGGCTACTCACTTTCCTGGAGAGCTTCATCCAGGGCCAGTAGCTCTCCTTAGCATATATCTCCTGGTCCTAGAATCCTCACTTGGTCTCCACTGCAACTCACAGTCTATCCTCATGGCTCCATAGTGTCTCCATGCAGGCATCCAACAAACCTACTTCACACTGCCCATGAGCATTCCCAAAACACAAGAAGGTGTTGCAGACTTAATGACCCTCTCTTTCTTGCATTTCTTAAACCCCATAATACCAGGTAGCATGCCAACTTGTTAATCTAGAGGGGAATATAGGAGACTTTGAAGAACAGGACATTCCTTCAACATTCAAGACCCTTCAAAAGACTGCATTCTTTCTTTTGTCCCAATGCAGATTATCTGGCCCAATCTCAATGATTGTAATCTCACATACAATTACAGCTGAGCAGGCAGAAGTTTTGACCCAAAGATTTCACTTCTGTGGCATATCCCTGTTCTCACACCAGTCCATTTCTATGCATTACAACCCTGCACTACTTGTCAGGACATGGACATAATAGCAATACTCTCACACAAACTGCTTCTAGCCCAGTCCAGGCAAGATCTTTCTCACCCTCATAAGCCAAACCTCACAGTCCATAGCTCTTACTACACTCAGGTCTTTCACTTTGATCAGAATCATCCATCAAGCTTTACTTACAGAACTTCAAGCCATCTGTTATTCCAAGGTTTCAAATTCTTCCACATTCCTCTTGAAAATTACTTGAAAAAAACATTACTGTTTCAGTTAGGTTTGCATTGCTGGCAGAAATCACACAACCAAGAGAAGCTTGTGGGAAAACATAATTTACTTTGGTTTACAGATTTGAGGGGAAACTCCCATGCTGTCAGGGAAATGGATGACATGAGCAGAGGGTGGACATCACCCCTGGCCAACATCAGGTGGATCATAGCTACAGGAGAGTGTGCCAAACACTGACAAGGGGAAACTGGCTATAACATCCATATACCCTCCCCGAACAATACACTGCCTCCAGGAGGCATTAATACCCACATCTCCATCAGCTGGGGACCTAAGGTCCAGAACACCTAAGTTTATGGGGAACACCTGAATCAAACCACCACAGGCGATGTCCCAGGTAAGATATTAAACCTATGTAAAATTTCACAACAGCCTGTCATGGATGCAAACTACCCTTAGGAAAAACATTTTCTTATAGAAAGTCAACTACTTTTAGCAGAATTCGATCAGCTGAGAAGTGACATTGATGATCTGCAAAGCAGAGTTTCACCAAGTACGTGTTGTTCTCAGATGAGACTGGGCATGCTCAAGGTGTTATGGCCATAGATGGTCTTTTGTTCTCAAAGAAGGCCTTGGGTATTATTGCAGTCAGGTTCATGTTGCTGGTAGAAATCACACAACTAAGAGCGGCTTCGGGAAAAAGAGGTTTACTTTTGCTTACAGGCTCAAGGGGAAGCTCCACAATTTCAGGGTGGGGGATGGTGACATGAGCAGAGGGCAGATATCAACCACTGGCAAACACAGGGTGGACAATAGCAACAGGAGAGTGTGTTAAACACTGGCAAGGGGAAACTGGCTATAACACCCATAACCCTGTCCCCAACAATACACCACCTCCAGGAGGCTTTAATTTCCAGTTGCCATCAGCTGGGGAACCCAGCATCCACAACACCTAAGTTTATGGGGACACCTTAATCAAATCACCACAGGTATCATAATAGCATAGCCTGCACCAATGCCTGATGCTCAAGTACACAATCTACAATTAAGTCCTCTTGAGTGGATTTCTGATTTTTATGAAGACTCCTTCTCTTTGTATTTCAATGATGAAAATTGTTTTATTTTTCACATATTGCTATTTATCACCTGCATTGAAGGCTATTAAAATATCCTCACTTTCATTAGCCCTCAAGTTTATGTATAACTTCAGGGATACCTTGAGGCAATCAGACATAGAAAATAGTTTAGTCAGGGCAGGAGAGATGGCTCAGTGCTTAAGGTGTTTGCTTACAGAGTTTGATGACCCAGGTTTGATCTCCAGTACCCATGTAAAGCCAGATGCACAGGGTGGCACATGCATCTGGACTTTGATTACAGTGGTTAGACACCCTAGCATGCCCATTCTCTCTTCTCTCTCTCTCTCTCTCTCTCTCTCTCTCTCTCTCTCTTTCTGATTGAAAATAAATAAATAGTATTTTTTAAAAAAGAATATAGAACTTCTGGTCAAGATGGTGTCTGCGTAACCATGCCTTACCTCACAGGGAAGGAAAGGTAAGACCTTTATTGCTCATTGGAGTTTTTAGGTGTTTGCGGATTCTAGTATAACTCAAGTGGCAGGGTGCAGAGGAACATGGTTCCAGGTAGCCCACCATTTCCCCAATCCCCTCAAGCAGCCCTCCTAGCCACAGTCCTGGTCACAGGCTCCACCTTGCACTAGCCACAGGCAAAGTGGACCCAAGCAAGCAGGTTAGCTATCACCTCTCCCTAGTTTGTCCATTCACCACAGAGCTCCACACAGGAATGACATCCCACAAGACACTGCTTTTCCACCCCCTGAAGCGTGGACCCAGGCCAGCAACCACCATTCTCCCTGCCTAGGCTTTCCCAACACTGTGGAGCTCCACACCTTAATGCCATCCCACTCACTGCAGCTCCCCCACCACCCATGTGCGGACCCAGGCCAGGGCTAGCATTCACCACACCCTCGGCTTTCCCACCACCATGGAGCTCCACGTGCACGCACCATCCCACTTGCAGCTGCCCCCCACACCCCCTGACTAGTGTTCCCACCTCCACCGGTGACCTCCAGGTTTGACCACCTTCCCATCTGCAGCACCACCCTGCCCAGAACAAATCCTACTACACTTTCTGAAGGCTACTTAGATGCAGGCCAGCAGGCTGTTATTCACCCTTTTCTCCCTTTTCCCACCCCCACACCTGGCCTGCCCCCCAATCTCCACACCCTTGCACATCACTTGACCTACACCAGGCCCATATCCCCACCCGGCCTTGTCACAGGACCCAGCAGTCCCATCCAACCCCTGCTACATGGTCCCAACACACCTGCTGTACCATGGCCTCACCCCTCAGCATTGTGGAACCATCACACATTCACATCGCCCCCCTCAAGCAGCCCAGCCACACCACCACTCTGTTGTGTCCCATTCCTCCCTACCCCATCCCCTTGGGCCACCTGACCTCACACTCCCATACCCCAAACCACCAAACCACAAGCCCCTTCATGAGGTCCTTGGGCCCTCACAAGAGCCTCATGAGCTCCTTCCCTCTGAGCAGGCAGACCCCATTGCCATCAGAAGCCTAATTGAAGCAAACATAAAAGGGAATAATCACTGAAAACACTTCAAGGGTAGACTACAGCTTCCTTCTAAATTAAATGAGATTTCTACACTGTCATGAGCAGACCACAGCACAAAAAACATAATGTGAAAAAAATCAAATGCAATTAAATTCAACAAGTTTGGCCAGTCCCACAATAGATGTTTCAAATCAAAATATGTAAGAGACAACAGGACCAGAACCCCAAAATAAAGATATAAGCTATGCAACCCTGGCCAATCAAATAGCAGAATGTACAGAAAATCAACAAAGGGCCAATAATTGTATGAATGCCATTCTTGCTAGATCAGACCTAATAAAAAAGAACCAGGAAGGGCTCCAAAGGGAGTTAAATGATCTGAAGTAGAGTGAAAAAAAAAGAAGATCTCAATAACTACCTGGCTAAGCTCAATGAAGACATAAATACAAGGATGAATCCCAAGAAGCATTAAGAAAATCAAAAAATGACATGAAAAGGGAACTAAACAGAAGGTTGGAGTCTATACATAAAAAAGTATTAGAAAATACAAACCAAACTGAACAAGCCCCAAACTCTATAGAAGTTCTCAAGAATAGAGTCAGCCATGTGGAGGATAGAAACTCAGAACTGGAAGACAAACCAGAAGAAACAGTTCATGAGTCTAAAAGTTTCAATAAGTTCAATTTTTTTTGAACAGAACATGAGAGAACTGAGAGATACCCTTATATGTCCCAACATTCAGATCATGGGACTACCAAAAGGGGAATAAATTCAGACCAAAGGCATGGAGACCTCATTCAACAAAATTGTTGAAGTAAACTTCCCATTCTCTCAAAAGAAAGTCCCATAAAGTTGCAAGAAGCTAACAGAACTCCAAACAGACTGGAGCAAAGGAGAAATTCTCCAAGACATATTATCTTTAAGACTCTAAGAGTCAATAACAAAGAGAAAGCCCTAGAACCAGCTAGTGAGAAACAACACATTGCATATTAAGGTAACCCTATCAGAATTAATTTAGACTTCTCAATGGAAACCCTGAAAGCCAGAAGGGCCTGGAATGGAAGACTTTAAAGTCTAAGAACCTAAGGCCTTCTACCCAAACTGCTCTACCCAGCAAAAGTATACCTCATAATAGATGGTGAAAGAAGAATTTTCCACAACAAAATTCAGATTTACAAGTATATGAACAGAAAGCCAAATCTACAGACAGTACTTCAGGGAATTCTCCACACACAAAAATCAAATAACCAAACTCAAGTGCCTATGGAAAACAAATCACAATAACCAAACTCAGAAAAGGCACAAAAATTACAAAGCCCAAGAAAACACAAAACCACATAAACCAACACAATATGTCAGGGATTAAATCAAACCTCACAGTTATTCCCCCAAGTACTAATGGCCTTAATTCACCAATAAAGAGACATAAGCTAACAGGCTGGATCAGAAAATTAGACACCTCATTCTGCTGCATCAAGAAACCCACCTCATCACTAAAGATGGACACCTCCTCACAGTGAAAGGGTGGAAAATGATATTCCAAGCAAATGGAAATAAACAAACAGGCATAGCTATACTAATACTGGATAAAATAGACTTCAAACCAAAAGTAATCAAAAAAGACAAAGAAGGTCACTTCTGGCTTATCAAGGGAATGATCCAACAAGAGGATATAACAATCATCAATCATATGCACCAAGAACAAATGCACCACAATTCATAAAACAAAACTTACTTGACAACAAAACAAAAATAACCACCAACACCATCATAGTTGGGGACTTCAATACTCCACTATTAGCAACAGATAGATCTTCCAAACAGAAAATTAATGGGGAAGTGAGAGAGCTCAACAAAATATAGATCAATTAGAGCTAATGAAACTGTACAGAATAGTCTACCCCAAATCCACAGATTACATATTCTTCTCAGCAGCCCATAGGATCTTCTCTAAAATTGATGACATACTGGGTAATAAAGCCTGTCTCCATAGATTTAGGAAGATCGACATAATTTCCTGCATGATATCAGATCACAATGCTTTATTGATAGAAATTAATAACAAAAGATGCACCAGGAATCCAACCAGCTCCTAGAAATTGACCAACACACTTTTAAACAATAAGTTGGTAGTGGACAAAATAAAAAATGAAATTGCAAAATTTCTAGAAATTAATGACAATGAGAACATGAGAACACAATATAACATAACAAAACTTATGGGACACAATGAAGGTAGTCCTCAGGGGAAAATAACAAAGAGATAGAGATCCTAAATCAATAACCTAACCATCCATTTAAAGGCACTGGAAAAACAAAAGTATTCCAACTGACAAAGCTCCAGACAGAAAGAAAATGTTAAGATCAGAGCAGAAATTAATGAACTGGAAACTAAGAAAACAATTAAGAAAATTGATGAAACAAAGAGGTGGTTCTTTAAAAACTAAGCAAGATTGATAAACAACTGGCAAATTTGATCAAGAAAAAAGGGGGAGATGCTTCAAATTAACAAAATTAGAAATGAAAAAGGAGAGATCACAACAGACATAAGTGAAATTGGGAGAATCAAGACTTATTTCAAAAACCTCTACTCTACAAACCTGGATAATATTGAGGAAATGGATATATTCCTGGACATATACCACTTACCAAATATAAACTCAGAGCAGATTAATCTCCTAAACAAACCTATTATACCAATTGAGATTGAAAAGGTAATCAAAAACCTTCCTAAAAGAAGAGTCCAGGACCAGATGGCTTCTCAGCTGAATTCTATCAAACTGTCATGGAAGAACTGAAGCCATTTTTTCTCAAAATGTGCCACACAATCAGAGAACAGGAAAGCTCCCCATAAAGCTAGTATAACCCTAACACCAAAACCAGGCAGAGATGACACAAGCAAAGAAAACTATAGGCCTGATTTCCCTGATAAATCTAGTCACTAAGATCCTGAACAAAATCCTCATAAACTGTATTCAATAATACATCAAAAGCATTATCTACCTTGACCAAATAGGCTTCATCCTAGGAATTCAGGGGTGGTTCAACATATAGAAATCTGTCAATGTAATACACCACATAAATAAGCTTAAACATAAAAATCACATAATCATTTTGATTTATACAGAGAAGGCCTTTGACAAGATACAACATCATTTCATGATCAAAACATTGGAGAAAATAAGCATGGATGGTTTATATATCAACATAATAAAGGCTATATATAAAGACCCTAGACCCCAAATAATAGCTAATAGGGAGAGACTGAAGGAATTCCTACTGAGATCAGGAACAAGACAGGGATATCTGCTCTCACCTCTGGTCTTCAGCATAGTACTGGCTATTCTAGCTCAAACAATAAGACAGGAGAAAGAAATAAGAGGTATACAAATTGGAAAGGAAAAGTTAGCCCTATTCACAGATTACATGATTCTATATATAAGTGACCAGAGAACATCTGTCTCAGAACTTTTAAAGGTGATTAACTCCTTCAGTATTGTATCAGGATACAAAATCAATGCACAAAAAAACCAGTAGCCTTTCCATATACAAAAGACAAATCTACAGAGAAAGAAATAAGCAACACTATCCTATTTTTAATAACAAAAAAAAAAACACCCCTACCTTGGAATAACATTAGCCAAGGATATGAAAGACCTATACAATGTAAACATAAAAAAACTCAAGAAAGAAATTGAGGAGGACTTGAGAAAATGGAATGGTAAGATCTCCCATGCTCCTGGATAGGCAGAATTAACATTGTGAAAATAGTAAACTTACCAAAAGCGATATACAGATTTAATGTAATACCACTAAAAATCCCAACATATTTCTTCACAGAGATAGAAAAAAATGATCTCAAAATTCATATGGAAAACCACTATGGAAAGCAATATGGAGATTCTAAAAAGGTTGACTATAGAGTTACCAAGAGACCCAGTTATTCCCTTATTGGGCATTTATTCTAAAATCTCCATGCCTCAGTCCAAAGAGTTTTGCTCAACCATGTTTATGGCTGCTCATTTTGTAATAGCTAAGAGCTGGAATCAACCCAGATGTCCATCATTAGATGAATAGATAACCAAGATGTGGTATATCTACATGATGGAATTCTACACAGCAGTAAGGAAAAATGACACAATGAAATTTGAAGAAAAATGGACAAACTTAGAGCAGATCATTCTTCGTGAACTCACCCAATCACAGAAGATAATCATCACATGGCCTCACTCATCTGTGGCTCCTAACCCGAATCTTCCTAAGATGCTGACATACCTACTAGGCATCTTGAGGACCAGAAAATAGGGAAGGTGAGGTGGAAGGGGACGGTAAGTTTCGGGGGGGCAAAACTGGATAAAAAAGGATATGGTACCATAAAACCCTATATCCTGAAAGACAGACTAAAAGGCTGAACCTTCATCAGGTTCTTTGAGGGTACGCCTGAATCATAGGTTCCTGGAGAGGTTATGATGAAGACTAACCCTAATCTTCTCCTGTTTCCCTCTCTCCCTCTTGTCTCTCTTCTCTCTTTCCTTTGTATTTCCTATATTTTTCTTCATTCTTTTCCCTTGGCATTGGCCTGTAACTCCTAATACCAGGATGCATTTAACATCCACAAAGAGCTATTGATCAGACAGACTTACAAGTTTTCCCAAAAGAAGACAATTTTCTGTTAGTGCACTTCATGACCCACCAAAGGTTAACGGAAAGACCCTGCTGCTGAAGACACCATATGCTGTTGGTACTGAACATGGAGCGACCTGGCTGGAATCTGGAAGAGAGTCATTCCTCAGACAGTTAGCTTGTCTAGTGCTAGAAGGTGCTACATGAGGGACTGGGGGAAAATGACCAATATCTGTCCAAGCAACTCATGGCCTAAACTACTCAGCAGCAAACAATCCAATGTGATGCTTGCACAAGTGCAATAGTGGCACACAGCCATTGTGGGCAATCAACTGCTCGGTTTGGCTAAGGGATTTTCTTGGTGGAACAGAACCCATAGCTGGAACTGGGAAACAAGTCAGAACAATATCCAAAAAAAAACCAAGCATGCTCTACAATATCAAGCTCCAAATCATGGGCTACAAGCAGGCCTACACCTATTAAACTATCTCTGAAATAATAATGGTTATCCCATTATCTGGTGCTGACTTTACTCTCTAGTGGAGAATTTGCTTCTCTTTTTCAGGTACATGCAGAACCTGAGAGAGAAGCAGCCCATCACACCTCACCAGGGTCCAGCTGAAACCATGGAGTTATTTGGGAAATGAGCAAGAGTGCTGCTGTCTTGGTAAACCTTATACCAGCACAAGGGTGAAGGAGATCAACAAGAGACCACTCAACTCCTACCAAACCAGATATCCAGACACACATAGGCTCCCAAGACCTTATCCCTGAAGCAGATCTAAACAAACCCAATGTGTCTCAGGGAAATTCAAGGAAGAAGTGGCAGAAAGATTGTTAGAGCCACAAGTTGTGAAATTATGCACAGAAACATTGCCTTTTCTCCATAACTGATGGCTAACCCATAATGCATGACCCACATTCCCCAACTGGGAAGGTACCTTCATAGGGGGGAGGATAGGGAGGAGGCTAACTATGGTAGCAACATGACTGTATACACACTATGTACATAACTAATAAAAACATAAAAGAAAATAGTTTAGCCACCTGAATGGGACATTGCTTCAACTGGATAATCACACCCTTTTCCTAAACAATATAATTATCTGTTGGTTACCTTCTCCCCTCCTGCTCAGGAGCTGCATTTGTACACTGCTCTGCACAGTGAGCTAGTTTTCTTCTGCCTTTAGTGACCATTCCTCATTCATCAGTACCCATTCAGATATATTCCTTGTCAGATCCCAGGGATTGGAATAGCAGAGCGCCATCCAATCTGGATTCATTTTGAGTGCATGTGCAGTGAGGTAGACTGTGTGAGCTTTTAAGGGAGAACCCCTATTTACCATCTTATACCTGTGTATAACTGGGTGTACAAGTGATTAAAATCAAATGCATCATGGGGACTACTCATGCTTCATGATTACCCTAATAACAGATTCATCTTCCTCTAAACATCACATTAAAAGAAACCCCAGACCTCTTCTTGATACCCTTGAGTACTCTTCACTTGAGTGATCTGCTGCCTCTTTACCACTGCTTTGCTTTTAATAAAGCATGTCTCTCTGCTTCACTACTTGTGTGTTCCTTCTTTCAACTCATTGAGTAAGATGATGAGAACCTGGAAGCACCTGCAGACCACTGGTAGTAATACTATAGGGTGAACCAGCTAGGCAGTCACTGCCTCAGGTGTATACAAGCATACATAGTGAGAACTGTACAGAACATTGTGTCACTTGATCAGTTTTAGCTATAGAAAAGATAGGCACATTTGGGGTGTTTGATAATAGATGTAATTAGGACCAAGAACCAGAAATTTGAAGTCAAATCTTAGAGGACATGTGTGCTATGCTGTTTTGTTTGTAAGTTTGCTATTTAGCAAATAGTGTGTTGGCCAGAATTTGTGAACTGTTTTTCTTACCCATCTTTGACTTCTCCCATTTATTAGTTTTATATTAAATTTATGTTATTTAGAAGGTTGTCTTCAGATAACGGAATATTTCCAGTGGCATCTCTATGATACCAGGAAATAGTGTTGAAAGCTCTAAGTACAAAACCTCAAAACATGAAAAAGAATAAACACTATTATTAAGTAACAAAGTCTCTGCCTCTAGAATCTCACACAAAAATGAATCATATGCATCCATATAATTTTATTGAGTGGAAATTAATCTGGTATAGTTAGAATTTCGAAGTTTCTAAAAGTAATAGCAACAACATTGTTGTAGATTTTACATTTAATTAATTAATTAATTAATTAATTAATTTTTGTTTGTTTTTTTTGAAGTAGGGCCTCACTCTAGCCCAGGCTAACCTGGTATTCACTATATTGTCTCAGGGCAGCCTTGAACTAATGGTGATCTTCCTACCTCTGCCTCCTGAGTGCTGAGATTAAAGTCGTGCGTCACCACGCCTGGCTCTTAATGTTTTAAATTATTTTATTCTTATGCATGTTTCTGGTGTGTGTGAGTTGGTATGTGTGTAGGTGTTCAAGCTACAGAGCATGTATGGAAGTCAGAAGACAACTTCTGGATAGGTCTTTACCTTTCCACCTCATTTTGAGGCAGGTTTTCTCTCTCTGGATTGTTGCTTCCCCTGTTGCCAGATTTGGGAAATTTCTCCAGTCTTTGCCTCCCACCTTGAAATCAGAAATCTGGTACTACAGAAGCCCACCATTGTTTAGGACATTTTAAATGGTATCTGGGGATCAAAAGTTGGTTATTTCAGCCTGAGTGTCAAGAGCTTTATCTACTGTACCACTTCTCTAGCCCTTATATTTAAAATTTCAGGAATATTCATATTATATTTTAAGAGTTTCTCTTTATTTCCCTATCATCATTTGTTAACTCATTTATTAACATCTAGACTAAAAACAGTAGCAGTATTTTAATGTGCACTTTTAGCTAAGGGAATGCATGAGGGTACTTTGTACCAGATACATCAATGATATGAGGATATATTTTGCAGTTACCATTTCAAATTCATAGCTTCAAATTTGTTTTAAATTTTGACATATGAAGGTTTTAGAAAGTTTTAAGGTCAGTAACCTATTTTCAATGGATTCCCAAAACATTAATACTTCATAATATTAGCATATTGTAATGTGTTAATATTTCATCATATATTTCTGACTCCATACTTCTATTATGTATCCTTAACTTTTCCTAATAGTTTTGAGAGTAAGTTGCAGACATGGTTCCCTAAATACTTTGGTGATTTCTTATAAATTCACACATTCTCTTCATTAGTTGCAATGTAATTAATGATTCTCTCTCTCTCTCTCTCTCTCTCTCTCTCTCTCTCTCTCTCTCTATATATATATATATATATATATATATATATATATATATATATATATTTGTGTGTGTGTGTATGTATCATGTGTGTCTATATATATATATATATATATATATATATATATATATATATATATATATACACAATCACATTGATGTACCCATAGAGCATGGAAGAGGTGCATTTCCATGCCTACCATGGGCTAGGTTCACCTAGTTCCTCTGCATCTTTTGATGAGGATCACGTGATGGGGAACAGCTACACACATACAAGGTTAAGAGACCTCAGGAGACATAAGAAGATGCAAGTACTCCATAAATTTTATTTGAAAGAAGAATATCATTATCACAATTGAGATTCTGCATGGATTTGTAATGATGCCAGAAACCCTTCATTTTTGATACTAGCACTCCTAAAATAGTTGAAGGTGATAAATAATCATAATTATGTGAATAAGAATACAAAATGTCAAAGTGATATTGAGTTGACCTCAATAGCATTACTTATAACAAAATAAATCTACAAAAGAATTGTTGGATTTTTGTATTTGTTTCTCTTTGTAGTTTCCTTATATCAACAGAACTTTTATTGTTGTTTTAGTCACAGCCTAAATTCAAGTGAAAGCACAGATTTTGAATCTGTGATCTGCATACAAATGCGGGCTTCTTTCAGATTTTGTGAGTACTTTTCAGCTGCTTTGTGATAGAAAGCCAATTATGTGTACTGTATCATACAGAGGAAGCAATTACACTCATTTTCTTGGGCACTGAGAAATTTGATAAGGTTGACACTTGGCACATTGAGCTGTGATAACAGTTAATTTTTTAAAAGGCATAAAATATAGGCCAGTTGAATTGAAGTCATTTGTTTTTAAATTGTTGGAAATTGTATTACCTTAGGTGCTTTCATATGACAAGAGGGAGTGAAAAATTAATTTAGAAATGTATTCTAAATGCAGGATGAGTACTAGGCTCATTCAATTATAGCAAAATACTTCATTCCAAAAGCAAAATAATTCCTGGGACCTTGTGATGAGCTTCTGATCAAACTGGACTTCTGAGAACTAGAAAGAAGGCAAATCTTATTGGACCTAATGTTTCACCAAACTATTTTCTATTTTAAAACACTGTTCCTCTTTTTGCATGTCACATAGTATCCATATTTCCTCTCCAACTCTTCTCCAAGATACTGTGTCAGGGCACATATTAAATCTCAAGATAGAACAACTCACCATTCTAAATGAATGAGGTATTTCCATTCAATATTTGATGAACAACTCTACTCAGGCAAACAATATGCTGCACAATGTACTTACCATATTATGTTGGTTTTGAGAAGTCATGTATTTAGCTTCACTTGAACAAGGACTTGAAGTGATTATAGCTGTGTCTCCCTCCAGTAGGGGTTGCAATTCAGCCAAAGAGAGTGGCATGGTCAAAGACAGAGACATGAATACTGAGCTGCACTTGGGAGGAGTAAGAAATTCATGAATTCTCCAGGAGGACATGGTAATAATGCTTCTTGAATTTTCTGGAATCAACCTGGCTTATGATTGCAGTCTTCAGGAATTTAATTAGTAATTGTACTCTCTCTTCCACACAAGTGTCTGAGATTAGACAATGTGATCACTTTGATCATAGCAACAATTATGATCAAGAAAGATAATGCAAAAAAAACAAGATGGATAATACAGCTAGACATCTAGGCAGGGACTGTGCTCTGGCTGTGCCCAGCGTCTATACAAGGATATTATGATTTTATTGGAAGACAAGCTTCTATTTCACTTAAACTACAACAAAAACTACATTAATTTTCATACCAAAGTGTGAGGTATTACTAAAATAGGAGTGACATTTCTTCTCAGTACTACTTTCTGAC
This sequence comes from Jaculus jaculus, assembly GCF_020740685.1. NCBI lineage: Eukaryota > Metazoa > Chordata > Mammalia > Rodentia > Dipodidae > Jaculus > Jaculus jaculus. The sequence goes on along the minus strand of NC_059111.1, from coordinate 86,864,033 downwards.
AATATAAGTTTGTCCCATATTAATCCCTATGAATAAGTTTTTCATGACAAACACAGGATGTTCTACAGTTATATTCATTTCTTCATTGATAAAGGAAATAAAACCTTAAATGAGGCTAAAGGTTTTATGATTTTAAGCACTTAGGTAAGCTTTTATGGAAGTGTTATCAAATACACAGAATTATTATGTTATTTTCAAGTATTTTCTGTCTAGGCTCATGTCAGAAAATTGTTAAAGAGCCTAAATAACTGATTTAAGCATGCATAGCATTAGCTACGCTGTTTTCCTTAACAAAATCAGCTATTGAAAATAAAAGGAAGTGTTAAAATGAAACCTCAATGATTTTCTTGTTCCTCAAAATGAAGCTCCACAGGTCACCTGTGACATAAACCCGCAGGTCCACTAGGCCTTCGCTGTCTTCTCCTTAGAGGCTCATTCTTTCCAGGTTTTCATTAAGGCTCTGCTATGACAAATGTCTTCTTTCAAGTGACCCTAGAGGCTTCCATGCAAGCTGTGTAAAAGGAATAGGATAAATACCAGGTATCACTGAACATTTTAAAGAAACACCTCAGTGGTGTCTTACCAAGCACATATCATAGTCAGCTAAATAGTGACCACTGTCTCATGCCAGGAATTTCCCTACTTCAGTGAGAGCAAATGGATCCCATGTGGACAAAAGTTAAAGTCATGGACCTATTTACGTGTGGAGTGATTCGAATGTAGTTCACAGATAAAAACTGTGGGATTAATGCATAATTTGGTTTATTGGGTATTAAACCACTTCTTTCATTGCCTCAGGCAAAAGCCTTAATGCTCATAAGATATATATGGCTATGTTTTTCTTCACATAATATGTTTTGCCTTTGAGTGATAAGGTAAAGGAGAATGTTGCTATAAAAGAGCTGTTGTCTGAAACTTGAAGAGAAAAGATGAGATAAAGGATAGGTTAGGTAATTGCACAAAGTGTTAGTTGGAGATCTCAATTTCTGTCTAGAATATTAGAAATCTCAATTTTTGTCTAGAATATTAGAAGTGAGTCAAGTGGTACCATAAAATAATTTGCATAATTGTCAGATTTATTAGTCCACATGTTTTGTTGCTTTTTTTTTTCTTTTTGCTGCTGACTTATATCTACACTTATATAGCTTGGTGGCATAGGTTCCATAGAATAATAACAAAGGGCTAAGAAAAAGGACTGAATACAAAATATATGAACGATGCAAATAACTGACAAAATAGCATCAAAACTGGACTCATGACTAGAATTCACTGCCTCACAGAAAAGCATGAATTATGCATTCCACAATGTTCACAGGAAGCAAAGATGATGCTCTTATTGCTATTAATCGTAGTCATCTATGAAATTATTAGAGATATTAAAGAAGTTGAAAATAAAAATCAAACATATTTAATAAGCTACATGATTTAGCATGTGGAAGAGCTAGTAAAAATTATGTGAATATTAACCCATTAGGGAAAATACAACAATGCATACTAAAAGAGCAAATCAAAATGAGTGCAAGTACCCACAATATAATATTGTAAGTAATGAATATAATGTCTAAACAGAAAAAGACTAATTTTTATAGAGTTAGAGAAGGAAGAAAAGAAAATTTTTACTTAAATGTTGCTTCAGGCCAAAAGTATTGTATGCTGGGCTGAAGAGATGGCACAGCTATGAAAGCCACTTGCTTGGAAAGCTGGATGGCTCAGGTTCAATTCCCCTGTAGCCATAGAAAACAAAATGGCACAGGTCTGGAGTTTGTATACAGTGGAAGGAGGCACTGGAACACCCATACTTATTTTCTTGCTGTCTGCCTCTCTCTCAAATAAATAAAAATAATAATAAAAATTGAGTACATCTATATAATGCAAAGAGTGTGAGATAAAGCAATTCTTTTATAATAATATGATTTCTAAAAATATGTATTTCCTAAACCCAGTGATTTTATCTCTGAAAATCTATTCTAAAACAACATTCTCATTGTTAAAATTACCTTTATATCATTAATTAAAGATATGAAATTTCTGTTAATTGTGGTATCTGAGAAAAATGCACAAAGAATGACCATTTCTTCCAATGGTGAATATTGTTATTGTCATCTTCATTGCTTTTGAAGGTAATATAGGAAATCTCTAATAATGTTCAACAGTAAAAGAAGCAAGCCACAATGTACGAAGAACAAATAATTATAAATGGGAGAAAATTAGCAAATATTTGAAGTTGTTTTATATTGGCTTAATACATATATAAATATATAGGATATATCCTTTTCTATCTTTTTACTTTTTTAGTCTTCTACAGTGGCCATGTATTGAGCTTCATGATATGAAAAAAGCAATGTTGGTTAAAATAGAAACCATTGTTATGACAATATCTTAAAATATATTCAGGCCAATGAGTCAAAGAAATAGAGATTACTGTTGTAAGGAATAGGTAATGTTATTTATAAATGTTTCTGCAAAACCATAGCTTTTTGGAAAGTGTATCTATATTTAGGAGGAAGAAAAGTCCATGCTTCTCTTATATTACAACTTAACTTTGTCTTCTCTATGAGTTCCTTCCACTCTCTTCCTAGACCACGTCTCTTAGTGTCTGTGAGTTATAGCTTGCATGAGAGTTTGGACTGTACTAATTTCGTTCTATGATTTGAATGATTCCAGTAATATAAACTTCATACATTTGTGAGTCATCTTGTGGATTTCGATTTTTATAATTTCAGTTAAATTTTACAGTGAGTTTGTAGACTATGAGTCACTAATAGATGTTTAGTTTAGTATTCCAGGATAAATTTTGTTCTATTCTGACATTTTTCAGAATCTCATTCAGAACCTTCATAGTTACATTTCATTTCAAACTTATGAAGAAGAATAACTTGTAATTTTTATGGTATTGACAGCATGTGGACAGGTGACTAGAGCAAACGATAGATGTCTGTTTTCACCCAAAAAGGTGACTGTGAAGTAACTTATTTTTAATAAGCTATAGTTAACCATCTGACAGTGTAGTATAACAGATAAGAGGGAAGGCCTTGAGTTAGTGCCTTATTCACCAGGGTTGTGATGCTGAGAAAATTGAGATAGTTTCCTGATCTGGAACAGAGAAATAATAACACACTTCAAGATACTGTTGTGAAAACAAATGAAGCATTAGTACATATAAAATTGTTAGAAATCAATTACATTTTAAGTAGTCAAAAATATCTAGTAATTCTTCTTTTATTAATGCTACTATCACCATGTTCATGCACTTATTTCCTTACTCTCCTCTACCCAAGTAATGACTTTCATGATTCTTGTCTTAAGATTGTTACTATTATCAAAATATAAAGGCACAACATTTCAGGTTGAATATGATCTCTATTTTCTAATAGTGGCATAAGAGCTACAGGAGTAACCAACGCTTCTATAATTGAATTTGAGGTCTGCTCTACAGGAGGGAATACATGCAACATTCTGAAAATAATGTCATAAGCCCATGGCTAGGGATAATATAGGGCCTACAAAAGAACCTACTATTGTTGTATTGCTAAATGGAAGTGTTGTTGCACAGCCTCCTAAAGTTTCACCTTCCTATCCACAGATCAGGTCTGCTGTCAGCTCTAATCAGAATGAAGGTCAGAGAAGCTGTTTATTTTATTTTATTTTACAGTGGGAGATGACTAATGCAAAGAATTTTAACTGAGTGTGAAAAATCAGTGACATTATACATTAGCCCCTCAGAGCCCATGGGACAGCATGGAAGACAGGATGGAAAGAATACAGGAATAGAGACTTCCGGTTAAGATGGAGGCGTAGGTACCACGCCAAAGCAGCCTAGGAGGGAAAAAGACCAAAAAAACTCAGCAAAATACACACTTTTACTAAAAAGTGAGGTGTATAGGAAATTGAAGTGGCAGCGGAGAAGTAGAAGAGTTCCAGAGCATCCAGAGCCTGCACAGGCGGGAAAAGCGGCTCCGGCAGCTCCGCCAACCGCCGCGGCCGCGGCGCACCAGAAAGCCACCAGGCTCGGCTCCAGCCACAGGAAAAGCCAGGTGCAGGTGCTTCCCCTCACACCGCGCTCTCCGCAACTCAGGAAACGTGAAGGGAGAGCAGCAGCGAGCAGCGGAGGAGCAGACCACGAGGTAGAAGAACACGTGGAGCAGTGACAGAACCAGAGCAGCTGCGGCTCCCTCCCGTCCCCGACCGCCTGAGCCCAGCTCCAGCGAACAGAGCAGTGGCCTGGGACCCGGCCACGCCAACTTGGGCTGACAGCGGGACCCAAGCAAGAGCAGAGTTCGGCAGCAACATCAGCGGCTCCAGCACCGGTACCAGCGGCCCCAGCAGCAGCAGACCCAGGAGTGGCAGCAGCGGCAGACTCGGCAGCAGCAGCTTCAGGGGGAGCAGCAGCAGTGGACACAGCAGCAGCAGCTTCAGCAGCAGTGCTGGCTCCAGCAGTGGCAGCTACAGCAGCAGCAGAGGCAGCAGCAGTGGTGGGTCCAGCAGCAGCTTCAGCAGCAGCGGCTACAGTCCCAGCAGGGGCAGCTTGAGCAGCAGCAGTTCCAGCAGCAGGGGTGCTGATCTGCAGGGCCACACTTGCCAGGCTCGGTTTGCCCCGTAGGAAAAGCAAGTGCCCAGCTCCAGAAATTAGAATGGCAGCCCAATGACCCAGGCAGCAACTTGACTGAGACCAAAATCATCCAAGGTAACTGGGATTGCAACAGGGAAGGATCTCACTTGGTCGAAAGCTGACTTGGATCCCTCAACAGACCAGAAATCTTAAACTCTTTGTTGATAGAGGATCTGGTCGTTAAAATAACTACTCTTGCATACATACTCGGGGCTGTTTTTGATTGAATGTGTACAGTGTTTAGTTAAATTTTAGAATCTACTTGTATTTTATTCCACTCAGCCTGCTTGAATAGTCCTATAGCAGGGAAACTCAACCACTAAGAACATCTTTGTAGATACTCTGAGAGTCTTAAGAGCTACACCTAACACCTTAGGGTCCTACCCTGAAAATACATTACATCAAATCAATTGATACAGCTAAGAATACACAGCTAGCTAGAAAATCCAAGCATTAACCTAGTCCAAGATGCAAAAATATATACATTATAACACAAGAAACACTAAAAAGCAAGATGATATAAATCTACCTAAAAGTATTAATGCATCAGAAATGTCCTCCAGTGAGAAAGAATTAGAGGAAATGCTTGAGAAAGAGTTCAAAAGAATGATTATAAATATGTTCAAAGAGGTCAAAGAACACATCAAAACTACCAAAGAAGAAATCAAAGAGGAAATCAAAGATGAAATCAAAGGAATCAAAGAAGATGCAGGACACCAATTTAATGAAATAAAGTAGGCAATACAAGACATAAATAAGGAAATAGAAATAATAAAGAAAAAACAGTCAGAATTACTAGCAATGAAGAACACAATTAATGAAATAAAAAACTCTGTAGAAAATCTCACCAGTAGGATGGATGAGGGAGAGGAAGACCAGGTGTCAGACCGAATGCAGTCCAACAAAGAGAAAGACAAACTTATAGAAAAGTATGAGCAGGAATTTCAAGAAATTCGGGAGACTATGAAAAGATCCAATATAAGAATTCAGGGCATAGTAGAAGGAGAAGAATTCCACTCCAGAGGCATAGTAGGTGTCTTCAACAAAATCATAGAAGAAAATTTCCCCCAAATTGGGAAAGAAGTGCCAATTAAGATACAGGAAGCATTTAGAACCCCAGCCAGACAAAACCCAGAAAGAACCTCGCCTTGCCATATTATAATCAAACTTCCAAACACACACACTAAAGAAAAAATATTGAAAGCAGTTAGAGAGAAAAATCAAGTTATCTACAAAAGCAAGCCCATCAGGATTACAGCAGATTATTCAACACAAACATTTAAAGCCAGAAGGGCTTGGAGTGATATATTCCAAGTTCTGAAAGATAACAACTGTCAACCAAGGTTACTTTATCCTGCAAAGTTATCCATTCAAATAGATGGAGAAATAAAGACATTCCATGACAAAAGCACGTTAAAGGAGTATTTGAAGACAAAACCAGCTCTACAGAAAATACTTGATAGAATCCTCCATGCTGAAGAAAAGGAAAAGCACCCATATAAGGAACCTAGAAAAAACAAGCAATACTCAAATACTAGTTAACAGAAGAGAGCGCAGGTAGAGCCAGAAACACACACACACACAAAAAAAATGGCAAACATAAATACACACCTTTCAATAATATCTCTTAATATCAACGGCCTCAATACCCCAACGAAAAGACATAGATTTGCAGACTGGGTTAAAAAGCAGGATCCTACAATTTGTTGTCTCCAAGAAACTCACCTTTCTACAAAGGATAGCCATTATCTTAGGGTGAAAGGTTGGAAGACAGTGTTTCAAGCAAATGGGCCTAGAAAACAAGCAGGGGTTGCTATCCTAATATCAGACAGGGTAGACTTTAGTCCGACGTTAGTTAAGAAAGATAAGGAAGGTCACTTTATATTGATTAAGGGCACTCTCCAACAGGAGGACATTACAATCCTAAACATATATGCACCTAACATGGGGGCTCCCAAATTCGTCAAACAAACACTATTAGAACTAAGGTAACAGATAACACCAAACACAGTGGTGGTGGGTGACTTTAACACCCCACTCTCATCAATTGACAGGTCATCCCGGGAAAGAATAAACAGAGAGGCATCTGGACTAAATGAGGTCATAGAAGGAATGGACTTAACAGATATATACAGGACATTTCATCCAAAGGCTGCAGGATATACATTCTTTTCAGCAGCACATGGAACATTCTCTAAAATAGATCATATATTAGGACACAAAGCAAATCTTAACAAATTCAGGAAAATTGAAATAATTCCTTGCATTCTATCTGACCACAATGGAATTAAACTACAAATCAGTAGCAAGAAAGGCTATAAAGCATACACAAAATCATGGAAACTAAACAATACACTACTAAATGATGAATGTGTCAATGAAGAAATCAAAAAGGAAATCAAAAAATTTATAGAGTCAAATGATAATGAGAACACAACATACCAAAATCTCTGGGACACAATGAAGGCAGTTCTAAGAGGTAAATTTATAACCTTGAGTGCCTATATTAAGAAATTAGAAAGGTCGCAAGTAAACGACCTAATGCTTCGCCTTAAAGCCTTGGAAAAAGAAGAACAAGGCAAACCAAAAATCAGTAGACGGGAAGAAATAATAAAGATTAGGGCAGAAATTAATGAAATAGAAACAAAAAGAACAATCCAAAGAATTAATGAAACAAAGAGTTGGTACTTTGAAAGGATAAACAAGATTGATAAACCCTTAGCAAATCTGACCAAAAGAAAGAGAGAGGAGACATAAATTAATAAAATCAGAGATGAACAAGGTAACATGACAACAGATTCCAGAGAAATTCAAAAAATCATAGGGACATACTATAAAAGCATATACTACACAAAGTATGAAAATCTGAAAGAAATGGATGATTTCCTTGATCTATATGACCTACCTAAATTAGATCAAAATGAGATTAATCACTTAAATAGACCTATAACAAACATGGAGATTCGAACAGTTATCAATAATCTCCCAACTAAAAAAAGCCCAGGCCCGGATTGATTCACTGCTGAATTTTACCAGACTTTTAAGGAAGAGCTAACACCATTGCTTCTTAAGCTTTTCTAGGAAATAGAAAAAGAAGGAATTCTACCAAACTCCTTCTATGAGGCCAGCATCACCCTGATACCAAAACAAGACAAAGATAGAACAAAAAAGAAAATTACAGACCAATCTCCCTCATGAACATAGATGCAAAAATTCTCAACAAAATATTGGCAAACAGAATACAAGAGTATATCAAAAAGATCATTCAGCCTGAAAAAGTAGGCTTTATCCCAGAGATGCAGGGATGGTTCAACATATGCAAATCTATAAATGTAATACATTACATAAACGGGTTGAAGGACAAAAATCACATGATCATCTCATTAGACGCAGAGAAAGTATTTGACAAAATCCAACATCCCTTCGTGATAAAAGTCCTACAGAGACTGGGAATGGAAGGAGCATATCTCAATATAATAAAGGCTATTTATGACAAGCCTACAGCCAACATATTAGTAAATGGAGAAAAACTGGAAGCTTTTCCACTAAAATCAGGAACAAGACAAGGGTGTCCACTGTCCCCTCTTTTATTTAATACAGTTTTGGAAGTCTTAGCCATAGCAATAAGGCAAGAGACACACATAAAAGTGATACAAATTGGAAAGGAAGAAATCAAGTTATCATTATTTGCAGATGACATGATTCTATACATAAAAGACCCTAAAGAATCTACTAGCAAGCTGCTAGAGCTGATCAAAACCTACAGCAATGTAGCAGGATACAAAATAAATACACAGAAATCAGTAGCCTTCATATATGCTAACAACAAACACACAGAGGATGAAATCAGAAAATCACTCCCATTCACAATTGCATCAAAAAAAATAAAGTATCTTGGAATAAACCTAACCAAGGAAGTAAAGAATCTATACAATGAGAACTTTAAAACACTCAAGCGAGAATTTGCAGAAGACACTAGAAAGTGGAGAAACATCCCTTGTTTCTGGATTGGAAGAATCAATATTGTGCAAATGGCAATCTCACCTAAAGTAATCTACACATTTAATGCAATCCCTATCAAAATTCCAAAGGCTTTCTTCATGGAAATAGAAAAAAACAATCCAAAAATTCATTTGGAATCACAAAAAAACCTCGAATATCTAAAATAATACTGAGCAACAAAAAAGAGGCTGGTTGTATCACCATACCTGATTTTAACCTATACTACAGAGCCCTAGTAACAATAACAGCATGGTACTGGCACAAAAGCAGACACGTAGATCAGTGGAACAGAATAGAGGACCCAGATGTAAGCCCAAGTACCTATAGCCACCTGATATTCGATAAAAATGCCAAAAATACTCATTGGAGAAGAGACAGCCTCTTCAGCAAATGGTGTTTTGAAAACTGGATATATATCTGCAGAAGGATGAAAATAGACTCTTCTCTCTCGCCATGCACAAGAATTAAGTCCAAATGGATAAAAGACCTTAACATCAGACCGGAAACTCTGAAACTGCTAGAGGAAAAAGTAGGGGAAACCCTTCAACATATTTGTCTTGGCAAAGACTTTCTGAATACAACCCCAATTGCTCAGGTAATAAAACCACAGATTAACCACTGGGACCTAATGAAATTACAAAGATTTTGCACCACAAAGGACACAGTGAAAAAAGCAAAGAGGCAACCTACAGAATGGGAAAAAATCTTTGCTAGCTATATATCTGATAAAGGATTAATATCTAGGATATACAAAGAACTCAAAAAGTTAAATAATAAGGAATCAAACAAGCCAATCAAAAAATGGGCTATGAAGCTAAATAGAGAGTTCTCAAAGGAAGAAATACGAATGGCATATAAGCATGTAAAAAAATGTTCTACGTCACTAGTCATCAGGGAAATGCAGATTAAAACTACATTGAGATTTCATCTCACTCCTGTCAGATTGGCCACCATCATGAAAACAAATGATCAAAAATGTTGGCGGGGATGTGGAAAAAAAGGAACCCTTCTGCACTGCTGGTGGGAATGCAATCTGGTCCAGCCATTGTGGGAAACAGTGTGGAGGTTCCTAAAACAGCTAGAGATTGATCTACCATATGACCCAGCTATAGCACTCCTAGGCATATATCCAAAGGACTCATCTCATTTCCTTAGAAGTACGTGCTCAGCCATGTTTATTGCTGCTCAATTTATAATAGCTGGGAAATGGAACCAGCCTAGATGTCCCTCAACAGATGAGTGGATAATGAAGATGTGGCACATTTATACAATGGAGTTCTACTCAGCGGTAAAGAAAAATGAAGTTATGAAATTTGTAGAAAAATGGATGGACCTGGAAAGTATTATACTAAGTGAGGTAACCCAGACCCAGAAAGCCAAGCGCCACATGTTCTCTCTCATATGTGGATCCTAGCTACAGATGACTGGGCTTCTGCGTGATAATGAAAATACTTAGTAGCAGAGGCCAGTAAGTTAAAAAGGAGACATAAAGGGTAGAGAAAGGAAGGGAGGAGGATACTTAATAGGTTGATATTGTATATATGTAATTATAATGATTGTAATAGGGAGGTAATATGATGGAGAATGGAATTTCAAATGGGAAAGTGTGGGGGTGGGGAGGGAGGGAATTACCATGGGATATATCTTATAGTCATGGAAAATGTTAATAAAAATTAAAATAAAATAAAAATAAAATAAAAATAAAAATAAAAATAAAAAAATAGAATAGTAAAAAAAAAAAAGAATGCAGGAATAAAAGAGCTGGAGAATGGAATGGTGGAACTCTGTCTCTTAGACATGACAAGGGCATTGATTGCACTTATGACATCACAGCAACTATGGTTAGTTGCACAAGGACTGAACATGATGGGGCCAGTCAGCATTCTGTCATTGATACAATGTATTGGGGAGGGGCTTATAAGACCATTCCTCACTGAAGAGCTAAAGGCATTAGTTGGTTCCTATGGAAGTCATTCTTTGTTGTGACATAGCCCCTAGTAGTGATGGGAAGAAAAAAGTACACAATGGGACTGGGGGAATAAGGAGGGTAATGTGTGGTGCATACCACAACATAATATATATTTATGAAAGTATTAAAATACAAATGAAGTGAAAATATGAATATTTTGATTAAAAAACAACATATGTGAGATTTTGCTGCTTTGTCCATTAAGTTGTTGTCTAGGGTCTGTTTTAAATAAATTTTAGTATAGACACATTCTTATCATATAGCATTTAATTGTTTGGTAAGAAATACTTTGGGTTCCAGAACCTAAGCTTTCTTCTCTGGAATCCTCCTTGTATTATTTTTGTTCTATTTATTACAGTGATAATTAAAGTAAAGCAAGGAAGTGTAATCCTGCTTCATCCTCATCTGAAGTCATTTATGTGAGATGTGGCAAGGCTAAGTATTTGATTACAACACAAATTCCTAAATTATGCTTTAATTCTTAGCCGTTAAGAAAAAAAAAATCAATATTCCATTTTTTTTGATGTAGCCCAGGCTGACCCAGAATTCACTCTCTAGTTTCAAGGTGGCCTCAAACTCATGACAATCCTCCTACCTCTGCCTCCCTAGTGCTGGGAATAAGGGCATGTGCTACGATGCCTGGCTTAATTTTAATTAAGAATTATCTTTCTCAATAAATACCAAAAAAATGTATTTAAAATGCCTTCTAAAATTAAGTCATTTATTTCTATAAGTCAAAGATTTAAGTAAAAACATCTTTCTATTTCAGTTTTTTTTTAAAATTTTTATTTATTTATTTGAGAGCGATAGACACAGAAAGAAAGACAGAGAGAGGGAGAGAGAGAGAGAGAGAGAGAGAGAGAGAGAGAGAGAGAGAGAGAGAGAGAGAATGGGCGCACCAGGGCTTCCAGCCTCTGCAAACGAACTCCAGACGCGTGCGCCCCCTTGTGCATCTGGCTAACGTGGGACCTGGGGAACCGAGCCTTAAACCGGGGTCCTTAGCTTCACAGGCAAGCGCTTAACTGCTAAGCCATCTCTCCAGCCCTCTATTTCAGTTTTTGGTCAGCTAGTTAATCACATATTTCTGTGTAATACTCTTGAAGAAGTTGCTCGGTGCCATCTCTCACAGCGTGTGCAAAGTAGTGTCACTGAGATTTGTCATCGTCACACTCCCAGGAGCCCCCTCCATTCCACATGGCTGCCTCATCAGAACGTTACCTGTTCTCCTCACATTTCCTGATAATTGCATGAAAATATCACCTACTTGTAGTGCCAGGTTGTGAAGAAGAAAAGTAATTGCATGGTGATAAAATGGACTAGAATTAGAGTTTGCAGTATTAGCCTGAAGCGTTGTAGTTGCTTCATGAATAATGAAATAGTTAATAAAGAAAACTTGGGAGATAGCATTTTTAAATACTTAATGAATTAAGAATTTTTATACATAAGATTCAACTTTTTTTTTTTATTAAGTAGGGACTTTGTATGGATACATCAAGTATTGATATCATCATTCCTCTCCTCCCTCCTCCACTCCACTAAGGGTCCTTCTGAGTGGGATTGCTGGTATTCATCGTGGAGTTGTGATAATGGGTTGTAAGAGCAGCAGCTGGTCATGGTGGTGGGTGGAACTGCCTCTGGATACTCCCTCCCATCCTGTGGTCTTACATTCTTTCCTTTCCCATCTTGCTCAAAATTCCCTGAGACATGGTGGGTGTGCTTGAAGCCTATTTTAGTGTTCAGTTCTCAGCAGCTTCTGGATTTCTGCTTTGGCGTGTCTTGAGTATCCTCAGTGTTTGCCTCCACCACCAAGTGTTATAGCAGCCATTCATTCACTCCTTCAAAACGAAATATCTGTCTTAATTCCAGGTAGAGAGTTCATCAATTGCCAGGTTAAAGGTGAATGTCAGAAACTAAGCCAGAGTAAAATGTCATGAGTGGTCTGTCCTTGGGAGTGCCGATTGATTTACATTTGGGGACACTGAAAGAGGAGAAATTAACCATTAGAAAGCCAAGGAATGACTTATCTAGTCCAGTTGGTGCTGCACTAAATTATGTCAACAAAAACCTTTAAGTTATTTGCATACATTTTAAATTGATTAATTAGATGTCCAAATTTTGGTGAGTGTCAAAATTAGCTTCTTTCATCAAAGAGCCAATAGCACATAACCTGCTTTCAGATTGCAAATATGGATTTACTTGCCCAAATGTGTCAGCATGCATTCCTGTTTTCAGTTAAATTTTTTTTTTATTTATTTTTTATTAATTAATTTTGTACTCAGCTAATATAGTCAAGTTGGTACCATTGTTAGGCTCATCTATGTCCTACCCCTTCCCCTTGGCCCCTCCATTTTGTGAGTGCAGTGTTTGACTTTTTATTGTTAAGGTTTTGAATTCTTTGTACAGTCTAGAGATTAAGCCTCTGTCAGCAAATATTTTCTCCCTTTCTGTGGGCAATCTATTAGCTTTGCTTATGCTTGTCTGTAAAGAAACACTTCAATTTCATGAGATTGCATTTATTGAGTGACTGTTTAAGATTGTGTGCTACTGGGGTTTTGTTCAGGAAGTCTTTTTCCATTCCTAAATCATGGAAAGTTCCTCCTACATTTTCATCCAGTAGTAGCTGAGTTTCTGGTCTTATATTGAGGTCTTTGATCCATTTGGACTTGAGTGTTATGCATGGCGAGATGTGCTGATCAAGTTTAAATTTCCTGCGTATGGTTACTCAGTTTTTCAGCACCACTTGTTGAAGATGCTGTCTTTTTTCCAGCCTATATTGTTAGGGCCTTTGTCAAATATAAAGGAGCTGTAGTTGTTTTATCCAAAGTGCAGGTCCTTAATTCTATTCCTTTGGTTTATACTCCTGTTTTTATGCCAGTACCATGCTTTTTTTTTTTTTAATTATTATTACTATGGCTTTGTAATGTAGCTTTAGATCAGGTATGGCGATGCCTCCAGAGGATATGGCTGAAGATATGCATGGGTATCCTAGGCCTTCTGACTTTGCATATGAAATTTGAGATCATTTTTTTTTCTATCTCTGTGAAGAAAAATGTTGGGATTTTAATAGGAATTTCATTACATCTGCATATAGCCTTTGGTAAGTTTGCCATCTTCACAATGTTAATTTTGCCTATTCAGTAGCATGGGAGGTCTTTCCATTTTCGCAAGGCTTCCTCAGTTTCTTTCTTGAGTGTCTTTATGTTTTCGTTGTATAGCTCTTTCACTTCCTTGGTTAACATTATTCCAAGGTATATTTTTGTTGTTGTTGCTATTAAAAATGAGACCATGTCCTTTATTTTTTCTCTGTATCTTCGTCATTTTCATATAGCAAGGCTACTGATTTTTGTGCATTGATTTTGTATCCTGCTAATTTGCTAAAGGAGTTAATCACCTTCAAAAGTTTTGGGATGTAGTCTCTCGGGTCTCTTATGTACACAATCATGTCTTCAGTGAATAGAGCTAACTTAACTTCTTCCTTTCCAAATTGTATCCCTTTTATTTCTTTCTCCTGTCTTATTGCTTGAGCTAGGACTTCCAGTACTATATTGAAGAGCAGAGGTGAGAGTGGACATCCCTGTCTTGTTCCTGATCTCAATGGGAATTCCTCCAGTCTCTCTCCATTAAGTATTATTTGGGCCTTAGGAGCTTTGTATATTGCCTTTATTATGTTAAGATATGAGCCAGCCATACCAATTGTCTCCAATGTTTTGATCATGAAGTGATATTGTATTTTGTCAGAGGCCTTTTCTATATCTATCAACATGATCATGTGGTTTTTGTGTTTAACCTTGTTTATGTGGTGTATTACATTGATAGATTTTTGCATGTTGAACCACCCCTGCATTCCTGGGATGAATCCTACTTGACCAAGGTGAATAATGCTTTCAATATGTTGTTGGATTCAGATTACAAGGATTTTATTCAGGATCTTTGCATCTAAGTTCATCAAGAAAATAGGCCAGTAGTTTTCTTTTCTTGTGGCATTTCTGCTTGGTTTTGTAATTAGGGTGACATTAGTCTCATAGAAGGAGTTGGGGTACCTTTTCTGTTCTCAATAGTGTGGCACAGTTTGAGAAAAATTGGTTTGAGTTCTTTCATGAAGGTTTGATAGAATTTGGATGAGAAGCCATCTGGCTCTGGACTCTTCTTCTTTTTTTTTTTTATTACTGTTTCAATCTCAGTGAGTGTGATAGGTTTGTTTAGGAGATTAATCTGCTCTGAGTTTAGCTTTGGTAGATGGTATGTGCCCAGGAATTTATCCATTTCCTCCATAGTATCCAGTTTTTTGGTGTGGAGGTTTTGGAAATAAGTCCTGATGATTCTCCCAATTTCACTTTTGTCTGTTGTGATCTCTCCTTTTTTTTCATTTTGAATTTTGTTAATTGAAGCATCCCTCTTTTTTTTTTTTTTGATCAGATTGGCCAGGGGTTTGTCAATCTTGTATATTTTTTCAAAGAACCAGCTCTTTGTTTTGTCAATTGTCTTAATTGTTTTCTTAGTTTCCAGTTCATTACTTTCTTCTCTGATCTTAATTATTTATTTCCTTCTGGAGCTTTTTGGGTTGGATTTTTCTTTCTTTTCCAGTGCCTTTAGGTGGATGGTTGGTTACTGAATTGGGATCTCTCTGTCTTTGTTAAGAAGGCACTTAGTGCTATGAATTTTCCCCTGAGGACTGCCTTCTGTCCCATAAGTTTTGGTACAATGTATTCTCACTGTTATTCATTTCTATAAATTTTGCAATTTCATGCTTAACATGGAAATAAGAGAGCTCAACAAAACCATAGATCACTTAGATCTAATGGACATCTACAGAACCTTCCATCCCAAATGCACAGACTACACATTCTTTTCAGCAGCCAAAGGAACATTCTCTAAAATGGACCATGTGCTGGGTCACAAAGCCTGCCTCCATATATTTAGGAATATTGACATAATTTCCTGCATGATATCAGATCACAATACTATCTTTCTAGAAATTAACAACAAAAGACCCACCAAGAATCTCATCAGTGCCGGAAATTGAACAGCACCCTTTTAAATAATAAATGGATAGTGGATGAAATAAAACATGAAATTGTAAAATTTCAAGGCTTTAAAAAAAGAATATACTTTAGGGCTGGAGAGACAACTTAGCAGTTAATTTACTTGCCTGTGAAGCCTTTTACAGGTTTAATTCCCTAGTACCCACCGGATGCACAAATTTGCACATACATCTAGAGTTTGTTTGCAGTGAACAGAGGCCCTGGATTTCCCATTCTTTCTCTCTGAATCTGCCCATCTCTCTTAAATGAATAAATATCTAAATAAGTAAAGTATTAAAATATACTTTAAATAATTTTATTTATTTGCAAAGAGAGAGTTAGAGAAAGGAAGGGAGAGACAGATTGAGAATGGGCACAACAGGACCTCTCATTATTGCAAATGAACTTCACATATAGCAGGTGATATTTTGTGTATCTGGCTTTATGTAGGTACTGGGGAATCAAACGTAGGCCTCCAGGCTTTGGAAGCAAGTGTTTTTAACCACTGGCCCATCTTTTTTCGCCCAATTTTTAAGATTTTCTATCCCCATATTATGTGTCTAGCACTAGGTAGCAATGGCAGATCAAAAGATAAAGAAAGGAAGGAAGGAAAGAAGGAAGGAAGGAAGGAAGGAAGGAAGGAAGGAAGGAAGGAAGGAAGAAAGAATGAAAAGAAAAGAAAAGAAAAGAAAAGAAAAGAAAAGAAAAGAAAAGAAAAGAAAAGAAAGGAAGACAACAAAATCACCTGACAGGAGGACTTTTGGTCTTCTACATCCACCTAGACCTCCATACCCCTGGTGTTCTTGTTTATATTCCTCATTATTTTTGTTCCATTTTCCCTAAATGTGAATGTACTGCAAAAGATGTCCATCATTAGAAGAATGGATAACAAAGATGTGGTATATCTACACAATGGAATTCTATACAGCAGTAAGAAAAAAACGACACAAAGAAATTTGAGGAAAAATGATTGAACCTGGAACATATCATTCTCAGTGAACTTACCCAATCACAGAAAAAAAAAATCGACACATAGTCTCACTCATCTACAACACCTAACCTGAATCTACCCAAGATACCTTATGTACCCAGCAAGCACCTCATGGACTAGATAATAGGATGGATGGGAGGGCGGGGAGGGCATCGAAGGGTGGAAAACAGTAATCTGGACCCAAACGGCAATGGTACCATAAAATTCTACTTCCTAAAAGTCAGACCAAATGGCTGAACCTTCACTAGACCCTTACAGGTCAAGACACTGGAGAGGGTAGGATCAAGACTGACCTAAATCTCCTATATCCTCCCTCCCTTCCTCTCCCCTCTATCTCTCTCCTCTCTAACTCTTGTATATTAGTTATGTTTTCCTCAATTTCTTAGTGGACACTGACCTGTAACCCCCACTTCCAGCTTGGGCCTACCATCCACAATGAGCTTTTGATCAGAGAAACCTACAAGGTTTCCCAAAACAATGACAGACTTCTGTCAGAGTACTTGATGACCCACCAAAGGCCAGTGGTAAGACCCTATTGCTGAAGAGTCCATACGCAGCTGACGCGTAAAATGGAATGACATGGCTGGAAGTCAGGAGAGAGTCAGTCCCCAGACAGTCAGCGTGTCTAGTGCCAGAAGGCGCTACATAGGCGACTGGGGAAAATGACCAAGACCTGTCCAAGCAACACATTGTTTAACCTAATTAGCAACAAATAACCTGATGTGATGCACACACAAGTGCAATAGTGGTACACAGCCATGGTGAGGAACCATTTGCTCTTGATTTGGCTAACTGATTCACTCAGTGGTACTAGACCCATAGCTGGAGCTGGGAAATAAGTCAGAACCATACCTAAACACACGCCCACTCTCCAATATCAAGCTACCATCAATCACGGGGTATAAGAGGGCCTACACCTATCATACTGTCTATCAAAAAAGTAAGTGTTATCTCAATTTTCCAGGCACTAACTTACTCTCTGTTGGAGAATCTGCTTCTCTTTTCCAGATAGATGCAGATCCTAAGAAGAGAGCTGCCCCAACATACCTCAAAAGGGGCCCAACTGAAACTAAGGACAACTGGCGAAACAAGCAAGGGTGATGTTTTCCTATGAACTGGATACCAGCACAAGGGGGAAGGAGACCAACACAGACAAGAATCAATGCCTACCAAATCAGAGAGCCAGAGCCTCAGAGGCCCCCAACACCACATCACTGAAGCAGACCAAAAATGAACCCAACATGGCTCAGGGAAATTTTGTGGAAGAGGGGGCGGAAAGAATGTCAGAGTCACATGTTGGGTCATGATTTGCAGAGACATTTATCATACCAATAACTGGGGACTAACTCCACAATGCAAGACCCATTTTCATCAACAAGGAGGGTCCAATGAGGGGGGGTAGATCACAGATGAGCCTAAACAATGGTACCAAACTGCCTGTATTTACTGAAAAGAAAACTAATAAATTAAATTAAAAAAAATTAAAAAAACTCAATTCAACAAAAATCTAAACGTATGTAGAGCAGATTATTTCTTTACTTTTGAGGTATGTTTGATACTACTAATTGCTGTCATATATATATTATATATTATGTATAATGTATATGTATAATGTATTTCTATATATATATATGTAATACTTAAGCTTCCTTCCCTGGACACTAGAATACTATTTTCACTGCTGGAGATAATATAACTAAAAACAACTGACAATTCTCTGCCATGGTTTACTTAATGTGTGGAATCATATCTGAAATTATGTGTATGTATAATTGACAAAACTATTTTGATTGGACAATTAAAGCACCTTACAATGCTGAATTTGATGGACTATTCATAACTATTTTGGCTCCCATAGGCTACTCTTACATGGTCACTTAGTAGGGAGGACTCTCAGTTGCTAAGTGCAATAAACATTTTATAAAACCATGAAATACTTTTGACTTCTAGCAATGATGAAAATTTCTCCAAAGAGCTGCCAACACAAAATTCATGAGAAATTTTGTCCATTCCTTCACAGAAAAATTCTTCAGTGTTAACAGTGTATATTTTTATTATTTTGCTTTTATTTTTCATGAACTTATAAGCCCAATGCAGTGAACTTTTGTTGAAACCTTGGCATTATATCAAGGTGTGTGGTGTTTGATCTTGTCCTCAGTCTCTGTTTAATCTGTAAATTTGGTTAATTTTCCATTAGATATGTTTAAAGGAAATACTATAGCCATACATGATGGAGGTTCATTACCTTCCAGCTTTAGATTGTGATGCAGGAAGCTGATTCAATATATCTGAATTAACTTAATCATAGTTTTGTATATGATCATATGTATGAAAGAAGATATATATATGTAAAATATGTATGTGTAACATATATACATTATATATAATTATAATATAGTATATAACTGCCTTGTATTGGTAGATTCTATTTGTAGATGAGGGTTGGGGGAAGAAATTAAGTTTAGTTGACATCATAAGAGTGGAGGCCTAAGATATGAGTAATGTCCTTTTAAAAAGAGGGAAAGTAAGATCTCTCTTTGGCATATGAGGGTATAAGTAAGAAGAGAGCCTTCATTAAGATCCTAAACTTGGATATTGAGATACCAGAACCATGAGAAATACATGTTTAGTGTTTTATTGTTTAAGCCCTCTGATCTGTGGAAATTTGGTAAACATCCTGAACCAGCCAAGACATATTTATAAGACTTGTATATCTGACCATTCTGGTAGGTTGTTGATAGTATTTGAATTCTTCAAATCAGTCATATTGTTTAGCTCCAAGATTTCTGTGTCATTGTTTTGTATGGTTTTGACTTTTTTACTACCTTTCTCATTTTGTTCATCCATTGCTTTCCTCATTTTACATAGCTGTCTTTCCATGTTCTGTATTAGTCCTGAATGTCTCTAGGTTTCTTTAAGACTTACTTAGAATTTTCTGACAATCTGTACATATTGGCTCTTTGGTGTTAGTTATTATCATGATGACATCATGGTTGCATAATTTTTCGTGATCTATGATCCTAGTTGGTTTCCCCACACATGAGGAGAAAAACACCTATACCCATGGTTTCAACAAGGAACGACTTCCCATAGGCTCCCAACTTGAAGAATTTGTCTCTGAAATTGTGACTGAGCAGAGATCACAAAGTACTTGCCAGGCTTTCCTATGGACATACCTTTGGATGGTCCTGTTCCCTGACCCTGACCCTTGGACACATGGACATACTGTCCTCTGGACAGATAGGAACTCCTCAAGAACTTTAGTCCATGGGACTGACATTAAGACAAGTGTCCACATTATGGCCTGCAGGTATCAGTCTCATTGCTAGATGCATAGGATTGTTGAGCTTTCTGTTGGGAATATAGAGAGGCCTGTTCTAAGTCAGTGAGTGGATCCTAGGGAAGCAATGGCTTCCACCATCAAGTGGGTAAGAGGGAATTTACCAGTGTCTTTGGCTTATTTGTTCTCCATCAGAACCAAATTCTGTGTCCTCATCCAAGAATGAGTAAAGCCATGCCCCTGGTAGATTCCTTGATGGTTGTGGATCATGGGTGACCAGGGCCTGCAATTAGGTGCTGAAGTTTCTTTAGGATGTGTAGTCAGATGGAGATCAATTGGACTGCATTTGAGGTATTACACATGAGTGCACATAACTTCTTCCTGCTACCAGGACTTCTTATATACTGTAGTTGAGGGGCTGGATCCATGTCATGAGCTGCCTCTGGATCCATTCCCAGAAGTAAGGTTGATGGGCCTGTCACTCAAAGGAGGGGTGGCTGTGACTTCCTCTGCTAATGCAGGCTCCTCAAGTAGTCCGAATCACCATTGGTCAGTCTGTCACCTGCATTAGGGGTCAGCCTTCTTGGATAAGCACTATTCAGTCGTGGGCTCCATCGTGATTTTACAAGTTTTCCACTCTCCTGTCTGGATCTGTGTATGGTTGTCATGGTTTCTGTGAAGGCGAATATGCAAGGTCTTGCTCTGCCATCTTGCTGCTGTCACATTTATGCTCTTTTTGCCTTTGTTTCTCTTCTTCCTTTCCTTCTTTCCCATCTTTCTTTGACAATAGCAAGATATTTGTTTTATGTTTTGCTGTATGTTCTTTTGGACAATTTCACTTTGTCCTTTGTGGCTAACATTACACTAAATATTTCTTTATTGAGTCTGCATCAATTCTTCATATTAGGTAACAGCACAATTCATAGACTTCTATTCCCTTCCTGCTCCCATTCCTCCTCTTCCTGAAGCTAAATTGTTATGAACTGATATTTTCCTTTTTACGGTTTGCTAGTGGTTTTATTTAGAGTTAAGTATACCGGTATTTCTGATAGTCAATTCATCCGTTCTAAAAATCACCTTTGTTACTCTCTTCCTACTCCATTCTTCCTATATTTTTAGGGTTTAAATTATGAAGCTTATATAATTAATTATATACTATATTTTTATAATGTGAGAAAAATCATCTCATCTTCAATCATATTTAGTGGGATTCAATGCTTTCTTGGGTACAGGTTTTCTTTCCTCTTTGCTTAGCTGGTCCATCCCCTTGAAGGCTTTTTCAAGAAGGATATATGGTTACTGTATTTCATCGCATCTTAAAGGAATAAAAATATTGCTTGTTGCAATTTTTTTTTTTATTCTCAGGTCTGAAAACTTCCAGGATTACTTTTTCCTTTGAGAAATTTGCAATGATTTAGCATTTTCCATTTTCCAGATAATATGTACTTCATATATTCTTTGTCTGAATGTGAAAATAATTTTAATCTTTGAAGCTCTCTATATTTATTAAGTTGGAGCATTGCTGTTGGCAGATTGCATTCTTTAATTTTCTAGATGCAGTTTCAGGACATTTTTAACTAAGTGACTTTTGAATATTTTCCCTTTCATTTGCTTGGTTTTCTTCTGTGGGAATGCTTGGCCAAATTGTTTATCTGTCATTTATTTTCCAAACTTTTTATTGTCAATCTAAACTTTTAAATGTTTGACTTGTTTTCTATTCTCCTTCTCAAATTCAATTTTGTTCACATGACTTAAGGCAGTGCTCATTTTCATTTCTGTTAAATAAATAATATATAAATATTAAATAAATAATATAAAAATATGTATTTATTAGTAATATGATTTTATCTTCACTTTCCCCAATTTCTTGAATTTTAGTAGCATAGTATTTCTTGCACTTGTATAATTACTTTTTCTTTGATCCCTTACTGGTTCCTGCCCCAATGTTCTATGTGAGCACTCTTCTTGAAGCAGAAACATCAAAAATATCAGGTCACAAGGGGCACAAGCTAACATATATTTGACATACTAAGATCGATTTTAAATATATGGCAATTAATGTTATTTTAAAGAGAGAGCAGGGATTGAATACAGGATATATATGCTAAGCTAGTGATCAAATATTGAGTAACATCTTCAGCCTTCATATTAAATAATTTTTCAAATAGAGAATTTACCTATGCATATGTATTCAAAATAGGCCTTTCTTGTAATATAACAATAAGTAGGATTAGGCTGTATAATTATTTATTTTTTGAGAAAAGCCCAACAGACTGACCTTTTTTTTTTTTTTTTTTTTTTTTTTAATGAGAGAGAGAGAAAGAAAGAAAGAATTGGCATGCCAGGGCCTCCAGCCAGTGCAAAGGAACTCCAGAGATGTGTGACCCCTTGTTGCATAGTGCTTGCATCACTCTATATCCAGACCTGGACTTGCAAATTCTAACATGAGTCCTTAGGCTTTGCAGGCAAGTGCCTTAACTGCTAAGCCATTTCTCAAGCACTGTATAATTTTATTAATAGAAAGTTTTACAAAGACTAATTTCTTCCTTCATAATATAGAAAAATACTCTATAAGAACATTTCTATTTATTAATGTATCTAAATTATATTCTTGTTTATGTAATGATGTTTTGTGGGCTCTTTGATAATTATTTCCTTTGTTATATTGCTTGAAATTCATTGTCAAGCACAGAATTAATAGTTTTTGACAAAAAATATGTTTAATCTCTGAAAAAATACACATATAAATTTAAGAGTTTTTAAGTACCTACAATATGCTGCTTTATCTTGACATTTTAGCATATATAATCTTGGGTGTTTCGAACACAATGTTTGCCAAAATGAAAATTGTGATGAGTGCATATAACTTCATGTCATTGCCTCTATGGCTGTATTAATCTGTTCCACTTGACTTATGAGACATGCAAGAATAATTTTCTCCCTAATTCTGCATGCAGTGCTGCTTCAAATACAACTGTAGGTCAAAATAGTTTCACTCTTTTTCAAAATGCTACTTGATAATCATCTAATTTATGACAGTCTAAACAGTATGGCTGATTTATAAAGTACAAATTAAACCTACAACTGGGCACAGAAAACACTAAGGAACCAGAAAAGTTTGTGGATATATCACAATAGAAAAAAACAACATCAAGAAAACTGCTAGAGGCCTGGAGAGATGGCTTAGCAGTTAGGCGCTTGCCTGTGAAGCCTAAGGACTCCAGTTCGAGGCTCAATTCTCCAGGACCCATGTTAGCCAGATGCACAAGTGTGTGCACGCATCTGGAGCTTGTTTGCAGTGGCTGGAGGCCCTGGTGTGACCATTCTCTCTATCTCTATCTGCCTCTTTCTCTCTCTCTGTCCGTCGCTTTCAAATAAATAAAAATAAACAAAATAATTTTAAAAAAAGAAAACTGCTAGAAAAAAAATACTTGAATGATATTTTTCCAATAAGAACATTCCAGGGTTTTAAAAGGTTTGCAAAGGTATTTCCAGATAAGATGGTGGCTTAGGTACCACACCAAAGCAGCCTAGGGGGGAAAAAGACCAAAAAAAAAAAAAAAAAACCTCAGTAAAATACACACTTTTACTAAAAAGTGAGGTGTATAAGAAATTGAAATGGCAGCAGAGAAGTAGGAGAGACCCAGAGCACCTAGAGCCCACACAGGCTGGCAAAAGTGGTCTGGACAGGCCCACCGACAGTGGCGGCGGCGCACCGGAAAACCACCAGGCTTGGCTCGAGCCACAGGAAAAGCCAGGTGAGGGGAGCTTCCACACACACTGGAGCTCTACACAAACTCTAGGAACTTGAAGGGAGAGTGGCAGTGAACAACAAAGGAGCAGATAGCAAGGTCAAAGAACATGTGGAACAGCAAGAGAACTAGAGCAACTGCGGCTCCCTCCCCTCCCCCACCACCTGTTCCCAGCTCCAGCAAACAAAGCAGCGGTCCCGGAACTTAGCCATGCCAACTTGAGCCAACATCAAGACCGAAGCAGGAGCCGAGTCCAGCAGCAGCAGCAGCGGTGCAAGCACTGGCAACAGTGGCCTCAGCAGCTGAAGATCCAGGAGTGGCAGATCCAGCAGCAGCAGCTTCAGTGGCAGCAGTTGTGTCTACAGAAGTGGCATCTTCAGAGACAACAGTGGAAGCTACAGCAGCAACAGCAGTGGCAGCAACGGTGATGGACCCAGCAGTGGCAGCTTTCGCAGCAGCAGTGGCAGATCCAGCAGTGGCAGCTTCAGCAGCAACAGTAGCAGTTCCAGCAGCAGGGGTGCCAATATGCAGGGCCACAGTTGCCAGGCTTGGTTTGCCCCACAGGAAAAGCCAGTGCCCAGCTCCAGAAATCAGAACAGAAGCCCAGTGAACAAGCCAGCAACTTGATTGAGACCAAAAACAATCCAAAAATATAACTGGGATTGCACCAGGGAAGGGTCCTACTTGGTCACAAGCTGAGTTGGATCCCTCAACAGACCAGAAATCTTAATCTCTTTGTTGATATAGGATCTGGTTGTTATAATAACTACTCTTGCATAAATACTTGGTGCTGTATTTGATTGAATGTGTACAGTATTTAGTTAACTTTTAGAATCTATCTGTATTTTATTCCACTCTGCCTACTTGAATCCTCCCATAGAAGGGAAACTCAACCCCTAGGAACACCTTTGTAGATACTCTGAGAGTCTTAAGAGCCACACCTAACATATTAAGCTCCTGCCCTGAAATATATAACATCAAATAAATGGATACAGCAAAGAATACCCAGCTAGCTAGAAAATCCAAGCATTAACTTAATCCAAGATGCAAAAATATATACATTGTAACACAAGAAACACCATAAACCAAGACAATATTATTCTACCTAAAATTATTAATGCATCAGAAATGACCTCCAGTGAGAACGAGTTAGAGGAAATGCCTGAGAAAGATTTCAAAAGAGTGATTGTAAATATGTTCAAGAAAGTCAAAGAACAAATCAAAGGAATCAAAGAGGAAAAGAAAGAAGTTGGAGGACACCAATTTAATGAAATAAAGAAGGTAATACATGACAAAAATAAGGAAATAGAAATAATAAAGAAAAATCAGTCAGAATTACTAGCAATGAAGAACACAGTTAATGAAATAAAAAAAACTCTATAGAAAATCTCACCAGGAGAATGGATGAAGGAGAGGACAGAATATCTAAGCTAGAAGACCAGGTGGCAGATCTAATACAGTCCAACAAAGAAAAGCACAAACTTATAGAAAAGTATGAGTGGGAATTTCAAGATATTTGGGACACTATGAAAAGATCAATTGTAAGAATTCAGGGCATAGTAGAAGGAGAAGAATTCCACTCCACAGGCATAGTAGGCGTCTTCAACAAAATCATAGAAGAAAACTTCCCCCAAATTGGGAAAGAGGTACCAATGAAGATACAGGAAGCCTTTAGAACACCAGCCAGATAATACCTGGAAAGAACCTCTCCTCTCCATATTATAATCAAACAACCAAACACACAAACCAAAGAAAAAATGTTGAAAGCACTTAGAGAGAAAAATCAAGTTACCTACAAAGGCAAATCCATCAGGATTATAGCAGATTATTCAACACAAACTTTTAAAGCCAGAAGGGCTTGGAGCAATATATTCCAAGTTCTGAAAGATAACAACTGTCAACCAAGGTTACTTTATCCTACAAAGCTATCCATTCAAAAAGATGGAGAAATAAGGACATTTGATGACAAAAGTAGGTTAAAGGAATATTTGAAGACAAAACTAGCTCTACAGAAAACAACCTGATAGAAACCTCCAAGCTGAAGAAAAGGAAAAACACACATAAAAGGAACCTGGAAAAACAAGTAATATTCAAATACTAGTTAACACAAAAGTGCAAAAGTAGAACCAGAACCACACACACACACACACACAAAATCGCAAACATAAATACATAACTTTTAGTAATATCTCTTAATATCAACTGCCATTTGGTTGGGGTCTCAGTGCCCCAACCAAAACACATAGGTTTATAGACTGGGTTAAAAAGCAGGATCCTACAATTTGTTGTCTAAAAATGTCACCTTTTGCAAAGGATAGACATTATCTTAGAGTGAAAGGTTGAAAAACATTGTTTTAAGCAAATGGGCCTAGAAAACAAGCAGGGGTTGCTATCCTAATATCTGACAAGGTAGATTTCAGTCCAATGTTAGTCAAGAAAGATAAGGAAGGTCACTTTATATTGATTAAGGGCACACTTCAACAGGAGGACATTACAATCCTAAGCATGTATGCACCTAACATGGGGGCTCTCAAATTCATCAAACAAACACTATTAGAACTAAGGTCACAGATAACACCAAACATGGTGGTAGGTGACTTTAACACTCCACTCTCATCAATTGACAGGTCATCCTGAGAAAAAATAAACAGAGAGGCATCTGGACTAAATGAGGTCATAGAAGGAATGGACCTAACAGATATGTACCGGACATTTCATCCAAAGGCTGCAGGATATACATTCTTTTCAGCAGCACATGGAACATTCTCCAAAATAGATCATACATTCAGACACAAAGCAAATCTTAACAAATTCAGGAAAACTGAAATAATTCCTTGCATTCTATCTGACCACAATGGAATTAAACTACAATTCAGTAGCAAGAAAGGCTAGATAGAACATACAAAAAATCATGGAAGCTAAACAATACACTACTAAATGATGAATAGGTCAATGAATAAATCAAGAAGGTATTCAGAAAATTTATAGTCAAACAATAATGAAAACACAACATACCCAAATCTCTGGGACACAATGAAGGCAGTTCTAAGAGGTAAAATTATAGCTTTATGTGTCTATATTAAGAAATTAGAGAACCTCAGCGGAGACAGTACACCACAAAGCCACCAGAATCAGCTCCAGCCACAGGAAAAGCCAGGTGCAGGAAGCTTCCCCTCACACTGGAGCTCTATGCAACTCAGGAAACGTGAAGGGAGAGTGGCAGTGAGCAACGGAGGACCAGACCATGAGGTAGAAGATCACATGGAACAGGAAGAGAACCAGAGCAGCTGCGGCTCCCTCCCCTCACCCACCACCTGAGCCCAGATACAGTGAACAGAGCAGCATCCATGGACCTGGCCACACCAACTTGGGCCAACAGCGGGACCCCAGTAGGAGCAGAATCCGGCAGCAACATCAGTGGCTCTGGCACCAGTAACAGCGACACCAACAGCAGCAGACCCAGAGGGGCAGCAGCAGCAGACCCAGCAGCAGCAGCTTCAGCAGCAATGGCTACAGACCCAGCAGAGGCAGCTTTAGCAGCAGCAGCTTCAGCAACATGGGTGCTGATCTGCAGGGTCACAGTTGACAGGCATGGATTGCCCTGCAGGAAAAGCCAGTGCTCAGCTTCAGAAATCAGAACAGCAGCCCAACGACCAGGCAGCAATTGACTGATACCAAAATCATCCAAGGTAACTGGGATTCCACCAGGGAAGGGTCTCACTTGGTCACAAGCTGACTTGGATCCCTCAACAGACCAGAAATCTTAACCTCTTTATTGGTAGAGGATCTTGTTGTTATAATAACCACTCTGGCATACATACTTGGGGCTGTTTTTGATTGAATGGGTACAGTGTTTAGTTAACTTTTAGAATCTACCTGTATTTTATTCCACTCAGCCTAGTTGAATACTCCCATAGCAAGGAAACTCAACCCCTAGGAGCACCTTTGTAGATACTCTGAGAGTCTTAAGAGCCACACCTAACACCTTAAGCTCCTACACTGAAAATATATAACATCAAATAAATTGATACAGCAAAGAATACCCAGCTAGCTAGAAAATCCAAGCATTAACTTAATCCAAGATGAAAAAATATATACATTATAACACAAGAAACACTAAAATACAAGACAATATAAATCCACCAAAAAGTATTAATGCATCAGAAATGACCTCCACTGAGAATGAGTTAGAGGAAATGCCTGAGAAAGATTTCAAAAGAATGATTGTAAATATGTTCAAAGAAGTCAAAGAACAAATCAAGTGAGTCAAAGAGGAACTTAAAGAGGAAATCATAGGAATCAAAGAAGACGCAGGACACAAATTTAATGAAATAAAGAAGGCAATACATGACATATATAAGGATATAGAAATAATAAAGAAAAACCAGTCAGAATTACTAGCATGAAGAACACAGTTAATGAAATAAAAAACTCTGTAGAAAACCTCACCAGTAGAATGGATGAAGGAGAGGACAGAATATCTAAGCTAGAAGACCAGGTGGCAAATCTAATACAGTCCAACAAAGAGAAGCACAAACTTATAGAAAAGTACGAGTGGGAATTTCAAGATATTTGGGACACTATGAAAAGATCAAATATAAGATTTCAGGGCATAGTAAAAGGAGAACAATTCCAGTCCAAAGGCATATTAGGTGTCCTCAACAAAATCATAGAAGAAAATATCCCCCAAATTGGGAAAGAGGTGCCAATGCAGATACAGGAAGCCTTTAGAACACCAGCCAGACAAAACCTGGAAAGAACCTCTCCTCACCATATTATAATCAAACTTCAAAACACACACCAAAGAAAAAATATTGAAAGCAGTTAGAGAGAAAAATCAAGTTACCTACAAAAGCAAGCCCATCAGGATTCCAGCAGATTATTCAACACAAACTTTTAAAGCCAGAAGGGCTTGGAGTGATATATTCCAAGTTCTAAAAGATAACAACTACAAACCAAGGTTATTTTATCCTGCAAAGCTATCCATTCAAATAGACGGAGAAATAAGGACATTCCATGACAAAAGCAGGTTAAAGGAGAATTTGAAGACAAAACCAGCTCTATAGAAAATACTTGACAGAATCCTCCATGCTGAAGAAAAGGAAAAACACACATATAAGGAACCTAGAAAAAACAAGCAATACTCAAATACTAGTTAACTCAAGAGAGCACAGGTAGAACTGGAACCACAAAAAAAAAAAAAAAAAAAAAAAAGGTAAACATAAATACACACCTTTCAATAATATCTCTTAATATCAATGGCCTCAATGCTTGAATGAAATGACATAGGTTTGCAGACTGAGTAAAAAAGCAAGATCCTACAATTTGTTGTCTCCAAGAAACTCATCTTTCTACAAAGGTTAGACATTATTTTAGGGTGAAAATTTGGACGATGGTGTTTCAAGCAAATGGGACTAGAAAACAAGCAGGAGTTGCTATCCTAATATCTGACAATGTAGATGTTAGTCCAACATTAGTCAAAAAAGATAAGGAAGGTCACTTTATATTGATTAAGGGCACACTCCAACAGAAGGACATTACAATCCTAAACATATATGGACCGAACATGGGGGCTCCCAAATTCATCAAACAAACACTCTTAGAACTAAGGTCACAGATAACACCAAACACAGTGGTGGTGGGTGATATTAACATTCCACTCTCATCAATTCACAGGTCATCCCGGGAAAAAATAAACAGAGAGGCATCTGGACTAAATGAGGTCATAGAAGGAATAGACCTAACAGACATATACAGGACATTTCATCCAAAGGCTGCAGAATATACATTCTTTTCAGCAGCATATGGAACATTCTCTAAAATAGACCATATATTAGGACATAAAGTGAATCTTAACAAATTCAGGAAAATTGAAATAATTCCTTGCATTCTATCTGACCACAATGGAATTAAACTACAAATCAGTAGCAAGAAAGGCTATAGAGCATACACAAAATCATGGAAACTAAACAATACACTACTAAATGAAGAATGGGTCAATGAAGAAATCAAAAAGGAAATCAAAAACTTTATAGAGTCAAATGATAATGAGAATGAACATATCAAAATCTCTGGGACACAATGAAGGTAGTTCTAAGAGGTCAATTTATAGCCTTAAGTGCCTATATTAAGAAATTAGAAAGGTCATAAGTAAATGACCTAATGCTTCACCTTAAAACCTTGGAAAATGAAGAACAAGGCAAACCAAAAATCAGTAGGTGGGAATCAATAATAAAGATTAGGACAGAAATTAATGAAATAGAAACAACAAGAACAACAACAAAAAAAAACAATCCAAAGAATTAATGAAACAAAGAGTTGGTTCTTTGAAAGGATAAACAAGATTGATAAACCCTTAGCAAATCTGACCAAAAGAAATAGAGAAGAGACACAAATTAATAAAATCAGAGATGAAAAAGGTAACATCACAACAGATTCCAGAGAAATTCAAAAAATCATATGGACATACTATAAAAGCATATACTCCACAAAGTATGAAAATCTGAAAGAAATGGATGATTTCCTTGATTTATATGACCTATCTAAATTAAATCAAAATGAGATGAATCACTTAAATGGACCGATAACAAACATGGAGACCCGAACAGTTATCAATAATCTCCCAATTAAAAAAAGCCCAGGCCCAGACGGATTCACTGCTGAATTTTACCAGACTTTTAAGGAAGAGCTTACACCATTGCTTCTTAAGCTTTTCCAGCAAATAGAAAAAGAAGGAATTCTACCAAACTCCTTCTATGAAGCCAGCATCACCCTGATATCAAAACCAGGCAAAGATAGAACAAAAACAGAAAATTACAAACTAATCTCCCTCATGAACATGCATGCAAAAATTCTCAACAAAATATTGGCAAACAGAATACAAGAGTATATCAAAAAGATCATTCACCCTGACCAAGTAGTCTTTATCCCAGAGATGCAGGGATGGTTCAATATATGCAAATCTATAAATGTAATACATTATATAAACAGGTTGAAGGACAAAAACACATGACCATCTCAGTGGATGCAGAGAAAGCATATGACCAAATTCAAAATCCCTTCATGATAAAAGTCCTAGAGAGACTGGGAATAGAAGGAACATTTCTCAATATAATAAAAGCTATTTATGACAAGCCTACAACCAACATATTAGTAAATGGGGGAAAACTGTAAGGTTTTCCTCTAAAATCAGGAACAAGACAAGGGTGTCTGCTGTCCCCCATTTTATTTAATATAGTTTTGGAAGTCTTAGCCATAGCAATAAAGCAAGAGACACACAAAAAAGGGATACAAATTGGAAAGGAAGAGATCAAGTTATCATTATTTGCAGATGACATGAATCTATACATAAAGGGCCCTAAAGACTCAACTAGCAAACTGTTAGACCTGATCAAAACCTATAGCCATATAACAGGATAAAAAATAAATACACAGGAATCAGTAGCCTTCATATATGCTAACAACAAACACACAGAGGATGAAATCAGAGAATCACTCCCATTCACAATTGCATCAAAAAAATAAAGAACCTTGGAATAAACCTAAGAAAGGAAGTGCAGAATCTCTACGATGAGAACTTTAAAACACTCAAGCGAGAAACTGCAGAAGACACTAGAAAGTGGAGAAACATCCCTTGTTCCTGGATTGGAAGAATCAATATTGTGAAATGGCAATCTTACTAAAAGCATTCTACACATTTAATGCAATCCCTATCAAAATTCCAAAAACATTCTTCATGGAAATAGAGAAAACAATCCAAAAATTCATTAGGAATCACAAAAAAACTCGAATATTTAAATAATACTGAGCAACAAAAATAAGGCTGGTGATATCACCAAACCTGATTTTAACCTATGCTACAAAGCCATAGTAACAAAAGCAGCATGGTACTGGCACAAAAACAGACATGCAGATCAGTGGAACAGAATAGAGGACCCAGATGTAAGCCCAAGTAGCTATAGCCACCTGATATTTGATAAAAATGCCAAAAATACTCATTGGTGAACAGACAGCCTCTTCAGCAAATGCTGTTGGGAAAACTGGATATATATCTGCAGAAGGATGAAAATAGATTTTCTCTCTCGCCATGCACAAGAATTAAGTCCAAATGGATTAAAGACCTTAACATCAGACCTGAAACTCTGAAACTGCTAGAGGAAAAAGTAGGGGAAACCCTTCAACATGTTGGTCTTGGCAAAGACTTTCTGAATACAACCCCAGTTGCTCAGGCAATAAAACCACAGATTAATCACTGGAACCACATGAAATTACAAGGATTTTGCACTGCAAAGGACACAATGAAAAAAGCAAAGAGGCAACCTACAGAATGGAAAAATCTCTTCGCCAGCTATTTATCTGATAGGGGATTAATATGTAGGATATACAAGAACTCAAAAAGTTAAATAATAAGGAATCAAATAAGCCAATAAAAAAATGGGCTATAGAGCTAAATAGAGCATTCTCAACAGAAGAAATATGAATTGCATATAAGTATCTAAAAAATGTTCTATGTCACTCATCATCAGGGAAATGCAGATTAAAACTACATTGAGATTCAATCTCACTCCTGTCATATTGGCCACCATCATGAAAACAAATGATCATAAATGTTGGCCGAGATGTGGAAAAAAAGGAACCCTTCTACACTGCTGGTGGAAATGCAATCTGGTCCAGCCATTGTGGAAATCAGTGTGGAGGTTCCTAAAACAGCTAAAGATTGATGTACCATATGACCCAGCTATAGCACTCCTAGGCATATATCTGAAGGAATCATCCCATTTCCTTAGAAGTACATGTTCAGCCATGTTTATTGCTGCTCAGTTTATAATATCTGGGAAATGGAAACAGCCTAGATGTCCCTCAACTGATGAGTGGATAATGAAGATATGGCATATTTATACAATGGAGTTCTATTCAGTGTTATAGAAAAATGAAGTTGTGAAATTTGCAGAAAAATGGATGGATCTGGAAAGGATTATACTAAGTGAGGTAACCCAGGCCCAGAAAGCCAAGCACCACATGTTCTCTGTCATATGTGGATCCTAGCTACAGATGATTGGGCTTCTGCATGAGAAGGAAAATACTTAGTAGCAGAGGCCAGTAAGTTTTAAAGGAGATATAAAGGGAAGAGAAAGGAAGGGAGGAGGGTACTTAATAGGTTGGTGTTGTATATATGTAAGTACAATGATTGTGATGGGGAGGTAATATGATGGAGAATGGAATTTCATAGGGGAAAGTGCGGTGGGGGAGGGTCTTACCATAGGATATTTTTTATAATCATGGAAAATGTTAATAAAAATTGTGAAAAGAAAATAAAAAGGTTTGGCAAGGGCACAGTGTGCAAATATGTAACATATCACCATTTTCTATACTATCCCTGTCATAAACATACCATTCAGAATAACATGCTAGGACTTCTGGGTAAGATGGCTGCATAGCAGTCATGACACATCATCCTAGGAAGGGAAATAAGCAGAAAAACGCAATATATACTCTTCTACCAAATTGTATAGTTTTATAAGGAATATGTTAACAACAAGCGAAATGGAGAAAAGACCCAGAGCTTCTAGCAAGCAAGAAATGAGCCAGAATCCTGCATAGATGTCGGTGGCCCCAATCTATGTGCTCACCTGGCCCAGTGCAGAGCTGCAGGAGAAACCAGGTGAAGAGATTTTCATCTCCCACCAGCTTCGTCGCAAAGGCAAGTAATGAGAAGGGGAAGAGGGCAGAGACCAGCTGAACAGCTGTTGTAGAATACAGACAGGACCACATGAGTAGCTTGGGTACAGTGCTCAGCATACTGCCCAGCCTCCCATCCAACAGCTCCCAGGCAAACAAAGCACCATAAAACTCATTCACACCCCCCCCCCACTGCAGCATATTTAGCACATCTGGCCAGAAGTCCAGATCCAGTAACACAGGCAGCTTAACTGAGTCCACAGCGCAACAGAGAGGGATCAAGGTAGACATTCAGCATAGTTAAGATTAAAAGCCACCCCAAAAGGTAACAGGGTCTACTTACTTAAATCCAGATACATAGGCTGCGCTGGAAATGCTAATATCACCTTCCATGTCAGGGAAAGTTATGTGTTAGCTTTGATTGATATAGTTTTATTTTGCATTACCATTCTCAAATAAATTGCATTTTGGGGTTGCTTATTCTTGCATTTGACATTTCTTGATTCATAAGGCCTTTGTCTTTTTCTTCTGTCATTTTTTGGGACAGGGACATATTCAGCCCCAGGCTGACTTGGAACCAATTTCAGACCAGAAATCACAGCCTCACAGTTGACAGGATTAAGGATGCAGGGCAACACACAACCTTAGAGACTTTGGCCTTATTTGATTATCTGTTTGTTTTAGTCCTCACTCTTGCTCAGTTTAATTTTATAATTTGCCAGTAATTTGCTCTACCCAGCCTTTTAGAATACTTGCATAACAGGTAAACTCAACACCTAGGGTTACTTCTGCTGTTACTCTGTTAGTAATATGGGCCACACCTAACATCTTCAACTCCTAACCTGAAGATATATAAAGTCAGATTTACGTGTCTAAGAGTTCTACAGATAATTAGAAAGCCAAAGCATCGAATTAACTCAAATGCAAAAATCTCTACATTATAATACAAGAAACACAAAAATTAAAATAATACAATTCTTCCAAAAATAATAAGTAATTCAAAAATGATCTCCAGTGAGATTGATTTAGATAAAATGCCTGATAGATTTAAAAAATGTTTATATCTATGTTCAAAGAAATCAAAGAAGAAAAGAAACTCCTGAAGAAATCTCAAGAGAAGACAGGAAACCAACTTAATGAAATAGGAAGACAATACAAGGCATGATTAACAAACTAGAAACAATGAAAAACCATCAATCAGAAATACTAGACATGCAAAACAGACTAATCAAGGACAAAACTCTGTAGAAAATTTCACCAGCAGAATGGATCAAGGAGAGGACAGAATATCTAAACTAGAAGAGCAGGTTGAAGATCTAAGACAGTAAAGAAAGAAAGTAAAGCTAATAGGAGGGCATGAATTGGAATCTCAAGACTATGAAGAGCTCAAACATAAGTATTCAGGGTATGGTAGAAGGAGATGAATTTCACACCAAAGGCATAGTAGGTATTTTTAACATAGTTATAGAAGAAAAATTGCCCTAAACTGGAAAGTGATGCCAATACACGTGCATGAAATTTAGAATGCCAAGGAGACAAAAATAAGGAAAGAACCTCTCACCACCATATTATAATTACACTACAAAACACACAAACCTAAGAAAATATAATGAAAGCACTTAGAAAAAATCAAGTCACATATAAGGGCAAACCCATCAGGATAATAGCAGATTACTCAATACAAACTTTAAAAGCCAGAGAGCTCCCCCACTCTTTCTCTCCCTCTTTCTCTGTCAAATAAATAAATAAATAAAACTAAAATATTTTTAAGAAATTGAGGTGGAGGGATGGCTTAGCATTTAAGGCCTTTATCTACAAAGCCAAAAGGCCCAGGTTCTATTCCCCAGGAACCATGTTATCCAGATGCTCACATCTGGTGTTCATTTGCAGTGGCTGGAGGCTCTTGTGAACTCATTCTGCCTCTCTCCCTCTCCCTCTTTCTCTGTCAAGTAAATACTTGAAGGGATCCTTCATGTTGAAGAGAAATAAAATCACACGTGTAAGGATACACCGAAAAAAAAAAATACTCAAATAACAGTTAATACAAGAGAGTAAAGGAAAAGCAGTATGAATCACAAAGCAAGAAGAATGGCAGAAATAAATGCATACCTTTAAATAATAACTTTTACTTTCAATGGCATCAATGCCCCAACCAAAAGACATGTTTGTAGTGGCTCAATTTGTAATAGCTAAGAGCTGGAATCAACCCAGATGTCCATCACTAGAAGAATGGATAACTAAGATGTGGTATATCTACACAATGGACTTCTATACAGCAGTAAGGAAAAAAATGATACAATGAAATTTGAGGAAAAATTATTGAACCTGGAACAGATCATTCTCAGTGAACTTACCCAATCACAGAAAAAAAAAAAAATCACCACATAGTCTCACTCATCTACAGCACCTAACCTGAATCTACCCAAGATACCTTACATACCCAGCAAGCATCTCGTGGACTAGACACTAGGATGGAGGTGGAGGGAGGAGAGGGCACTGAAGGGGTGGGAAACACAAATCTAGACCCAAACAGCAATGGTACCATAAGATTCTACTTCCTAAAAGGCAGACAAAATGGCTGAACCTTCACCAGGCCCTTACAGGGAACACCTGAACCACAAGCCACTGGAGAGGGTAAGATCAAGGCCAACCTTAATCTTCTACATCTCCTCTCTCTTTCTCTCTTTCTTTCTCTCTCTCTCTCTCTCTCTCTCCCTCTCTCTCTCTCTCCTCTCTCTCTTATATTAGTTATCTTTTTCCTCATTTTCTTAGCGGGCACTGACCTGTAACTCCCAGTACCAGCATGGCGCTATCATCCACAATGAGCTTTTGATCAGAGAGACCTACAAGGTTTCCTAAAAGACAGACAGATTTCTGTCAGAGTACTTGATGATCCACCAAAGGTTAGTAGTAAGACCCTACTGCTGAAGACACCATATGCAGTTGACATGTAAAATGGAATGGCATGCCTGGAAGCTAGAAGAGAGTCAGTCCCCAGACAGTCAGTGTGTCTACTACCAGAAGGTGCAAACTTTCCCTGAGCCATGTTGGGTTCATCTGTGGTCTGCTACAGTGATGAGGTGTTGGGGACCTCTGAGGCTCTGGCTCTCTGTTTTTGTAGGAGTTGATTTTTCTCTGTGTTGGTCTCTTTCCCCCTTGTGTTGGTATCCAGTTCATCATGAAAACAGCACCCTTGCTCATTTTGCCAAGTTTTCTTAGTTTCAGCCAGGGCCCTTTTGAGGTATGATTGGGTGGCTCTCTCCTTAGCATCTACATCTATCTGAAAAAGAGAAGCAGGTTCTCCAACGGAGAGTAAGTTAGCACCAGGACAAATGAGATAATCTTTACTTTTTTTTATAGAGAATTTAATAGGTGTAAGCCCTCTTGTAGCCCATGATTGATGGTAGCTTGATATTGGAGAGTGGGCTTATGTTTGGATATGGCTCTGACTTGTTTCCCAGCTCCAGATATGGGTCCCATACCACTGAGGGGATCAGTTAGCCAAATCAAGAGCAGTTGGTTCCCCACCATGGTTGTGTGCCACTATTGCACTTGTGTGGGCATCACACCAGGTTATTTGCTGCTAAGTAGGTTAGACCTACTTGCACTTGCTGCTTGGACAGGTATTGGTCATTTTTCCCCAGTTGCCCATGTAGAGATTTGGAATTAATGTATTCTAGAGGCAGTGTATTATTGGAGGTAGGCTTATGTGTACTATAGCCAATTTTCACTTGTCAGTGTTTGGCTCACTCTCCTGTTGCTGTTGTCCATCTGAGGTTGCCCAGGATGTGATGCCTACCCTCTGCTTATACCATCATTTTCTCTTCCATAATGGAGTTCACCCTACAGTCTATAATCCAAAATGAACCCTTTTTTCCCCAACTAGTTGTTCTTCATTGGGTATTTTCTGTCAGCAGTGAAAACCTGACTGCAACAGTATAATTGATACTGAGAAGTGGTGTCATTGCTGCTAGAATCCTGACTGTGTGGCTTTGGCCTTTTTTATTTATTTTGTTGTTGTTGTTTATTTATTTGAGAGTGACAGAGAGAGAACGAGTGAGAGAGAGAGAGAGAGAGAGAGAGAGAGAGAGAGAGAGAGAGAGAAAGAGAGAGAGAGAGAGAGAGAACTGGTGCGCCAGGGCCTCCAGCCACTGCAAACGAACTCCAGACGCCTGTGCCCCCTTGTGAATCTGGTTAACGTGGGTCCTGGGGAATGGAGCCTGGAACCGGGGTCCTTAGGCTTCACAGGCAAGTGCTTAATCACTAAGTCATCTCTCCAGACTGTTTGGCCTTTTTAATCTGCTTTACAGGAGAAATGTGGAAGGATTTTAAATCTTGGACTAAGAGATGCCTTGCAGTGTGAGAGGCTTGCTGTTAGGCCCATATCCTGACAACTTGTATAGGTTTACATTGCATGGAAATGAACTGGTGTGAGCACAGGGATATGACACAGAAAAAATAAACTCTTTGGGCTGAAACTGGCCTGTATAGCTGCAATTGTATGTGAGATTATAGCCTTTGAGATTGGGCTAACTGATCTGCTTTGGAACAACAGGAAGAATGCAGAGTCTTTTGAAGGTGCCAGGCATATACATTATGTACTCTTCTTGATACTTTAAAGATACTTGCGCAGCCATGTTTATTGCAGCTCTATTCACAATAGCTAGAAAATGGAACCAGCCTAGATATCCCTCAATGGAATAATGGATAAAGAAGATATGGTACATTTAGACAATGTTGTTGAATTCATTAGCAAAGAAAAATGAAATTTGCAGGGAAATGGATGAATCTGAAAAGGATTACACTAAGTGGGGTAACCCAGGCCCAGAAAGCAAATGATACACAATCTCTTAAATGTGGATCCTATCTATGAATGTTTAGACCTGAATGTGAGTTGGGGTAAAAATCAGTAAAAGAGACCAGGAAGCTAGTAAGAAGCTTTAAGGGAGGGAGGAGAGGGGAGACTTAAAGGGATGTTATTTTATATATGTAAATAGTTGAACAGATTATTCCAGATGGAATGGCCTAAGCAAGGTCAGGGGAAGCTACTTAGTAAAGAAGGGGTGGGGAGAGGGCTTATCAAATTTTAAGAGGGTATTACTAAGCCATATGACAACCTAATTTTTTGGCACACAAAGGCCACAAATTGTTACTAGAAAAATTTCAGTGCCCTTGATGGAATGCCTTTCAGTAAGTTATTAGCCAGGGAGTTCCCTGATGCCACCAAAAAATTACAGACCTTTGCTAAGAATCTTAGTTTCCCACCAGGAATAGGTGATAACATGCTATTGCTGAAGAGTCTACATGCTTTTGCTGTAAGGTCACTGAGAAATCAACCTGGAACTGAGCTGAAAGCCTCCTCCCTATAGACCAGCTGACAGAAAACTGGAAAAAGCTACACTGCATGTAACCCTATGGGACAGAGAAGTTGTCAGTGGAGATAAACAATAGTGGACACTGGAAGTCTTAAGTTTGGTCAGCCAGACCAAATTGGCAAAGGGTGCAATACTGGAGTGTCTGTTAGGGGAAAGCCAACTGCTCACTAGTTGGACTGGAGTCCCTGTGATGGGTGGGGTCATGGGCCTTCTGCCAGTGTCTGGATAAATGCAAATATTATGCTCACCAAACTGTCTAGTAAGCACTTCTCTTGATGTTCATACTCATATATTAATTCTACTCTCACTTTGGGGTTTCAGGTGGCAATGACCTCTGTCTGGAATGACTCAAAAGGCACCATAGTGCTAAGAAGAAGTGACAGAGGAGTGCTCAGCACTGAAACATCTCTATCACACCTTCCACAGCTCAGGGTCCATTGTGGAAAATGTGGCAGAAAGGATATAACAGCTAAAGGAAATGTAGGACTGCTTACAATGCAGTCTTCCAGACACAAAATGGCCTGGATATCCATAGCCTTGCAATCCATGGTACTACCTACACAGGACCTTTAAATGGAAGGACAAGATGAAGATACCAAAATAAAAGAGAGACTCATTGAGAGGTGGAGGGGATATGATGGAGAGTGGATTTGTGAAGGGGAAAGTGGGGGAGGTGAGGGAATTATCATGATTTATTGTATATAATTATGGAACATTTCAAAAAAATTAAAATATATATGTATATATTATTTACAAAATGTAGTGAAACATTGAGGATAATCCATTTTATCTAATTAATTTTTGTAAGCAAGGACACACAGAGAGGGAGAATGGACATGCAAGGGGCCTCTAGCTTCTGTAAACAAACTCCAGACACATGTACCAATTGGTGTCATTAGGCTTTTCAGACAAGTACCTTAACTGCTGATCCATGTCTCCAACACAAATTGATCACAATTTTATGCTTCTTGCTAAGCCTTCATGTGGATCATATAGCTTTGGGCAATTGATTTCTTCTTAGAGAAGTGATTCGATCTGTGATTGCCTTAACAGATGTTCAATAGAGGTTGAACACACCATTCTCCTCAGATCATAAGATTAGAAGGGATTATGACAGTTGGGGTAGTGCCCTTCCTGTAACTTCCTTGTCTTAAGCATCAGAACTATACTAAATTCTGGGAAAAGTGATGACTGGTAAGATAGAGAGAAAATATGGAAATATGCCAATGAAGTTCCTTACCTATGGAGTCACCAGAGGTGAGGAATATGTGTTTATTTTCACAACAGGTCATACATAGAATATAATGAATGTTTCAGAAGGTATTTATGGTAACAAATTTGGTACATGGGCAAATTTTCTTTTACAGAGGGCATAAGGAGAACAAGCCTGTAGAGAAAGAACAGAATATCCTATATTGTTCCTCAAAAATTATTAAAAGTATTTAAAATTTACATTAAAGTAAATATGCATGTTTTAAGACTGATGAGCTATTAATACTGCCAAATACAGGACAATAATATGCCTTTGAACATAACTAGTTTATTTGGCTTAAGGTCGTGAAAGGCTTGACTATCCCATTTTACCTTTCATTTGTCAAGAATATGCATTAATATTTACAAAATCTGCACTAGAACTTCAAATTTACAAACATTTTTTTTGGAGGTTATGACATGTACAACCCAACACATGATTTGTTTCTGCTTTGAAAATGCAATTTTGGCAGGCATTGTTATTATTACTTATTATTATTATTGTTATTATTATTATTGGTTTTTGAGGTAAGATTTCCCTTTAGCACAGGCTGACCTGGAATTCATTATGTAGTCTCAGGGTGGCCTTGAACTCACACTGATTCTCTTACCTCTGCTTTCCAAGTGCTGGGATTAAAGGAGTGTGCCACCATGCCCACCTTGGAGGGTATTTTTGAAGCATATTTTTAACAATCAAAGTCCAGTTGAGTTATCACATATTTCTTCATATGAAGCTAGTATCACCCTTTTACCAAAACCAGGCAGAGATGCCCCCCCCCCCCAAAAAAAAGAAAAGCAAACTATAGGCCTATTTGCCTGATGGACTTTGATGCGAAGATACTAAACAAAATCTTCACATACTGAATCCAACAACACATCAAAAGCATTATCCAACTTGATCAAGTAAGCTTCATCCCAAGAACACAGTAGTGTTTCAACATACAAAAATCTGTCAATGTAATACACTGCATAAGTAACCTTAAAGACAAAAACCACATGATCACTTTGATAGATGCAGAAAAGGTCTTTGACAAAATACAGCATCACTTTATGATCAATACATTGGAGACAGTTGGCATGGACAGTTTATATTTCAATATAATAAAGGCTAAATACAAAGCTCCTAAAGCCCAAATAATACTTAATGGAGAGAGACTGAAGGAATTCCCACTGAGAGCAGGAACAAGACAGGGCTGTCCATTCTCACCTCTGCTCTTCAGTATAGTACTGGAAGTCCTAGCTCAAGCAATAAGACAGGAGAAAGAAATGAAGGGGATACAAATGGGAAAGGAAGATGTTACGTTATCTCTCTTTGCAGACAATATGATTCTGCATGTAAGAGACCTGAGAACCTCCATCTCAAAACTCTTAAAGGTGAATAACTCCTTCAGCAAAGTGGCAGGATACAAAATCAATGCACAAAACTAGTAGCCTTTATATATGCAAAAGTCAAAGATACAAAGAATGAAATAAGTGACACTGTCCCATTTTCAGTAGCAACAAAAATATACCTTGGAATAACATTAACCAAAGATGTGAAAGACCTATACAATTAAAACATAAGCACACTCAAAAAAGAAATTGAGGAAGACTTGAGAAAATGGAAAGACATCCCATGCTCCTGGATAGGTAGAATTAACATTATGAAAATGGAAATCTTACCAAAGGCAATATAGAGATTTAATGCAATACCAGTCAAAATCACAGCATTGTTCTTCACAGGGATAGAAAGAAATGATCTCAAAATTCATACAGAGGGCTGGAGAGATGGCTTAGTGGTTAAGCGCTTGCCTGTGAAGCCTAAGGACCCCGGTTCGAGGCTTGGTTCCCCAGGTCCCACGTTAGCCAGATGCACAAGGAGGCGCACGCGTCTGGAGTTCGTTTGCAGAGGCTGGAAGACCTGGTGCGCCCATTCTCTCTCTCTCCCTCTATCTGTCTTTCTCTCTGTGTCTGTCACTCTCAAATAAATAAATAAATTTAAAAAGAAAATTCATACAGAAAGGTAGAAGGCCTTGGATATCCAAGCATACCCTCAGCAAAAGAAATACCTCTGGAGCCATCACCAGACCTGATCTAAAGCTATCTTACAAAGCCATAGTAATAAAAACAGCATGGTACTGGCATAAAAAAAAAGGCTTATAGACCAAAGGAACAGAATCAGGGACCCAGACTTTGGGTCCAATAACTACAGCTACTTGATATTTGACAAAGGCCCTAAAAATATAGGCTGGAAAAAAGACAGCATCTTCAACAAATGGTGCTGGACAAACTGGATAGCCATATGCAGGAAACTGAAACTTGATCCACACATCTCACCATGCACAACAATCAAGTCCAAATGTATCAAAGACTTCATTGTAATTGGAACTTTGGTTACTGCTGGAAGAAAAGAATAGGAGGAACTTTCCATGATATAGGAATGGGAAAAGACTTCCTGAACAAAACTCCAGTAGCTCAGGATCTTAAACAAACACTGAACCATTAAGATCTCATGAAACTGAAAAGTTTCTTCACAGACAAATATACAATATGTGGAGCCAACAGATTACCCACAGAATGGGAGAGTATATTTGCTGGCTATCCAACTAACAGAGTCCCAGTTTGTAGAATCTACAGAGAACTCAAAAACCTAAACAATAAAAAGTCAAATAACTGACTCACAAAATGGGACAAAGAACTGCACAGGCAGTTCTCAGAGGAAGAAATACAAATTGCAAACACACACTTAAGAAAATGTTCATCATCCCTCATCATCACAGAAATGCAAATTAAAACAACTATGAGATCCCACCTTGCCCCATTAAGGACAGAAAACATTAAAAAATCAAATGAAAATAAATGTTGGTGAGGATGTGGACAAATAGGAACACTTATCCACTGTTGGTGGGAATGTAAGATGGTACAACCACTTTGGAAAGCTATATAGAGAATGCTAGATTATAAGTAATATTTTGTAAAATAAGTTTTACACACTTTGTTTTTATTTATTTGAGAGAGAGAGAGACAGAGAGTGATAAGCAGAGAGAGAGAGAGAATGGGCATGCCAAGGCTTCCAGCCACTGCAAATGAACTCCAGATACATGTACCACCTTGCGCATCTGGCTTAGATGCATCCTGGGGAATTGAACTTGGGTCTTTTGGTTTTATAGGCAAGCACCTTAATAACTAAGCCATCTATCTAGCCCTGAGTGATAATACTTAATTTGATCATGTTATTACTTTCTTTGGTCACAATTCTTTGCTTAATTATAATACAATAAAGAGTATACATAAAGACTAATTTTTAGGATGGGTATATGTAAATGTCAATAATAGGGATAACATGTCCATGTTCAGTCATTCCCAGGTTAGGTTTTTATAGTTGGCCAGTGATTGTAGAATCATAAAATGACCACCTCATACTTCGTAGATGTTAACTTGAGCCATCCTTAGGGCTTTTGAGATAAATCCAGTGTAGAGATATGTGGAGCTTCTGACATGGAGTTTCTTCTAACATGCAAAGAAGCTGTAAACAAATCAGATTCTTGCTATAATTAAAAATATATATTTATTATTTATTTGTTTGAGAGAGAGAGAGAGAGAGAGAAAGGCAAATAGAGAGGGAGTTAGGACATTCTAGGGCCTCCAACCAATGTAAATGAATTCCAGTTGCATGTGCCACTTCATAAATCTGGCTTTATGTGGGTACTGGGGAACTGAACTTTGATCCTTAGGCTTTGCAGGTGAGTGCCTTAACCACTTTAACCATCTCTCCAGCCCATTCCTTTGAAGAAGGTTTTCATTCGTTTAAATACAAGGATTTGGTCTTTCACATTTATTTTGAGAATGAACAATATTCAAGTCCTTATTGGGTGAAACACATTGCAATACTTTGGGTTGTCTTGTCTCTCAACCTATCCATCAACCATCAACCATCTACCTATCTATCTATCTATCTATCTATCTATCTATCTATCTATCTATCTATCTATCTATCTACCTACCTACCTAAATGTCTATCTATCTATCTGTGCACCCACCCATCATTCAATCTATCTATCTATCATCTATCTATCATGCTTTTGGTGCTAGGCATCAAACCCAGATCTCCACATATAGTAGTCATAAAACCTATCACT
This sequence comes from Jaculus jaculus, assembly GCF_020740685.1. Classification (NCBI taxonomy): domain Eukaryota; kingdom Metazoa; phylum Chordata; class Mammalia; order Rodentia; family Dipodidae; genus Jaculus; species Jaculus jaculus. The sequence goes on along the minus strand of NC_059111.1, from coordinate 86,819,987 downwards.
GAAATTGATGCCTCACCCCAATGTCTTTAGTTTTCCAATGTCTTTAGTTTTACAGCCTTTAAAGGAAAGTCTCTGTTTAGAAATGGATTTTGTGTCTATTAACAAGGGAATGAGATTCATTATCAGGAAGTATCATGGGATATGTCAGAGCAGTATTTCAGCTGCTCACTTGGCAATGGTCCATTGTAGCCTGCTACTTAGGGAGCGGCAAAACAAAGGAGATTAGATTCAAATAATCTCTAGTTATATAGTTAGCTTTGCATGTCTAAATTGGCCAACTCTGAGAAAATTAATTTTTAAATCTATTGTTAAGCCTCTTTCCTTATAAAATGAGCTTACCAACCATGTATGTCTAAATAAGGTTGTTATGAAAATTAACTGAGTAATGAATGTTAGCCCTTTAGTGAAAAACACCATGAATATATACAAAATAACTGAGCATAATATTTGGCAGTGTCATGTTAAACTGAGTAGAAAATTTCTACAAGAATAAAGACAAATGAGCACATAGATTTATGTGTGGGTAAACTAAGGCAATTGTCTATTAATGCCCAGAAGGAGTACTAGAACCAATGGGTCAGGGTGACAACACAAACGGTGAAATCTCGTAAGGCCACTGCATCTCTAAAATATTTATACCACTTAGTAAGCACTCCCAGATGATACTCTCTCAGTAAGTTTTAGTTGGCAGATAGCCCAGCAGCTTTATATAGAGTTTGGCTTATATGGTTGATAACCTTTTATTGTTGTTCTATGAATAACATTTTCTCTGCTGATTTAAGGCTCCACCATGGAAGGAAATTCTTTCTATAATGGCATATCCAGGCTAAGGAGTCAGTTTTGGAAGTTTTTGTTTCAAGGTTGGCAAAAATAGCTTGCATGATACTTTAGTCAATGTCTCAGGTGACTAAATTTCTCATAGTGTCTATTCCCAACCATTGATTCATATAATGCCATTCTCTATCATTCAGTTTTCAGATAATAACAGTTCATCTTTATGAAAGAAGATAAAGAACAATCTTCTCTTTCCATCTGTTTGCAAAAAAATAATGAATAAAAATATTGATAATTTATATGAAATTATTGGTGCTATTATTCAATCATATTAAACTCTTCTCCTAATAGGAAATTCATGGCTTTGTGGGTTTCCTTTTAGAAGAAAGATAAGTTGTTTTTTTTTTACCCACTTCAAGAATAGCAGTTTTAAAAAGATTTTATTTTTATTTATTTGTTTATTAGAGATAGAGATAATGAGTGAGAGAGAGAGAAAAAGAGAGAGAGAGAGAGAATGGGCATGCCAGGGCCTCTAGCCACTGCAAATGTACTGCAGATGCATGCACCACCATGTGCATCTGGCTTATGTGGGACTTGGAGAATCAAACCAGGGTCCTTAGGCTACACAGGCATGTGCCTTAACAGCTAAGCCATCTCTCCAGCCTCATTTTTTTTTTTATTAAGTAGAAACTTTGCACAGACACATCATATGTTGGTATCATTATTTCTCCTCTCCCTACCTCCACTCCACTGAAGGCCCTCCTTAGTGGTATTTCAGGCATTCCCCATGTAGTTGGAGGTTGTAAGTTGTGAGAGCAGCAGTCTGTCATTGTGGGTTGGGCTATGTCTGCATATTCCTTCCCACCCTGTGGTTCTCACATTCTTTCAGCCCCCTCTTCCACAAAATTCCATGAGACTTGGTGAGTTTGCTTTAATTCTACTTAAACTGTTGAGCTCTCAGCAGTTTCTGCATTTCTGTTTTGGTCGCATTTTGAGTATCTTCAGTGTCTGTTTGCATCACCCTGGCCCAGGTAATCAGTCTCAACATGGAAATAGCACACTTGCTCATCTCGCCAGTTCCTCTGTGATTTCACCTGGGCCCTGGCTGCTGTGTGAGGGGTGGTTCGTCTCCTGTTAGCAAGTCAGCTATCCCTGTCTTGTTGGTAGATTATGGTTGTCCTTGGTTCTTGCTTCCTTCTGAAAAAGAAAACCAAACAAACAAACAAAAGATTCTCCAAATAGAGTGAGATCAAGATAGGTTAAAGGAGATCTGGAGAGATGTCTTAGTGGTTAAGCGCTTACCTGTGAAGCCTAAGGACCTCAGTTCGAGGTCCGGTTCCCCAGGTCCCACGTTAGCCAGATGCACAAGGGGGCGCACACATCTGGAGTTCGTTTGCAGAGGCTGGAAGCCCTGGTGCACCCATTCTCTCTCTCTCCCTCTATCTCTCTTTCTCTCTGTGTCTGTCGCTTTCAAATAAATAAATAAAAAAATTTTAAAAAAATTAAAAAAAAAGATAGGTTAAAGGAGATAATCATTGTTAAGTTAGAGAGATTTTGATGGATATAGCCTCACTTTTGGACAGAGGCTAGTGTGAGCTTCTCATTGGAGTCCATTATCTTGGTCTCCATACGATTTTGACTTGTTTCCTAGTTCTAGTTATGGGTTCCATTGCACTAAACAATCCTCATAGCCAATCAAAAGCCATTGCTTATTTATAGATTTTCAAAGTAGGGTATCATGCTAGCCCTGGCTGACCTAGAATTCATTATGTTGTTTCTTTGTTTCTGGGTGGCCTAAAACTCATGGCGATCCTCCTTCCTCTGCCTTCCTAGGGCTCAGATTAATGGTATATACCACCATGCCCACCTAGGGTAGCATTTTGTAAATATATATATATATATATATATTTAAAAATAAATAAATAAATATATATATATTTGAAAGCAGAGAGAGATAGAGAGGAGAGAGAGTTAAATACAGATTCAGGATGTCAGGGCCTCCAGCTCCTGCAAAAACACTTCAGACCTAGGTGCTACTTTGTGCATCTGGCTCTATGTGAGAACTGGGGAATTGAACCTGGGTTGTTAGGTTTTGTAGGCAGGTGACTCAGCCACTAAGCCATCCCTTCAGTAGGCTAGCACTTTAACTGCATTGATCTTATTCAGAAAAGGTAGTCACAGTGAGTAATGTGGCATCAGCTTCTGCATATTAATGCTATAAATGAAAGAATTTTCCTTGGAGAGTTCCGACCCCCCCCCCCCCATAGCATGGTGTGTCTCTTCTCAGTCACACTTGAGTGAAGAAGTGAGGTAGATATGACAAGGACCTACTGACCTTTACCCCCCAACTGACATTTTTAAACTTTTGCAGTTTCATGGGAAGAGATATTAAATGTTTGGAAAAAATGGTTGCAAAACCAAGTATGGAGTTATGTCACATTCCTCTTCATTAAAAAATCAATATATGCATATGTATTTAATGTGTTGCTTGGAATCCAATATTGTCTGCATAATGTAGAAATGGACCAGAAAACTATCCCATATAGTAGAATCTGGAGAGCTTGCTGAGGAATATAGAAAAACAGGTTTTGTTCTATGGTCTTGCAATTTTACAAATGCAAGCATTGCCTTGAAGACATGTAAGCAGGGATAAAAGCTACATTACATTACTCTGTGATTACTGAACAGCATACAAACAGGCTGAAGAGATGGATCCACAAACCTTTCTAGGAAGATTCTGGACCCGTTGGGCAACTGTAAAATATGCTCCATCTGTTCGACACCTGAACTATGCTGTGTGGTCTCCATCCCTCTGCATCGCATTTGCTTGTCTCTACGCTGCTGCTCTGATGGGTCCTGTGACAGCAGCTAAGTGCCTAATGGTGCTTGTTCCACTCACTGTGGGCATCCTTACTCTTTACCTCTGCCAAAGGTTTCCCCTCCTAAGGGAGTTCACTGAGATCCTGCCCTGTATTTCATCAATATAATAAGAGGTAGATGGCTGGAAAGTTACTTAAATGATGATCTCTTAGACATACTCATATTTCACACTAATAGCTCTCATTCTTTTCATAATCCATAGTTTATTTTTCATCCATATTTCAAAATGTGTGTATTTCTGAGATTCTGTGTGAGAATCCAATGTGCATGCACACAATGTACCATAATCAAATTGGAATAGGTAGTATCACATCTTCATTAGACTTTAAAGGAATGTCATGGGGTTCAACGTGACATTCTAATACATAAATATGATGTGTATTGATCAAATAAGAGTAAGTAATCTAACTGAATTCACAAGTGGTACATGGATTGAACTTTGTTGGTAAAGGGAATGGGGGAAGCTTTTCATGGGCTACTTCTCCCAGCACATTCAAATGACAGGAGATGGGAGATATTGATTTTGCTCATGTGAGCTTGAGACCTTGTTCCTGAATAGCCATTTAGAGTTGATTAAGAGTATTCAGAAAATATTTCAGTTATCAAATTTTAATCAATCTTTCTGAAGAAATGTATGCAAGTCCAAAATGAAGTTAATTACTTAAATGAAAGAGTTCTTCATATTTTCTTAATGAAACTAAACAGTTGTTAAGTACACCTATCCTTATGAAGTGATGCTTGGAAAATATTTATAATAATAAGTTTGAGGCTTGAATTTTAACAAATCTTAAAAACAACTATATTTGTATAAGATGTGATTGTGCATTAACTTCGTGTGTATTAAGGGCTGTTTAAAATCTAATGTTTGCTACATCTTTCGATGATTAAGTAATTTTTAGAGCAACTGTAATGCACAGTTGTATTTAATGGTTAATGTATGAATTGAATATAAGTCTCTCATAATTCTTCTATTATATTTTATAGAAATATATCCAATTATGTTCATGGAGTGGTTTAAAAGAACATACGGAGTATTGTTTTCATATAAAATTTCCCCCAAATGAGAATGGAACAATATTTTATAGAAATATTTTGGTCTAGAAAAATTAAGTACTGTTTTTATAATTACATACATATTTTTGAATAGATTAGCTAATTTTTGTCAGAAATGATTCCACTCAATGTTTTGGCTCATGTTTGTGAATTACGTAGACACTCCAACTCAGATTTAGACAGTCATGAATGAAAATTATTGAAAAATGGTGTCATTGCACATATGCATTTTATCCCCTAAACAATGTGATATAATGAATATTTACATAGCACTCACTAACTTAGAGAACCTAATGTTAATTAGAAATATGAAATAGGTAAGATCAGAAAAATAAACCTAGGATTCTTTAATATAAACAGTAAGCTCAAATCTTCAATCCATAGATTAAAAGTTCTTAATTTTGTTCATATCACATCTCTAAGAATAGTGATTGCTTAAGTCAACAAGTATTAATTTAGCTTTTACACTAGGTCAGGTGCTTTTCTTTATTCCTGTAATAAAGCATTATAAACTCTCAGACCTAATGGAACTTTAATTTCAGTTAAGGGATAACTGACAATAAATTTTTGAGAAAAATTGGATGTGTTGATAAGTGCTATGAAGAAAGCAAAAATAGTCTAAGAGTGATAAGGAAAATAAGGGAGGGTTGATATTGCACAGGGTGCTTAAAAAAAAGAACTTCTGCATAGGTGTTATTCAAGCAGAAACCTGTAAAAAGGAAGAGATAGAACCAGCCAAATATATAGAAGGACCTAACAAGTAGAGGTCAGCAACTAAAATGGCCTCAAACAGTATTGTTTAGGAAATGCAAGAAAGGTTTGTGGTCGGATCACAAGAGTCTGAATGAATGAATCAGAAGAAAAACTGGATATACTCTATCAAAATAATAGGGCACAAAGTTTGACATTACTGTATTCCAAGCAGAGATCAAGGCCAGGTTTTCTACACTCAGTTCTCTATTGGGCACTGCATTTGTAGTCCTAGTGAAGGTGAGAGGGCAAGAAAATAAAGCAAAACACTTCATATCATTTTCTGAGAAACATTTGGAAATCATTATAAAAGATGTTGAGCTTGATTATTAAATGCCCCCATTAACTCATGTGTTTGAGGACTTGAACATAGAAGGTAGCAGTATTTTGGAATGTTGTGAAGCCTTTAGGAAGAGGAGCCTTGTTGGAGGAAGAATCACAGGGATTAGGTCCTGGGGTTTGATAACCCAGGTCCACTTTCTGTCCACCTTCAGTTTGCAGACTATGGCTGCACAGTGATCATATGTCACTATGCTTTGATTGTCCTGGTAGACTTCAGTTTCCTGTGACTATGAACCAATATAAGCCTTTCCTTCTGTAACTTGCTGCACACTAAATCATGATCACAGCAATGACAAAAGTCATGAATGTACCCAGTTATCTTAATATTAGATCTTGATAAAACTTTATTTTTATAATTAGTACATTGTATAATTGAGTTTTATTTTCATAAATATTTTCATAAATATGGCACTTGTCATTGCTATAAGTCCATCTTTAAGGAGTTTTATCAAAACTTAGTACCTGTGAATATAGGAAATTTAATGAAAATGAATTTCTATTCATATATTCTTTTCCCAGAGATTTAAGTGCACACAAATGAACACAAGTCCTTGGAATACAAGCTTATGTTTTTTTTTTTTCAATTTGCAAAGATTCATTTTTTTCCATATTTCAAAGCCATAGTAGATAATTTCTTCACAGAATCAAAACTCTATCCTACTGTTCACATACCTACCTTGAAAGAGAAACTGGTTCAGATAATATTTTGCCTTGAGCTTTTTCCTAAAACCTCAGTATTACAGCACTAGGGATACCTTGCACCTTCATATTAAATAACTGTTTTGGAGCAATATGTATGCCTTGGAGATCACAATGCCTTGTGAATTTGGCATCAGAAGAAAATTAAAAACATAATAAATTCCAGAATTTGTATACATCTAGAACTTTAATGCTACCAAATTAATAACTTAGTATGTTCTTTTCTACTTCTTAGTGACTAATGCTTTCACTAGATAATGTTTTAGAATACAGAAAGACATAATTGATATCCATTCTTCAGGAATTTGGTTAAGCCAAACTTCTCACTCTATGACAATTTGTTTTTCTCTATCTTAGAGATGAATCCCAAGCATTCTCATGTAGCTAACACCATCTGTTGCAGCTACCAGAATGCTGTGAGATGTTTCTCAGTCTTTATTTACAATCCAAAATGAACATTTGTAAATGAGTAAAGTGTATTAACAGAAACATAAAATGCTATGCAGAGCATATAGAAAGGAAATTTTCTATTTTCCCTTTTTAGGTACAAATTCAGTATTGTGTTGTGTTTGGAAGCCCACAGACCTCAGTTGTTCTAACCCTTTGTGACTGAGCCATAGGTAGCAAAGCACTCCATATCAACCTGCACTGTTAGGTCTGCTGGCACAACAAAGACATGCTAGATTCTGTTTGGTGAAGGCTTAATGCCAAAGGTATTTACTTAAATTCAAATGTATAGAAATTCTGTTACCTACAAAATTTATGTTTATTTAATTTATGGCTAAACGTAAAGCTGATTAGTCACTGTAAGTTCATTCCTGATAAAAGAATAAAGAGACAGAAGTGCGAAGCAGAAGTTCCCAGAGCGTCTCTATCCATGGGTTTGTGAGGCTTTATCTGGAGCTCAGCAATGAGAGTGTCCAAGAACAGAAGTGAGCCTGTCATTCACATAGGTGCATGTTTGCATTTTTAGCAGCATTTATCACTCCATTTATACAGAGAGTGTGGTGTTGTATCTGTGGTTGGTACCATTGATGTGCATTGAAAATCCCATGTCAGCATCTTTCAAGTCTCAGGTTCTTATCTGTTAGAAAAGAATTGAGAAGGAAGACACATGGGAAGTGTTGCAGTCAGGTTTGCATTGCTGGTAGAAATTGCAGAGAAGCTTGTGTTAAAAAAAAAAAAGGTTTATTTTGGGTAACAGACTCGAGGGTAAGCTCCATGATTGCAGGGAAAATGATGGCATGAGCAGAGGGTGGACATCACCCCCTGGCCAACATAAGGTGGACAATAGCAACAGAGAGTGTGCCAAATACTGGCAAGGGAAAACTGGCTGTAATACCCATAAATCCACCCCCAACAATACACTGCCTAGGGAGGTATTAATTCCCAAATCTCCATCAGCTGGGAACCTAGCATTCAGAACACCTAAGTTTATGGGGGACACCTGAATCATCAAACCACTACATTCTGCCTTGGACCCCATAACCTGATAACCATACATGACATAAAATGCAGTACATTCATCCAACTTTAAAAGTCCCTATAGTTTTTATTAATTTCAATGATGTTCATACATCCCCATAGACTGAGCCATAATACCAAAAAATCCCCCCCAAACACGTACTAGCACAGAATAAACATTCACACTGCAAAGAACTACTCACCCAATACAAGATTTAAAACAGGACAAGCATCAAACTCTGTAGCTTCAAGTCCAACAATTCTAGTCAGTGTCAAATCTCCAAGTCCGATAATTCTAACTAGCCACAAATCTCTGGAATTCCAATTCTGCCCCTCCACCTATGCTACTCACAGTCCTGGAAAACTTCATCTGGGGCCACCAGCTTTCCTTAGCAGCCATCTCATGGTCCTAGCATCTCTACTGGGTCTCCACTGCAACCCACAGTCCATCCTCATGGCTCCATCGGGTCTCCATTAGGCATCCAGCAAAACTGCTTCACATTGCCCATGGCCGTTTCCAAAACAAGACCACAGCAAACTCAATGACCCTCTCTGTTGCATTTCTTATACTCTACAATACCAGGTAGGATGTTAATTTGTTCATCCATGGGGGAATCAAGCAGGCTTTCAAGAATAGGACACTCCTTTAACACTCAGGCCGCTTGAAGAGTCTACATTCTTCCTGTTGCCCCAGTGCAGGTGAGCTGGCCCAATCTCAATGGCTATGATTTCTCAAACAATTTGCAGATGAATAGGTAGCAGTTTAGGCCCAAAAGTTTTATTTTCTCTGTGCCATAACCCTTTGCACACACCAGTCCATTTCTATGCAAAGCAATCTTGCACAAATTCTCAGGACAATGGCATAACAACAAGTCCCGCACACAAACTGCTAGCCCAGTCCAAGCAAAGCTTTTTCTCACCCTCATAACCCAAACCTCATAGTCCATAGTTCTTACTGCATTCAGTTCTTTCAACTCTGACCAGAATAGTCCATTAAACTGTACTTACAGCACAGCAAGGTGTCTCTTAGGCCAAGGTTTCAAATCCTTCCACATTCCTCTTGAAAATCAGCTCCAAAAGGCCAAAGCCACACAGTCAGGTGTCTAGCAGCAATCCTATTCCTCTGGTACCAACATTATTGTTGCAGTCAGGTTCACAATGCTAGTAGAAATCACCTAATCCAGAGAAGTTTATAGGGGAAAAAAGAGGTTTATTTTGGCTTACAGGTTCAAGTAGGAAGCTCCATGAATGGCAGGGAATATGATGTCATGAGCAGAGGGTAGATATCACACCCTGGCCAATGTCAGTTGGAAAACAGCAACAGGAGAGTGTGCCAAACACTGCCAAGGGGACACTTGCTATAACACCCACAAGCCCACCTCCAACACACTGTCTACAGGAGGCATTCATTCCCAAGTCTCCATCAGCTGGGAACCTAGTATTGACACTGTTTATGGGGGACACCCGAATCAAACCACCACAGGACAGATAAGTTATGAAATTTATTTTAGAGAGATTAATAGGGAACTAATAGGGAAAGTCCAAGCTAAAAGAAATTATCTCTCCTCAGACAAAGAGAGGAAGAAGAGACTAAGATGGTCAAGAGGCCGGTGGACATTTACACAGGTGAATGCTCAGCTTGGTCAGTCAATAGAGAGAGACTTATACAGGTGTTTCAAAGCTATTTATATGACCCAAACGTCCAGTTAGAATGAGGCTTGTCACCAGACTCAGGTGTACAATGAAGAAACCTAGCTTGTGGGCTAAGGAGGAGCACTTAATTTAAAAGGGACCACCCACAGGGCTATGCCCATCTAACTGAGGAAGAGACAGGAAGCTGTTGTTGAGGGGGTTGGGAGGTTGTTGCTGATAGCCATCTTGGGTAAGACTGAATCAGACACCTGTTCTGGACCTGCCAGGGCAGGCAAGGTGGCATTCAACTCTCTGTGGGCCAGTCTCTAGCTAAGAACCTACCAGGAGAAAACTTGCCTTGCTTCCAATTTATCACCATGTTTCCCTCACAGCCACCAGGATTTATGTTCTGCCTTTGGATGCCTTCTAATATTTTCTTTCTTCCATTAGGGCAGTTTTTTTTTTTTTAATTTTTTATCTGTCTCTCCTCCATCTTTGAAGCAGAGGAAGGGAGTTGGGAGTGGTTTGTTAACAAACATGTCCTGCATAATTTTTCTAACATCTAGATCTATTACCTTCAGCAAGTGATTTTAATTATTATTCCATTCAGTTTCCCCATAGAATAGTGAGTTGGACTAGACCATTGTATGGTTTAACTTTTTAAAAATATAACATAATTTTTAAAATTTATTTGTTTGTTATATTTATTTGGGGTGGGGGGGAGAGAATGGGCTTACTAGGGCCTTCAGCTGCTACAAATGAACTCCAGACCATGTGCCACCTTGTGCATCTGGCTTATGTGGGGTCCTAAGGAAATGAAACTGGGTCCTTTGGCTTTGTAGGCAAGCGACTTAACCACTAAGCAATCCTTCCATCCCTAAAATATAAAATAAATTTTAAATTGAAGTGATGGCTCATTGAATAAAATGATGTCTGAGCAAATTTGAGGACCAGAATTAGGTTCCCCAGAACACCCACATGGCCAGATGTGATAGTGTGATTGTCTGTTGTCCCAGCATTCCCATGGTGAGATGTAGGTGGAGATAGGTGAATACCCAGACAGACTGGTGAACACAGTGATGGATAATGAGGGATCTTGGTTTCTGTGGGGCTCCTTCCTGGTCAGGTAGTGCCAAGGGAAGGACCAGGCCTGCTGGTTCCTCCCTAGGGGTTGAGGGGATGATGAACGTCAGACGACTCAGAAACCTCTTCTAGCCACCGGAGAAAAACCACACTGAGTTGGGAGTCTTTTTGATGAAGGAACTCGCAGAAACAACTTGCTTTATTACTCTGAGCAGTTGCCTATATCATGTTGGGGATGAAGGTGGGGATTTTAGGATGTGGGGAGGTAAGGGCCAATAGTAAACTTTAACTATTGAAATGGTAATTACAATGGCCTCGAGGAGGTAGCAGGCCAGAAGCCATTAGGCATCTTGCTGAGTCATAGCTGGCCAGAGACAGGTCGCCAAACTTTAGCTAGGCTCAGGAAGTCCCACTAGGCCCCAAGTCTGGGCCTTTCAGAGCCCAACAGTTTCAAACAAGATGGAAAGTATGTCATGTAGCAAACAAGATAGTGGCACTGAGTTACATGAGTTTAAGTAATAAGAGGCAACATCGGGCATGGTGGTGCATGCCTTTAATCCCAGCACTGGGGAGGGAGGTAAAAGTGGGAGGATTGCCATGTGTTTGAGGCCACCCTGAGATTACCTAGTGAATTCCAGGTCAGCCTGGTCTAGGCTGAGGCCCTACCTTGAAAAACCAAAAAAAAAAAAAAAAAAAAAAGAAAGAATGAAAGAAGAAATAAGAGTCTTTCTTCTATAGATGTGTCATCTGCAACTTCCTGAAACATAGTATCTACACAGTTAGCCTCAGGTTTCTCAAAAGTACCTTCAATTTTCAATTTACTATGATTTAGGGTAAAATTCACATTAGTTATTGATCACCTGGTAATTGCTGAATTTAGCTATGTAAACTGAATTTTATATTACCTGCATACTCTTTTTCTTCTACTCTTACCTTGACATAACTTCTCAGAACACATGGCTGAGAGTTACCTAGTCAATATTTTCCTTCCTCCTAGAATTAGTTGTGCTATGACCAATACCCTTCATGGGTTAAAATAATATCCCCTTTCTCTATAATGAAATGATATGCTTTGTTTTCTCATTTGTAAAGTGAGATGGATGGTTTAACAGGTAGTGCAGACTTTTTCTTAGTTGGTATAATTTTCTAAATCCTTAATAAAGTTGACCATGTTTAAATATACACTAATTAAAGAAGGGGTATGCAATTTAAATGTGTGGGGAGGCCAGAGGTCGACATACACTGTCTTTTTCAGGTCCTCTCTACCTTACTTTCCTGAAACATCAAAGCAGAGTTTACTGAGTCTCGTAGACTAGCTAGTCAAAAAGTCCTCAAGGTGCTTCTATTTCAACCTGTCCAGTGCTAAGGTAATATCCATACCCTGCCATCCCTGAAAATTTATGTGAGTGCTGGTCATGCCCTTGTGCTTGCACCACAAACATGTGCCCACTGAACCATCTCCTTGGCTCCCACCCTTTCTAAATGCCAAAACCCAAGTCTCACATTTCATCAATTTCTATACTCTGAACTTTCCACTGGTTCTTGCTCCTGACCGATTATTTGTTTTAAAATAGCTTTTCTCTAAAATTTCCAAGAGGACCTCTTTGCCACCAATGTGGATGATTGCAAAAACAACCACAGTTCTTGTATTCTTTATGATAAAGCTTCTTATACCAATTCTCATTAAGAGATTAGTATATGTTTACTAACTTCTTTAGCCTGAGCAAACCTTGTATGTTCAGAGGATGCAATTGATGGGTCTAAGCCTTGTTGTCAAGATGCTCTTCCTTCTCTCCTGTCTTTGTACTCTATCATCTCCATATAATCAAACCTAGGCCAGGCTCATGGGTAATGAAATACTATGAACCTGCTAACTTCATTTTCCCAGTTAACACCCCCAAAACATATGCAAGAAGGCCATCTTTGCCCATCAAGGACCCAAGTTACCTGTAGCCACAGATCCAAGAGTACATCAGTGCAAGACCAGTTTGTCCTGGATCAGTCAAGTAGAACTATCTAGACAAGCCATTAATAAATAGCAGATGACTACTATGATATGCATAGTAGTTTAAATGGGCAATGGATCCCATTATTTCATGTGTTTGTGCTTAAGCCTTATTCTAAATCCCCAGCTGTTGGCACTTTGGGGGGTGGAACTTTGCTAGAAGAGGTGTGTGTATTGAGGTTGGGCCTTGAGGAATTTCAGACCAAGCCCCTTGTGTTAGTTCACTTGGACTGTGTTCCTCCACTGATGTCTGGTTGATATTATGCTTCCCCTGTCATGATGAAGCTTTCATACAAAACTGTAAGCTGAAATAACCTTTTCCCTTACTAGGTACTTCTGGTTGGGATTTTTTTCTCAGCAATGAGCAGGTAACTGCTATAGTAAGACAATAAGCCTGCTTATGATTTATCTTGCATCAGAAACTAAAATCCACCTCCTTGCCTTTTGGCAAACCATAAATTACTTCTATTCAGAATTATGCCAAATTATTTTGCTGATTTTTCTATAACTATTCTCATATTCTCTATTTTATTATTTTCTGCAGCCTTTTAAGTTATATATACATATTCTTGGGAGTGGCCAAGATGTGCCAAGAAATATATATGAACATATAATTTTAACGGAGGTCTGTTATAAATCCTTCCTTTATTCTTTTTGAAACTGACCTAGTCTGAGAAAATATTCTACGATCAAGGCTTCAATCTGGTTCGTTTTTCCCATTTTCTTTACAAATGATCCCAGTTGAAAATGTTGGTGTGGTAACTCTCTTTGTAATGAGTCACTACAATTCTCCTCACGGTACTCTTAGGTAAAGTGGTTTTGGAAGAAAAATAAAATGTTTGACAACCACAATATCAATGCCAAGTGAATCTCCTTGCATGCAAGTTCTAACAGTTTTCTCAAAAGTTTAAAATACTACAGCAGCTTTGCATTATTCACATGACAACAAAATTCAAAATCCTTGACATGATGCTTAAGACACAATAAAACCTATATCATTTAACTTCTTGGATTTTTTTTTTTTTTTCCTGTAAGAAACTTCGTTTGGATTTTTAGTCCCAGAGTAATCTCACCGCACAACTGTTCTTCTGTCATTGTCTTGAAGCCCACCACCCACCACCACCCAGCATCAATCATGCATCCACCACCCACAGCCCACTCCTCCTTTTCTGCGTTAGCCACTTCCTCATATGGTGATCCTCACTCTCTTTTCAGAAGTCATCACTAATATTTTAATCTTTATTTTCTTCGTTTTATTTTTGTTTCTGTGTTCCTATCTTCTGATTGTGATCTCCTGAGAAAATAATTTATTCATTTCAATATTTCCTTAGCACTTCCTCAAAGGCACTTTAAGGGACCTTACTGAATTTATAATGAGTAAACACACGATAAGGACTTTATTTTTTGAAAAGAAGGAAAAAAACTGCTACAAAGTTAAGTAGCAGAAAGGGAAGACCTTAGGGGATCTGTGTTTGCAAATTGGCTTTTTAGGAAAAGTAAACTTTCTTGTATTTTCATGACAGGAGATAATTTTAGAACTTGGCCTGTTAGAAGCACTGAAGTTAGGTTCTTCCTCAATCTGGTCTGTTTCCTCCCACCTCCAAGCCTGGGATATGGGGCTCTTTCTTCCTTATTGTCTGTCTCCTTAAGGGATGACTTAGTGATACAAAAACAAAAACAAAAACAAAACAAACAAAAAACACAAACAAACACAGTCCTGGTTCATAAAACTGTCAGGAGCCTTTCAAAAGATTTATATATTTAAGGGGTATTTACCTCAATTTTGCTTAATTTTTACCTTTGTGTTTCTATGTAGGGTGTGTGTGTGTGTGTGTGTGTGTGTGTGTGTGTGTGTGATATAGCACGTGTACAGTGACTGTTATCACTCCTCACTCTCCATGCTATTTGAGACAAAGTCTCTTATTCACCACTGTGCCTGGATATACCAGCCTTGCTGCCTTACTTCCAGGAATTCTCTTGTATCTACCAATTAATTTGCCCAGGAATGGTTGAATTATAGACAAATACTATTGCCTCTGGTTTCATGGACATTCTGAGGATCCAGACTCAAGCCATTCATTCCGCTTGTGTTGCAAGTGCTTTAGCCATGATGCCCCCTTTTCACTATTATTTTAAAGTGAGTATACACAATAATGGGCTTCATGATCACAGTTTGTTTTTTTGTTTTTTTTTTGTTTTTGGTTTTTCGAGGTAGGGTCTCACCCTAGCCCAGGCTGACCTGGAATTCACTATGTAGTCTCAGGGTGGCCTTGAATTCACAGCAATCCACCTACCTCTGCCTCCCAAGTGCTGGGATTAAAGGCATGCGCCACAACACCCGGCTGTGATCACAGTTTTATACACATATGTCATTATGCATTATTTTCATTGATCCGCCTTCTCAATTACTCTATTCCCCTTTCCTGTCTTGGTGGTCCATTTTCTTCCCCTCCCCCAGATATTCCTTTCTCTATGTAATGCCCTGAGGAGACAGGTCAGGAGCTTAGAGGCAGGAAGAAACCTGCCTACAATTTTTTGTCAAGCTGGGACAAATCTTAAAGCTACTTTGTCAGTAACAAACTGAATTTGAATTATGATGTTAAAGCAAGCTACCTAAGCAGTGTTTTAGAGTTAGATTTACACTTTAAGAAACACACTTTCAAAAATCATCTGCTCCCGACTTTCAATGTGGAGATTCCTCCCTGCTTAACCTTGCTTGAGTGGTAACCATTCCCAAAATCCCTTATCAGTTCTGCTGACACTTAGTGTCATTATATTCCATCATATGTTATTCTAACTTTAAGATATTCCAGTATTGTGTCCTCACCTTCATATAAATGTTACTGTCTAGAAACTTTTAGACTTATTAGTGTGTGGGAAATTGTTGAAAATAATAAAGAAATCTAGATTTTTTACTTTTATAATTTTATTATTATTATATTTCTAGTTACTGATTTCCTTAATTTAGGGGAAATGTGCAGAACCGATTGTGTTAGAGGATAGTCTGATGATAAACATATGTTTTTTAATTTTTTTTTTGTTCATTTATCTATTTGAGAGTGACAGAGAGAGAGAAAGAGACAGAGAGATTGAGAGAGAGAGAGAGATTGACAACGGGTGTGTCAGGGCTTCCAGCCACTGCAAACGAACTCCAGACGCGTGCACCCCCTTGTGCATCTGGCTAACGTGGGTCCTGGGGAACCGAGCCTCGAACCAGGGTCCTTAGGCTTCACAGACAAGTGCTTAACTGCTAAGCCATCTCTCCAGCCCTATAAACATATTTTAGTTATGCAAGTCAATCTTGACAAAACAAAACAAACACCACCAGAAAGAGAATTTCAGTGGTGGGTGTGGCACATACTTTTCGTCACAGCACTCAGAAGGCAGAGGTAGGAGGGTCACTGTGAGTTTGAGACCACCCTAAGACTACATAGTAAATTGCAGGTCAGCCTGGGCTAGAGAGAGAGACCTTACTTTAAAAAAATAATAAATAAATAAATAAAAATTTTTTTAAAAAGTGGAAATTAGCTACACATTTAGTTCCAAGGTAGTTTGGGCCGCAGAGTAACACCCTATCTCTAAACACAAAACTAATAAAAATCCTCTTATACTGTTTAAAATAATTTGGCTAATTCTTTTTTTCTCCCCCAGGTTGTGAATAACATATGAAACCCAGACAATTACTATGAAAATATCATCAAACTTGCCAGAAATGCTATACCATTACGTTTGTCAGTAAAGAGTCATGCTATAGGTAGTTACATTTTTTATTTTTCTAGGAGATTCTTTTGTGTATATAAGGCAGCAATCAAATGCGTGTAGGAAAATGTATCAAACTATCAAAACATTTTACTGTTTGACCTGCCTGAAACTTCTGTTTTAAATGAAGTTAAATGTGCCTTCATAAAAAGCACTTTTCTGCTCCCTCCATCTCTTTTCAAAAGTAATGACTACAAAAATTAAGATGTTAGGGGCTGGAGAGTTGGCTTAGCAGCTAAGTACTTGCCTGTAAAGACTAATGACCCCGATTAGAGAATCAATTCCCTCGAACCCACTTAAGCCAGGTGGACAAGGTGGCACATGCATCTGGAGTTCATTTGCAGTGGCTGGAGGCCCTGGCAAGCCCATTCTCTCTCTTTCTCTCTCTCTCTCTCCCTCTTTCTTTCTCTCTTTCTGTCACTTTCAAATAAGTAAATAAAACTAAATTAAGATGTTAGCTCTTCCTTTTCAATCTGGTCTACAAGTTACAGAGAATGGGAGAATATATGCCTGAAAACTCATGCCTCTGCCTTCCTGGGTTTCCCTTGACAACCACCGCCAACATCTTGGACCCAGAGCTATGTGTTTTGATATAGAAGGGCAGGGGTTTTGTGTACCAAATATGGCAAAAATTAAAGAAAGGCAAATGTATTTTATAATTTACTAAACACTCTAAGGTTAAGATGTATTGTGGTTTTTTCATTTGTATGCGAGGGGTGTCCATATTTGTGTTACTAATTATTTGTAGCAAGGTATGGTGACACAGGCCCTTAATCTCAGGAATTAGGAGGTTGACTGAGGCAGGCTGATGAAAAGCTAGACACCAGCTTGGACTCCAGAATACATAGTAAGGTTCTGTCATAAATGATTATAATAACAAAAGCATAAGAAAATAAATTATTACAATAAATCCTTTGTGAACATATGCTCATCTTAGAAGAATTACATAAATACTAAAATATGTGAATTAAATTTTATATTTTATACTCTGAGGAACAATTAGATGTCTAATGGATCCTGACTATTCATTAATTTATTTAATTTTTCTTAGTCTTTCTTTCATGGGCATACATACAAACATGATTGTATATACATGGCAACTGAAATCCAATTCTAGGTTATCAGAACTGAAAACAAGAAAATTCCCTGTCCTTGTGTTACTGGGACCAAGCAAAAATTATGTAGCTGCTTCCTTCAGGAAATACCTGCTTCCAGAAAAAAGAATGAACCAACTATAGGGATTACTTAACAGTTCCACCAGCTCCCTGATCAAGACTTGCTTCAAGACCCTTAGGGCCCTTTGTCCAGCAATCCAATGTAGTGATAGCTGAAATTATAGCTAATGTAGTCTAGCTCATTTCTAGTTTTGCAAATCTCCTGGAAAATCACTTGGTCCAGGACCTAAAGCCCTAAGATATCTTGCCTTAGTAGCCTATCTTCAGACTATTCTTCTGTCACATATGTATTCTTCCTTTGATATGTGGTTTCCAGTAGAATTAACTTTAATCAACAAGATTTTCTGGTAATAAATTTTGTGGTGAGAACACAGAATGCTATGTGTCCATCAGTCAGTTTTCAAACAATTTGGCTTTCACTTCTTCCTTTTTTTAGTTGATACCAATGATGTAGGTTAGGAGCAACATAGCTTCTTTTTTTTTTTTCTGGTGGGTAGTTAGGTTAGGACTGAACCATAGAGACACTGATGTAGCCCTGACAGGACTAGATCCTTCTCTGATCCCTGGCTACAAACATCAACTCTAGTGACAACTTCCAGCTTCTTTCTCAAATTATTCCCTGCTTGTTCACCTGTGTGCTGGCCCTTCTTGAATTAGTCTCGAGCTAGCCCACCAACCAATCTGGTTTCTTCCTTACACGCCTGAGTCTGATGATGACACTCATCCTGATTAGATGTTTGATCCATACAAGTAGGCTTATGCCATTCATGTGAAGCCTTTTGAACCCTTAGGTAAGCTCTTGGCTCTTTGACATATGAAGTGAATCTCCTTTGTCTTCCTCTCCCCCGTTTCCCTATGTGAAGTGGGTTACTTCTTTTTGCCAAGGTCTTTTCCAATTGTGCTCTGTGCACATTCCTGCTTGCATTTCATGTGTGTAAATCCCTTTCCCTGAGGCTTTTTTCCTAGAGATCTCTCTATGTGAGAAAGAGTTTCTCTGTCACCCCTCCCCCAGTGGCAGTGGATTTTCTTTTGTCTTGGGCTTTCCTCCTTTGCTTTCCCTCCTAATTTTCCCTAAAGTGAATCTTATACATTATAATTTATTCTTCTCTGAGTCCACATTTTCAATTATTTGAGAACTTGGACAAAGACCCAAAGTTGACATTCACTGTCCTGGGATTTCCTGAATCTTTGTGGAGATCCAGCCCCTCCCAGGACTCCAAAACTCCTGTACCACCAACATGGTTTGAAGTCTAGTTTGAACCACCAGACACTATTGAAGTCCAGGCTCCAGTTATTCCACCTCTCTAGACATAAACTTTCCCTTTATTTGGTTACTCAACCATGTGCTGTCCTAAACATTTCCTAGAACTGTTCCATGTTGTGAAGTATGCCTGGATGCATCTGGAAATTTGAGCTGATTTGTCATGTATACAGTGCCATTGGATAGCCATTTCTACTGATCACTGACTTCTGAAACTTTTCCATTCCCACATAATTATCATGTAGTTATTATAAAGCATGTACTCATACCCATGGAGTTAGCATAAACATTGTTTTAAAAACATTTGAATCAGGGCTGGAGAGATGGTTCAGCGGTTAAGGCACAAGCCTATGAAGCCTAAGGACCCAGGTTCAATTCTCCAGGTCCCACATAAGCTGGATGCACATGGCGGCACATGTGTCTGGAGTTCGTTTGCAGTGGCTAGAGGCCCTGGTGCACCCATTCTCACTCACTCTCTTTCTCTGTCCCTAATAAATAAATAAATAAAAATAAATCTTTAAAAAAGAACACTTGAATCAATGACTTCATACTTGCTGTATACAAGCTGAAACCACAGAACTTCATAGAGCCTGTTTCTTCAATGATAAGAGTAAAACATGAATAATGAATTAAACTATATCCTCCAAGTGATTGTAAGTTATAAAGTATCAGAGATCTAGAACTTAGTAATATTTCAGTGGACTAGATTATTTGCTTTCAATAACACTAAGAAACTTTCACAATCTTTTCACAGCCTTGTTAAATTACTGAATGCCATGTTTTGTGGCAAGTATAACAGGAGAGATGAATCTAAGCATCAACCATCATGTGCAAATACCAGTTATTCAAATACTATTATCTTCTAGACTCTGCTATATTTGCACCTGGTACTTGCTATTGACCCCGGGCCATTGCTGTAGTCATTAGTATCAGACTAGGGGCCCAAGTAAGGGATGCGGGCAGAGATAAAACTCCATTGTCTATGTGGCTTCTTGCTACCTGCTTTTCAGTGCATTTGACAGGGAACTTTACATATATCCTCTTCTCATTCAGGGAAGGGATAAACAAGACATGGACTATAAATTTTTAACTTTATGGTCTGTGTACTAGGGAATCAAATGGCTACAAAGAAGTAGCTATGTCAAAATGTGTTATAATTAACATTAATTTCTGCCACTTGTGGCCATAATTTTCAGTATATATGTGAATATGGACATACCTAATATATATATTTAATACAGATGTACAAAAACACATATATTTTGAATATGTCAAGAGAGTATGCCATATATGATAGGAACATAGAAAAGTTTGGAAATTCTCTATCCATAAGTGACTAAAGAGGATTTTCAGTAAATGAGTTTTCATTCAGCCATGAATACCACATAAAACACCTTGGGAGGTCTGCATGGCTGGAGGCATTATTCAGAGACAGAGCTTTCCCTGTTCCCTCCGGGCACACATTGTTAGCAATCAGAGGCAGTTAACAAGCTCTCCACTGTGTTCTCCCCAGGTTGTAACTCTAGAAACTTAGAATCTTGCTTTAAGAAACTCTTGATTAGAATTCCTCCCAGTAGTTGGCTTGTAGGGCAGGAAGGGCAAACCCAGCTGTGACCCAGCTATATCTAAGAAAAAGGTGGGTGATTAAGAGAGAAAATTCACTCCTTTCTTTGAAGCGAATCTCACAGAAACACAATGATTTACCAGTATACCTTTAAATGTCCCTGTACTTTTGTCAAGTCACCCTAAAGAAATTATTTTTAATAAAATAGGTGATAAATAAACTGCCATGTCCCTTTTATTTATTTTTAAAAACATAAGATATATGGCTACAATAATCAAGTAACATCAAATATTGCAAACAAGTATAAGCAGTGTTTTAAAATTAGTAAGATTATTTCAGTAATTAATCAGTGAGAAATGTATGTGAATTATTATGTCATGCTGAGTGTCTCTTGGGTCTAGAAGATCAGGACTTCAATCAAGGCCATGGCAACCTGAAGGTAGATGATTCTGTACTTCCAGGATCAATTGGGAGGGAAGCCATGCTCTGGATGCCCTCACCTCCCTTTTGTTTTCTGAGAAAACTGAGAGATCTTTGAACTATGTAATACTCCAGGGAAGAAATCTAAACCAGGTGTTCTGAGATAAAGCATGCAATTCAATTAAAGAAGCCTGTTAGACAATAAGTAAACAAGCCACAGTCAAATCTGGGAAAGGATTTATATCTACTCTGTGTAATGAACTTCCACAGAAGCCATAAAAAGTAAAACTGTCTATTAATTTAGATTTATATAAATATATTCAAAAGGGGATATGTAAAAATCCAATAAGCACATTGCAAGGTATTCATTATACTTGTTATGGAAAACAAATTTAAAGTAGACTACCATGGCTTAAATTAAAGACAGTTAGGATATGTTGACAAATAACTTGGGGCAGCTAACAGCCAAACATAAGTCACAATATAAACTGATATACCATTTTAGAAGGGTGATACTTATAAAGGAAACATTCTTCCACAGTTATCCTGACATATCCACCCGATTATATTTCTATGTATTTATGTGAGAGACATAGTAATACATGCTCTCAGGTTTTTTGTACAACAGTGTTCCCATCAGCCTTCACTAGCCAAGAACACAATGCACACGAGTAAATTGGAATGTGAGTCATTCCCTTGTGGTATATCCATGCAGTTAATACTTAGCATTGGGAAGCAATGAATCTGTGCTGCACACACAATCCTGGTGAATGTCAATAATGCTGTTTTGGATGAAAAAGAATAGAATGCATAATGTGTACATGAGTAAATAGGTATTAATTAATACACCAACATGATTGAGCCTCAAATATATTATGCATTAGGATATGTGACAGTATTTGCTTCTAGGAAGTGATAAAGGGAGCTAGAATTAAAACGGGGTTCTGGGGTGCCTTAGCCCTTAGTTCTTGTCTGCTAATTGATCAAAGATTTGGCAATACATACTAAGACAATGATTTTTAAATAACCTAATTTTATTCAAATATTACAGGGTGTGAGGGAGGGAAAGGGCTGAGGAAGGGGAGGGAAAAGTGGGGAAAGAGGAAATATACCATGTGGTCCAGGAACCATGTCCTTAGAACATGGACCTTAGATTAAAATATATATATATATATACATATACATATACGAAGGGGGTTTAAAAAAAGTGATTCCATAAACAGTAATATAAGTTGTTCCTTCCCACCCTGGCAGACCAAGATGGAAGAAAAGCGTACTTTTACTGGCTACACAAGGGCCAGAGAGGATCAGAGGCCTTCCCTTTGGGACCAAATATAAATAAATAAAAAAAAAAAAAATAAATAAATAAAAATATATTTGTGTCTGTGCTCAGCACAAGGTGGGTACAACTGACCATGTATTCCTGCCAATCAGCCTGGGCTCAGAGGAGAAATCCACCCATACATGGAAAGAGATCTGATTGGGTGAGATGAGGAAACATTGAATCCCAACTGACTAGGCTGTGGTAGCTGAGATTGGCAGGGCCCACAGAGAGAGGGAGTCAAGGGTGTGCCATTGCAGGTGGGTCAATCCCTGTCTGACTGCCTAAAACAAAAACTAGCTCTCTCACCTGGTCCTCCACAGAAGGAGTAAATTTCTCAGAAAGCATGATAGAAATTTCCACTGATATAAACAATCCTATTTATGTGTTGAATAAGCATATGTAATTATTAAAATGTATATTATAAATCACTGTGAAGTGTTTGAGGCAATGGGACCTGTTGGATATCATGCCTTCACTACCATCATGGGCTATACATGGAACTCTAAGCCAAAATAAATCCCTATTCCTTTATGAATACCAACAAGAAAAGTAACAAATATATGTATGTTCTCAGTACAAAAAAATATTTTTGCAACTTCACCATTTTATAGGCTAGCAAT
This sequence comes from Jaculus jaculus, assembly GCF_020740685.1. Taxonomy (NCBI): domain Eukaryota; kingdom Metazoa; phylum Chordata; class Mammalia; order Rodentia; family Dipodidae; genus Jaculus; species Jaculus jaculus. The sequence goes on along the minus strand of NC_059111.1, from coordinate 86,797,182 downwards.
GTATATATAGCAGTTGGCTTTTTTTCTCATGCTGAGCAAGAGACCTACAAGGTAACTGATACGTCATAATGTACTGAGTTGACAATCTACAGTGTTTTAAAGGCTAGGTAGACTAAATTAATGTTTAATTTTCATATTATATTTATCAGAACATAATTCTAGCACAAACTGAATATATTTTATATACCTAGACACATATTCTATCCTTGCTGGAAAAGGGTTCTGTGAATCCTATATACTCAGAATACTTAATTCCCAAATCTTTTAAAAAATATTTCTTTTGGTGTATGAATCTTTCATTTTTTAGGCTAAATTTTACTCAGTATTTAATTTTGATTGTAGGTATTAAGAAATAGAATTATTTTTTTTCTGATAATGTTATAGAAATGCTACATTTTAGTGCATTGACTTTGTATCCTGAAGTACCTTCGGTTGTTTAAATTGTCCGCCTTTGTGGACTCTAGAGTTTTTTTTAATATATTCATTTAAATGTCACCATCAAAGAGCAATGATTTCACTTCTTTTGGTCCTCCCTGGGTCTGTTTATTTTCTCTTGTCTTGTGGTTCTTATAAGTTTGGCCAACACTATGTTGAATACAATTGGTAGGAATGGATATCATTGTTTTGTTCCAAATCTTACAGGAAAGGATTTCACTACTCTGGCTTGAAATATGATGTAAGCTAAGCTTTAGGATTATCTCAATTATTGGATTGAGATCATTTCTTACATAATAACATGATAGCATAAAGGGTATTGAGTTTTACCAAATATTTTATCTCTATCTGAGGACATAATCATATATTTTTGTCCCACATTCTACTGATGTGGTACATCATCTGTATTCAGTTGTGTACATTGACCCAATGTTGTGGTTTGATTCAGGTGTCCTCCATAAACTTAGATGTTCTGAATGGTAGGTTCCCAGCTGATGAAGATTTGAAAATTAGTGCCTCCTGGGTGCAGTGCACTGTTGGGGGTAGGCTTACACTCTCCTGTTGCTGTTGTCCACCTGATTTTGGCCAGCCAAGAGGTGATGTCCACCCTCTGCTCAAGCCATTGTTTTCCCTGCCATCATGGAGCTTCTCCTTGAGCCTGTAAGCCAAAATAACCCCTCATGTTTTTCTGATGGTTTTGTCTGGCTTCAGTATTAGGGTAAGGCTGATCATGATGGATTAACTGGAACCCAGCCTCCCAATTTGGTATTTTTGAAGGTTTTGAGATAGATTTGTGTCAGAACTTTTTTAAGGGTTTTGTAGAATTCTCCAGTAAACCCATCAGGTTCTGAGTTTTCCTTTGAAAGGTGGTTTGCAATTTTTACTTCTTTGTAAGGATCAACTTTGTAAATGTTAAGGTTCAAAACACATTGGTGTTTGCAAGGTCATCAGTAAAGCTGAATGACACTTTGAAAATAAACAATTAATCATTTCTGTTTGTGTTACTGGCTCTGGTTATGGTACAGAGTCACCCCTGGGACCACCTTACACACTTTCATAAACAAATAACCAAATAAGCTCTTGAAGGTATTTGAAGCAGTTATCAACCTGTGAACAATTATAATAGGTGTAGAACAGGATAAAGAAGGCGTGAGTGTCCAGGATTATAAAATATGGGACCAGGAGGGCTAACACACTTACCAGGCCATCAAACCTGATAGCCTAGGATGAGGAACTTATCTTCCAGTTTCTCAGCTTCTTGATGTTAATTATTATAATAGCATTTAAGACATATTTCCTGGACTTCCGGTTAAGATGGTGGCTTAGGTACCTCGCCAAAGCAGCCTAGGGAGGAAAAAGACCAAAAAGACTCAACAAAATACACACTTTTACTAAAAAGTGAGGTGTATAGGAAATCGAAATGGCAGTGGAAAAGTAGAAGAGATCCAGAGCCAGCACATGCCAGCAAAAGTGGCCCCGGCAGGTCCACCAACCACGGCGGTGGCAGCACACCAGAAAGCCACCAGGCTCGGCTCCAGCTGCAGGAACAGCCAGGTGAGGGGAGCTTCCACTCACACTGGCGCTCTCTGCAACTCAAAAAACATGAAGGGAGAGCGGCAGTGAGCAATGGAGGAGCATATCACAAGGTAGATAAACATGTGGAACAGTGAGAGAACTAGAATAGCTGCAGATTCCTCCCCTCTCTCACCACATGTGCCCAGCTCCAGCGAACAGAGCAGAGGTTCCGGGACCCGGCCTTGCCAACTTGAGCCAACAGTGAGACCCCAGCAGGAGAGAGTCCGGCAACAACATCAGTGGCTCCAGCACCAGCAGCAGCCCCAGCAGTGGCAGATCCATTAGCGGCAGCAGCGGCAGATCCAGCAGCAGCAGCAGATTCAGAGGCAGCAGTCACAAATCCAGCAGCAGCAGTGGAGGATCCAGCAGTGGCAGCTAAAGCAGCAGTAGCAGCGACAGCAGCAGCGGTGGACCCAGCAGAGACAACAGACCAGCAGCGGCAGCTTTAGCAGCAGCAGTGACAGATCCAGAAGCAGCAGCTTCAGGAGCAGCAATGGTAGTTCCAGCAGCGCGGGTGCTGATCTTCATAGCCACAGTTACAAGGCTCAGTTTGCCCCGCAGGAAAAGCCAGTGCCCAGTTCCAGAAATCAGAACAGCAGCCCAACAACCCAGCCAGCAACTTGCCTGAGACCAAAATGACCCAAAAAGGTAACTGGGATTGCACCAGAAAGGTTTTTACTTGGTCAAGAAGGTAGACTTCAGTCCAAAGTTGGTCAAGAAAGAAAAGGAATGTCACTTTATATTGACTAAGGGCACACTCCAAAAGGAGAACATTACAACCCTAAACATATATGCACCTAACATGGGGGCTCCCTAATTCATCAAACAAACACTCTTAGAACTAAGGTCACAGATACAAAGCACAGTGGTGGTGGGTGACTTTAACACCCCACTCTCATCAATTGACAGGTCATCCCAGGAAAAAATAAACAGAGAGGCATCTGTACTAAATGAGTTCATAGGAGGAATGTACCTAATAGATATATATAGGACATTTCATCCAAATACTGCAGAATATACATTCTTTTCAGCAGCACATGGAACATTCTCTAAAATAGACCATATATTAGGACACAAAGCAAATCTTAACAAATTCAGGAAAATTGAAATAATTCCTTGCACTCTCTGACCACAGTGGAATTAAACTACAAATCAGTAGCAAGAAAGGCTATAGAGCATACACAAAATCATGGAAACTAAACAATACACTATTAAATGATGAATGGGTCAATGAAGAAATCAAGAAGGAAATTAAAAAAAATTATAGAGTCAAATGATAATGAGAACACAACATACCAAAATCAACGGAACACAATGAAGGAAGTTCTAAGAGGTAAATTTATGGCCTTAAAGGCCTATATTACGAAACTAGAAAGGCCGTAAGTAAACCACCTAATGCTTCACCATAAAGCCTTAGTAAAAGAAGAACAAGGCAAACCAAAAATCAGTAGATGGGAAGAAATAATAAAGATTAGGGCAGAAATTATTGAAATACAAACAAACAAACAAACAAAAAATCCAAAGAATTAATGAAACAAAGAGTTGGTTCTTTGAAAGGATAAACAAGATTGATAAACCCTTAGCATATCTGACCAAAAGAAAGAGAGAAGAGACCCAGATAAATAAAATCAGAGATAAAAAGGTAACATCGCAACAAATTACAGAGAAATTCAAAATATCATAGGGACACACTATAAAAGCATATAGTCCTCAAAGTATGAAAATCTGAAAGAAATTCAGGATTTCCTTGATTTATATGACCTACCTAAATTAAATCAAAATGAGATTAATCACTTAAATAGACCTAAAACAAACATGGAGATCCGAACAGTTATCAATAATCTCCCAACTAAAAAAAGCCCAGGCCCAGATGGATTCACTGCTGAATTTTACCAGAACTTTAAGGAAGAGCTAACACCATCACTTCTTAAGCTTTTCCAGGAAATAGAAAAAGAAGGAATTCTACCAAACTCCTTCTTTGAGGCCAGCATCACCCTGATACCAAAACCAGGCAAAGATAGAACAAAAAAAAGAAAATTACAGACCAATCTCCCTCGTGAACATAGAGGCAAAAATTCTCAACAAAATATTGGCAAACAGAATACAAGAGTACATCAAAAAGATCATTCACTCTGACCAAGTAGGCTTTATCCCAGAGATGCAGGGATGGTTCAATATACATAAATCTATAAATGTAATACATTATATAAATGGGTTGAAGGACAAAAGTCATATGATCATCTCATTGGACGCAGAGAAAGCATTTGACAAAGTCCAACATCCCTTCATGATAAAAGTCCTACAGAGGCTGGGAATAGAAGGAACATATCTCAATATAATAAAAGCTATTTATGACAAGCCTACAGCCAGCATATTACTACATGTGGAAAAACTGGAAGCTTTTCCACTAAAATCAGGAACAAGACAAGGGTGTCCACTGTCCCCACTTTTATTTAATATAGTTTTGGAAGTCTCAGCCATAGCAATAAGGCAAGAGACACATAAAAGGGATACAAATTGGAAAGGAAGAGATCAAATTATTATTATTTGCAGATGACATGATTTTATACATAAAGGACCCTAAAGACTCTACTAGCAAACTGTTAGAGCTGATCAAAACCTACAGCCATGTAGCAGGATACAAAATAAATACACAGAAACCAGTAGCCTTCATATGTGCTAACAACAAACACACAGAGGATGAAATCAGAGAATCACTACCATTCACAATTGCATCAAAAAAAAAAAAAAGTACCTTAGAATAAACCTAACCAAGGAAGTACAGAATCTCTACAATGAGAACTTTAAAACACTCAAGTGAGAAATTGCAGAAGACACTAGAAAGTGGAGAAACATCCCTTGTTCCTGGATTGGAAGAATCAATATTGTGAAAATGGCAATCTTACCAAAGCAATCTACACATTTAATGCAATCCCTATCAAAATTCCAAAAGCATTCTTCATGGAAATAGAAAAAAACAATCCAAATATTCATTTGGAATCACAAAAAACCTCGAATATCTAAAATAATACTGAGCAACAAAAATAAGGCTGGTGGTATCACCATACCTGATTTTAACCTATACTACAGAGCCATAGTAACAAAAGCAGTGTGATACTGGCACAAAAACAGGCATGTAGATCAGTGGAACAGAATAGAGGACCCAAATGTAAGCCCAAGTAGCTATAGCCACCTGATATTTGATAAAAATGCCAAAAATACTCACTGGAGAAAAGACAGCCTCTTCAGCAAATGGTGTTGGGAAAACTGGATATATATCTGTAAAAGGATGAAAATAGGTCCTTCTATCCATGCACAAGAATTAAGTCCAAATGGATTAAAGACCTTAACATCAGACCTGAATCTCTGAGGAGGAAATAATATGGGAAACCCTTCAACATATTGGTCTTGGCAAAGACTTTCTCAATACAACCCCAATTGCTCAGGCAATAAAACCACAGATTAATCACTGGAACGACATGAAATTACAAGGATTTTGCACTGCAAAAGACACAATGAAAAAACAAAGAGGCAACCCACAGAATGGGAAAAACTCTTCTCCAGCTAGATATCTGATAGAGGATTAATATGTAGAATATACAAGAACTCAATAAGTAAATAATAAGGAATCAAATAAGCCAATCAAAAAATGGGCTATGGAGCTAAATAGAGCATTCTCAAAGGAAGAAATACGAATTACATGTAAGCATCTAAAAAAGGTTCTATGTCACTAGTCATCAGGGAAATGCAGATTAAAACTACATTGAGATTCCATCTCACTCCTGTCAGATTGGCCACCATCATGAAAACAAATGGTCATAAATGTTGGTGGGGATGTGGACAAAAAGGAACCCTTCTGCACTGCTGGTGGGAATGCAATCTGGTCCAGCCATTGTGGAAATCAGTATAGAGGTTCCCAAAACAGGTAAAGATTGATCTACCATATGACCCAGCTATAGCATTCCTAGGCATATATCTGAAGGAATTATCCCATGGAGAATGGAATTTCAAAGGGAAATTTGTGGGGTGGAGGGAGGGTTTACCATGGGATATTTTTTTATAATCATGGAAATGTTAATGTAAATTAAAAAAAGACATATTTCCTAAAAGTAGAATTGTGGTTTTATTGATTTATGTTGAATAAATAAGAGCAATGTGGGTTCCCCTTTGAGTAAAAGAACTTGTCTCAGTGGGATTAGGTGGAAGAGCAATAGAGGAGGCCACCTGACATCTTCCTGAGGCCTCTGCACACATGCATACACCATACCCGCATACAACACACACGCCAAAAATAAATAAACACAAACTAATGATGCAGTGCATTAAGAGAAGGAATTATACTGTACTTAAGAGATCCTCCCGATAATTGCTTTGAGGTGGGGAAAAAATGTGTCTGTTACTTAAAATAGGCTAGCTCCTTTGAGACTTCATTAAAAAAAAATCATATTTTGTGAAGAATTTAAAAATTTAATTAATAGTGACAAAAGAATAGTAGTAATAATTTTCTAAGGTGTTTTTATTAATAAAGATAATATCCTTTTTGTTACTTGTGCATTTAGTTGTTAATGTAGCTTTTTATCAATTAATTAAAATGATGGATTGTTATATGCAATATATGATTTATACTTACCAAAACCTTACTGTCACTTTATACAAAGTATGTTAAATCACTGACTTCAACTCTAGTCCAATGCTGTTCTTTGTGTGAAATCACTCCAGCAGATAAGCACAAAGCCTGGACCATGTCAGGGATTCATTTGTGTGCAATCCACCATGGAGGAAAGATGGTCAAAGACCAGAGTGAGCCTGACTTTAGAACCACATCTTGGATACAGGACCAAATTGGATAGAGAAGCCAAAGGTCTCATCATGGACGTTAAGCACACAAGTAGCTATGCTGTGCTGAGTCAGCGTTTAGCGGCCAACCTGAATGAGAGTTCAAAGACAGGAGAAATTTCTCGGTGATAATCGTTTTATTCCACCAGTATTTCTCTACCCATCGGAACCAGAACTGAATAGTGGACAGAAAGTGAATTTAAGAGAATACCACTCACAGAAAAGAAAATGGCAGAAGGTAGATTTATATATTATAGTCAAATATACTATGGTAGGTGACAAGCAGGTAAGTTTTTGGCCTAAGACGTGGGTATTTTAGTATTCACAAAATTACGTATCTTGTGAAAAAAAGACTTTAATATATGTGGCCCTGGTCAAAATATGGTTAAGTGAATAAAATTCTGGAACTCAAGAACATGCATATTTATGCTTTAGGGAAAATCGCCTTCTTTGTTTAAGGGCGGTGCTTAGCTTCAATGTGTAAGCGTTTTCAGAAGTGACACCTTCCAGAGCTGTAGGGTATAAGTTAAACAGACACATTCCCTTTTTTATCGTCCATCACACTTATTCAAAATGACACAACGCTAGTACTCTGAACCGAATGACAATAATGCAGCGCAGTGACTTACGGATGAAGAGATAAAGAAAATTTAGTAGTTCCCTAGGGCCATCTTATGGGAGAAAAGACTACATTTGTACATTGATTCAAGTTAAGTAACGACGGAATGTTGCCATAAATAATGAACACATTCTAGAGTCACTGTTTCCTCATAGCTACATGTCCTTTACACACATTTGTAGGCTGTTACTCTGAAGGAACAAATGAAGCACGCAGAAAACAGTTGGGTGAGTACTTCAGGGCTAGGCTTCCAGGGTAGAGATGGCTCTGCCCTGCTGAGGTGCATAGAGCTTCTTTCGATTTTATGAAGTGCAACAGATAAACTTTCGTTCATCTGATGGCAAAACAAGACAGGGGGATGTAGCTAGAAACTCTAGCTTTGCATAAAATATGTGATCAGCTCTTTTCAATGGAGCGCATCATTTAAAAATGATTGCAATCCCAGCTGCTGCAATGATGAAGGGGTTCCCTAAAACTTCTTTCTTTCAGGTATACAGCACATTATGACATTTTGTGTAATGGGTTTTCTCTGTTTTTTATCTCTAAAATTTAGGTTACTCATCTATATCCCATTATGCCCCTGAAGATGGAGATTTATGACTCAGAGCAATGTGTATATTCTGTGGCAACAGACTGGTTGCCGACAGTAGCTGAGCGTACACTTTTATGGAAATGGTAACACAAAAATGGCTTGCAAAGCAATTCTCAATCATATGCAAAAAAGCAATCCCAGGAAGCTTGAAAACAGGACAGAACTCCAAATTCTGTCATTACGTATAAAAAGAACAAGTTTTTGATAAACATCACAGCTAAACTTCATAGTTTCAATTTTTAAAAATACCTTGCTAAACATGAAAACGTCTTAACCTTGTTTTTTATCCATTTTCATTTGCATAAATTGTAAGTGAAAAGTCAAAATGTGGTAACATCCCAGTGGAAGATTCAAATCAAAGCAAATGTTTCGTGTGCATATACTGCAATAAATATCAAATATTATAAAGGTGACCCACTTAAGTCTCAATTTGAACTGTGTGATTTGGGGAAAATCATACAAAATATGTAATACAAATTCTCATTTTTTTAAGTTCACATGGATTTTCTTTGCCAGTGCATAATAGAAAGGAAAGAGTTATGCACACAAACCCAAGCTAGAAAGTTTTAGACGTTTCTGGTGGTGGAGACCTTGAGCCTGGATTGTGTCTACCATGACTGAATTTGTCAGGAGAGGAAACCTGGCAGTGCCTCCACTGTGAAAGCCAACGTTGTGTAGAACTCACTCACTGCCTCCTGAGAGTTCAGCAAGCCACAGTGAAGGCCATGGTGGGAAGAGAAAGGATTCAGCTCTGAAGTAATAATGAATAGTGGGAGTTATGGAACACTGTGAAGTTGCAGGCATTGTTTTGAATATCTTTTTTCTTTTTCTTTTTCTTTTTTTTTTTTTTTTGAGAGCGACAGACACAGAGAGAAAGACAGATAGAGGGAGAGAGAGAGAATGGGCGCGCCAGGGCTTCCAGCCTCTGCAAACGAACTCCAGACGCGTGCGCCCCCTTGTGCATCTGGCTAACGTGGGACCTGGGGAACCGAGCCTCGAACCGGGGTCCTTAGGCTTCACAGGCAAGCGCTTAACCACTAAGCCATCTCTCCAGCCCTGTTTTGAATATCTTACACATACAACTTAACCTTTGCATTGGCCCTATAACGTGAGCTCTATTTTCATATATATTGTACTGTGGTTATAAAAAAAAAACAATATGTTGAATTCTTTGGAGCCTTTGGATTTCTGTTTTGATGAGATTTGAGTGACCACAGTGTCTGTCGCCATTGTCCTGGGGCTGGGTTTCAGGCTAGTGGCCGGAGCAATGCTCTTGTGCTCTCCAGCCGGGGCTCATGGAGCATTGCAGAAGGAGAGGCTGAAAGATCTAAGAGTCGCAGTGCTGGTAGGATTACTTTGAGGCAGGACCCTCCTAGAGACTGACGTAAGCCTCTAGGAGCCCACAGTGAACACTAACAACTCCACTGAGGATGACCATCACTGGAATGGGAGTAGGGGAGACGGTATATAAGAGTGTAACAACTTTTATGCAAAATACATAAAAATTTAATTAAAAATATGTGACATGGGCTGGAGAGATGGCTTAGCAGTTAAGCGCTTGCCTGTGAAGCCTAAGGACCCTGGTTCGAGGCTCAGTTCCCCATTCCCACGTTAGCCAGATGCACAAGGGGGCGCACGCGTCTGGAGTTCGTTTGCAGAGGCTGGAAGCCCTGGCGCGCCCATTTTCTCTCTCTCCCTTTATCTGTCTTTCTCTTTGTGTCTGTCGCTCTCAAATAAAAAAAGAAAGTAACATAAAATTCACAATCTTTATCTTTTCTAAGACTACAGTTCAGGAGTCATAACCACATTCTGTGATGAATTTTCATAATGTTTTGACATGTAAAACTGATATTTTCTTGCATTCCTATGTGTTTTGTGATGTGGTGTGTGTGTGTGTGTGTGTGTGTGTGTACTATAGGACAACATCCAGTGTTCAGTGTTCACAATTTCTTTTTTTCCTTATTATTATTATTTGTTAATTTTTTAATTTTTTATTAATTATTTTTGTATTCAGCAAATACAGTCAGTTTGGTACCATTATTAGGTTCATCCATGACCTACCCCTTCCCCCTGGCCCCTCCTTGTTGAGGTATATGAGTCATGCATTGTGGGGCTAGCCCACAGTTATGGGTAGGATAAATGTCTCTATATATCATGACCCAACATGTGGCTTTGACATTATTTCCACCCCCTCTTCTACAAAATTTCCCTGAGCCATGTTGGGTTCATTTTTGGTCTGCTTCAGTGATGAGGTGTTGGGGGCCTATGAGGCTTTGGCTCTCTGATTTGGTAGGAGTTGATTTTTCTCTGTGTTGATCTCCTTCACCCTTGTGCTGTTATCTGGTTCACCAGGAAAACAGCACCCTTGCTTGTTTTGCCAATTTTTCTTAGTTTCAGCCAGGGCCCTTTTGAGGTATGATGGGGTGTCTCTCTCCTTAATATCTACATCTTTCTGAAAAAGAAAAGCAAATCCTCCAATGGAGAGTAAGTTAGCACCAGGACAAATGAGATAACCCTTACTTTTTTTAATAGAGAATTTAATAGGTGTAGGCCCTCTTGTAGCCCACGATTGATGGTAGCTTGATATTAGACAGCAGGCTTATGTTTGGATATGGTTCTGACTTGTTTCCCAGCTCCACCTGTGGGTCCCGTACCACTGAGAGGATCAGTTAGCCAAATCAAGAGCAGTTGGTTCCCCAATATGGCTGTGTGCCACTATTGCACTTGCATGGGCATCACAACATGTTATTTGCTGCTAGGTAGGTTAGACCATGAATTGCTTGGGAAGATATTGGTCATTTTCCCCCAGTCTCCCAAGTAGCACCCTCTGGCACTAGACGCGCTGACTGTCTGGGGACTCACTCTCTTCCAGCTTCCAGCCATGCCATTCCATTTTAAGTGTTGACCACATAAGGTGTCTTCAGCAGTAGGGTCTTACCACTAACCTTTGGTGGGTCATCAAGTACTCAGACAGAAATCTGTCTTTCTTTTAGGAAACCTTGTAGGTCTCTCTGATCAAAAGCTCATTGTGGATGATAGCCACTTGCTGGTACTGGGAGTTATAGGCCACTGCCCACTAAGAAAAGGAAGAAAAGGATAACTAATATACAAGAGTTAGAGAGGAGAGAGAGAGAGAGAGAGAGGGAGAGGGAGAGAAGGAAGCTGTAGAAGATTAAGGTTAGTCTTCATGATACCCTCTCCAGTGTCTTGCAGTGTCCACAATTTCTTAGACAATGTCTCTTATTGTCTAAGAATTTGCTAATTAGGTTAGACTGGCTGACAGGTGGGTCTTAGTGTTCCTCCTGTTTCTGTCTCCCCAGCATGGGGATTATAAACAGGACACCATGCCTGGCACACAAAACTGAAAGTGTACACCAATTATACAATTCTCTATTTTTCTATCACTTGGGATGCTGGCTATCCCCATGTATTTTAAGTTCCTGTGAATTAAAAATTTTCTATAAATGGAGTCATGTAGTCCTTGTCTTTGTATAACTGATTTATTTCACTTAGCAAGATATCCTCAAGGTACAAGCTGTAGCCTAAAGAAGAAGTGATTTCCCTTACAAGTTAAATAACATTATATTTTGCATACACACCACATTGTATTTATTTGTTTATCCACTAATAGATGCTTGTGTTTCTTCAATGGCATGACTAGTGAGAATCATGGCTTGTATGAGATAATTTTGCAAAGACGTTTGGATTCTGATTTCAACTTTTCTGGAAATACATCTAGAAGTATCATGTGTTAGTTCTACATTTATATTTTTGTAAATATTTGTATTTATTTATTTGTAAGTAGAAAGCCAGAGAGAGTGAGAAGAGGTGCTCCAGGGCCTTCAGCCACTGCTATCGAACTCCAGATGCATGCACTACTTTGTGCATTTGACTTTACCGGGGCACTGGGAGGAATTTAATCCTGGTTGTTAGGCTTTGCAGACAAGTGCCTTAACTGCTGAGCCATCTCTCCAATCTTTATATTCATATTTTAGAAGAGCTATCAAGCTCTTTCCATGGTGGCCAAACCATTCTACATTCCTATTAACCATACATTGGGTTTCAGTTTCTCTGCATTGTCATCTACACTTGGTATTTTGTGTTTTTGTTTGTTTGATGGTAGCCATTCTTATAGATATGAGATGATATTCCACAGTGGTTTGGACTTGCATTCCCTGAGTGCTATTATTATTATTATTATTACTATTTTATTATGTTTTTTGAGGCAGGGTCTTGCTGTAGCCCAGGTTGACCTGGAATTCACTCTGTAGTCTCAGAGTGGCCTCAACCTTAATCTCAGGGTGGCCTTAACCTCACAGCACTCCTCCTACCTCTGTCTCCCAAGTGCTAGGATTAAGGGCATGCAGCACCCATGCCCAGCCTCCTGAGTACTATATTTATCTGCAGATTTCAGATGGAAAAGTGAGCTTCAGAGAAACTGTAATCCACACAAAACCACCCCAATCAGAGCAAAGCTTAAACACCTAGTTTAGCCTCCTGTACTCATTTTTCTGACCCCTACTTTGTGGCTAGCAATTGTGGGCATATTGAGAGAGTGAAGACTTCTGAGTATAGGCAATCAGAACAGAGCAGCTAGCTGATGCACATTCTCCACTGCAAACATGAAAGAGAGAACAGTTGACAGTAAGAGTTCCTTTTGTTCTGAAAGCTAATTATGTGGAACTAATGTATTTTCAGAGAACTCAGGAGTCACTGTGTGTGAAATAAGAGAATAACGGCCATACTTGGATAGATTTTTCTCAACTTCATAATTTGGTAACTGGCAATGCTGTCAACGTATAAATGTGTCAGATCATACTATATCTCAGTATGTATTATCTTGCTGTATATAAGAGTTGCTTTGGGGAACTACTTAATGTTATATTTATTTAATAATTTAAATTTATTCACTTTTTCACCCCATGCACTATCTTTGAGTAGTACCATATTGAAAAACATATCTGACTATTGAATTGAAGAAGATGACTGTCACCTAAAACCTTCTGACATGACTGCAATTTCTTCAGAAAGAAGTTCAGTGAATGGCACTTTCCCAACACTAGCTGCCAGATAATGAGCCTCTAAGATATGCTAAGTTTCCTGCTCAGTTTTTCCCATGCAATGATCTCATTTCATTCACATAAGAACTACTCACTAAAGGAATTAATAGTATCCTAACTAATAATTGAGAGATTTAATGGTACATGAGGACATGGTCCTCAAATTTTATTTACAGAAGAGACAAAATACCAGTCAGTCTATCTGGGAGTAACATCCCCATGCACTAGACAGATGACTCAAATTCTCATAGGTTCATATGTCAATTCAAGTATTCACAATAGTCCTTAGTTCATATCTTTTTGGTCACAAGCATCCGTAGCTAAGACATAATTTCTGATTTCAAAGAGAACCAAGTCAATTTTACATGCATCATATAAGAACATAGCTTAAAATATCATAATAGGCCAAAGTGGCCATGGACGCCCAATGTGGTCCTAGGAGTAAGGAAAAAAATGGAATGTAAAGATTACAGTTTTGAAGACCTTAGAGCATTATGGAAATGATGACCACAAGACAGAAATTTCAGGGAAAGGTATGTTTTATGAGTTGAAAGCCACAGGCTACTTTTGAAAATATTTATTTATTTATTTAAGAGAGAAAGAGGGAGAAGGAAAGAGAGAAAATGGGCATGCCAGGGTCTCCAGCCACTGCAAATGACCTCCAGACTTATGAACCACCTGTGCATCTGGCTTACATGGGTACTGGGGAGTCAAACCTGGTTCCTTAAGATTCACAGGTAAGTGCCTTAACAGCTAAGTCATCTCCCCAGCCTACCGGTTGCTTTAAAAAAAAAAAATTGTGAGTTTCAAATTTGACACATAGAGAGGCTCAAGGAGACAGTATTTGGGATAATGATGAGGAGGAGGATGAAAAATGATGTTGATCATCTTTGCTGCATATCCCACATAATCCCCATATTCATGTCTTTGATTACCAGCTCCTTTGGGAGCATTTTGGCAGAATTACTGAGGTCAATTATTAATTGCCTCTTTCTGTGATGCAATGCCATTTTCTCCTGGATCTTAATTTCTTTTCAATGCATTTGATCTGAAACAATATTCAGTCAGGGTCTCCTCAGTATGGACTTTTAACAACAAAGCATTGTATATTTCCAGAAGCACTGCTAAAATTGCTTCAAAATTTGTCATAATTGCTCTTTTGTAAGCATTGAAAGACAGCTGTGAATATCAGCCCCCTTTGTACAAATTCAATGAAATACTGTTATAAAAAATCCTCAAAGGAGAGTTCTCAAAGGCAGGACATTTACCTGAGATTTATTTTACCTAAAGGCAGTGTGCACTGATCCTGGATATGCCTCTTGGTACACTGGAGCATTTTCTGTTTGGAACTTTGCTGCTGAAAGATTTATATTTTTCAGCTATTGTTTTTAATCATGTTAATAAGTAGTGATCCCTTTGCAGCCTTGGGAAGGAGTGATTGAAAACAAAATCACACAATACTCTCCAATCATTTCTTTAAAAAAATATTTTAACAATATGTAATATTTTATAAATCTAGTTTCATTCTCTAAAGATGTTCTTTTTAATAAATTAAATTAGCACTCATAGTTTTAGTTTTTAATAGATGTATTTATTAATTGTGCATTTGCAGTGTGTGGGGGGGCATGCATGGAAATGTCAGGGTCTCTTACGGCTGCAAACAGTTCCAGATGCATAAGCCACTTTTTGAAACTGGCTTTACATGGGTACTAGGAGATCAAGGCCCTGTCGGGCAGGATTTGCAAGCAAGTGCGTTTAGAAGCTCAGCCATCTCCCTAGCCCTCAAAGTTTTAGGTTTAATTGTGGCAGTTTTAAACACAATTTGCCTTTATTAATTCCACTCTCCCTTTGTTTCTATTCCCTTGCACACTTTCACATCTGCCCCATACCCTCCTCATATGTCACATGTGTCCTGTTCACTTCCCCTTCCTTAATCCCTCTTTAAAAATATTTACTTATGGATTGATTTGAGTGAGAAAGGGATATACATACACACACACACATCATATACATATATATACATATATATATATATATGTATACACACACATGCATGTATGTATGTATGTAGAGAGAGAGAGAGAAGATGGGGTGCACTGTAGGAAAAAACCCCCGCAGGGGGTCCCCACGCTCTGCCTGGATAAGGCGACAACCCAAATCACTCACTCACGCGAGAAGCGGTCTTGATGCAAACTGCAAGAGGATTTTATTCCAAGCGCACTGGGGCCCACAGTCGTATACCGCACAGGGGTAGAGGACTGCAGAGCCCCGAATGCAGGAATGGGGTAGTTTTTATAGGGTTTCTAACAAAGCCTGTGTATTAGACCAATCATTATTTAATATCAGGAGCCCCTGCAGGGTGTTAGCCAATCAGTTTGTGCCACCCCACAGTTTCTAAGCCAATTAGTTTACTTTGCTCAAGCCCCTCATGGACCAATCACTCTCTTATGACTATGACCTTGGTGGTCAGCGTTTGCGCAGGTCCTTGGGTGGGAGTAGCAGAGTGTGGTATCAGTCTCCTGTGACCTTGGAGGTCAGCACTTGTGCAATTCCTTAGGTGGGGGTAACAGAGTATGGTATCAGCCTCCTATGACCTTGGTGGTCTGAGGCAGGCTGCTACAGCCTATGGTGCGAGTTACTAAGGCTTACAGTGTAGGCTACTAAGGCTTACAGTGTGGGCTATTAAGGCTTATGGTGCAGGCTATTTACAGAAACTAAATAAGTGGTTTACTTTATTATTTATTTCCCATCCCTGAGGGCTATCTCATGCCCTTTTTACCTAGTTTTATATTAGGAGTGGGCTCTGATACAATGAGAAGAGGGATTCTTTACTTGCTTCTGACAGAGAGTAAAACCTGGAGTTTGAGGTATGCAGGTGGCCCGCTTAAGCTCCCTTTGGAGCGTGTTAGTATTTCTGAGCTTCTGAATTCTTGGGCCTTTCAGCACCAGGGCCTCTAACCACTGAAAATGAACTCCAGACACATGTGTCACCCTGTGCATCTGGCTTATGTAGGTGCTTGTGATCAAACCTGGGTCCTTAGGCTGTACAGGCAAGCACTTTTATAGCTAAGCCATCTCCCCAGCCCTTTAACATCTCTTTCTAGTTTCACAGATTATATACAACCGTGTGTGTGTGTGTGTGTGTGTGTGTGTGTGTGTGTGTGTGTGTGTGTGTGTGGTTTGAATAGAATAGATGGCCCCCAATATATTCAGTTGCTGATTTGTTTGTAGTTTGCATCTGCAGCCACCTGGCTGGAGGCAATGTTACTGGGTGGATCTTAAGGTGTGGTGGTGGATTCGAGATTTCAATCTAAAGATATGCAAAGTGTGCCTAGCTGGAGTTCCTGAAGTATGCTGTGGCTTTTGACATTTAGGCTTGTACTTCTCTCTCTCTGCTTGGTCCTATGAAGGCAGGTCAGCTTCTTCTGCCATTTATGGAACTTTCCCTGGATCTGTAGGCTTCAATAAATATCCCTTCCTCCATAACTGTGCCTAGTCTGGAAGCTCATCTCAGTGAACCTGAAGTTGTCTGCTACAGTGTATAAGCATAATGATGCACACACACACTTGTGGCTAAGATCTAAATATGAGAAAGCACATGCAATCTTTTTCTTTCTGAGACAGTATGCATATTCATAACAATAATGAAATGCTAGATGTCCAGAGGGATTTTGATATAGTCATATGTGTGAACAAAATATGCTTCTTTATATGGTAAAAATGATAATTGACAAGAGAAGTGGTGATAGTAATGCAACTTTAGTGCCTGATAGGTGAAAACCTTTTTTTCTACATCTTCTTTATATCTGCTTGCATGTTGTGGTGGTTTGATTCAGGTGTCCCCCATAAACTTAGGTGTTCTGAATACTAGGATCCCAGCTGATGGATATTTGGGAATTAATGCCTCCTGGAGGGAGTGTATTGTTGGGGGCAGGCTTATGGGCTTTATAGCCAGTTTCCCCATGCCAGTGTTTGGCACACTCTCCTGTTGCTGTGGTCCACCTTATATTGGCCAGGGGGTGATGTCCACCATCTGCTCATGCCATCATTTTCCCCTGCCATCGTGGAGCTTCCCTTTGAGCCTGTAAGCCAAAATAAAGTGGTACTGAGGAGTGGGATTGCTGCTAGACACCTGACAGTGGCTTCGGCCTTTTGGAGCTGATTTTCAAGAGGAATGTGGGAGGATTTGAAACCTTGGCTTAAAAGATGCTTTGCAGTGCTGTAAGTACAGCTTAATGGACTATTCTGGTCAGAGTTGAAAGACCTGAAGGCAGTAAGAACTATGGACTGTGAGGTTTGGCTTATGAGGGTGAGAAAGAGCTTTGCTTGGACTGGGCTAGCAGTTTGTGTGAGAAGCTTGCTCTTGTGCCCATGTCCTGAGAAGTTGTGCAGGGTTGCTTTGCGTAGAAATGAACTGGTATGAGCAGAGGGATATGGCACAGAAAGAAAAAATCTTTGGGTGAATTGTTCCCCGTTCAGCTGCAACTGAGAGATTACAACCTTTGAGACTGGGCTAGCTGACCTGTGCTGGGGCAACGGAAAGAATGTCAACTCTTTTGAAGGGGCCTGAGTGCTCAAGGAGTGTCCTGTTCTTCAAAGTCTGCTTTATTCCCCCCTGGATTAACAAATTGGCTCCCTACCTGGTATTGTGGAGTATAAGAAATGCTCGAAAGAGGGTCATTGAGTTTGCAACATGGTCTTGTGTTTTGGAAATGGCCATGGGCAGTGTGAAGCAGGTTTGCTGGTTGCCTGCATAGAGACCCCGTGTGGCCCTGAGGATAACCGTGGCTTGCAGTAGAGACCCAGTGGAGATACCGGGACCATGAGATGGCTGCCGAGGAGCTGCCGCCCTGATGAAGTTTTCCAGGACTGTGAGTAGCCTAGCTGGAGGGGCGGAATTGGAATGCCAGAGACTTGTTGCTGGTTAGAATTATCAGACTTGAAGATTTGTCACTGGCTAGAGTTGCTGGACTTGAAGCTACAGAGTTTGATATTTGCCCTGGTTGTTTTAAATCTTGTATTGGTTGAATGTTTCTTTGCTATGCCCAATGCCACCTTTTGCAGTGTGAATATTTATTCTGTGCTATTATGGGTTTTTTGAGGTTATGTTTTGGTATTATGGCTCAGTTAAAAGATCTTGGACTATGGGGATGTATGAACATCATTGGAATTGATAAAAACTATGGGGACTTTTAAAATGAGATGAATGTATTGCATTTTACATCATGTATGATTATCAGTTTATGGGGGTCAGGGGCGGAATGTGGTGGTTTGATTCAGGTGTCCCCCATAAACTTAGGTGTTCTGAATACTAGGTTCCCAGATGATAGATATTTGGGAATTAATGCCTCCTGGAGGGAGTGTATTGTTGGGGGCAGGCTTATGGGCTTTATAGCCAGTTTCCCCATGCCAGTGTTTGGCACACTCTCCTGTTGCTATGGTCCACCTTATATTGGCCAGGGCGTGATGTCCACCCTCTGCTCATGCCATCGTTTTCCCCTGCCATCGTGGAGCTTCCCTTCGAGCCTGTAAGCCAAAATAAACCTCTTTTTCCCAGAAGCTGCTCTTGGTTGGGTGATTTCTAACAGCAATGCAAACCGGACTGCAACACATGTGTACATGTGTGTGGGGAGGATGAATATGTAGAGTATGTTTGTAGTGGGGATGTGTGGGTGTTGTGTTTGGTGTGTCATATATGCATGTGTGTTGTGTGTATGCAATGATGCATGTGACCCATGTGCTAGCCTGTGCAGGCCAGAGGGGAATGTCAGCTGTTCTCTTATTCTTTCCTTCAGATGAGGTCTCTGCCTTCGTTCTGAGCTGCCGTCTGTCAGTGAACGCTCAGCAATTATCCTGTCTGTTCACCCTTGGGCCATGGTTGCCAAAGTGTATGTCCATGACCAGGTTTATTCTCTTTAATTTTAATATTTATTTATTTTGTTTAAGAGATAGAAAGGTACATAGAGAGAGAATGGGTGTACCAGTACCTCTGGACACTAAAAATGAACAGCAGATGCATGTGCCATCTTGTGCTTCTGGCTTTACATGGGCACTAGGAAATGGAACTTGGGTCCTTTGGCAAATGCCTTAACCACTATGCAATCTCTCCAGCCCTCATGTCATTTTTTTTTTTTTCTAGGTAGGATCTCATTCTAGCTTAGGCTGCCTGCAGCTTATTGTGCTGTCACAGGCTGGCCTTGAGCTGGCTCACAGTGATCCTCTTACCTCTGCTCACAAGTAGAATGTTGAGATTAAAGACACGTGACATGACATCCAGCCACATCTAGCTTTTGACCTGAGTTTTGGTGAGTTTAACTTTGTGGTCTTCAGCTCTAAAGACCTTCATGCATAAGCAGTGAGTTTTCTGAACTGCAGACCTGTCTCTCCAGTCCCCTGTTCTGCCTCTTCAATGTTACATGCTTGTATTACTTTGTTTTTTTCTTTTAAAAACTACACATGGCTTTATTTCTGAATATACCTTATCTTCAAGGCAAGGGAATGAGCCACAATAATATATATCTATACTTTTCCACTAGGGTACGACTGCAGATTTAATATCATCCAGCTGGCAAGACCAGATCACTTTGTGAATGGTTTTGTTGGCATCTTGTTAGTTCTGGTCTTTGCAGCCTCTTGGAAAAGTGCTAAAAGGCACTTCTGCACTGCAGGTGGTGGAAAGAGTGATTTTTGGGTGATGTCACTACCTAATGACTGTACAGTTCCATTCCCATAATAACCCAAAAAAGGATGCTCAAATATTAGGGTTCTCAGACGCAGTATTGGATTGCTGTTAAATACTTTGTCTTATCACGTTATGTGACCAGCACAACTTGAAAATGCTGCACTGGGTATAGCTTTGGTTTTGAAGAAGGTAATAGGATTTTATACTTGTGATCAAAACTATGATTTTAATTCTGTTTTGTACTTTTATGGTAATTTTAATATTATAAATATTTTTAGTCTTGTGCCTTCCTACTAGTGGCAAAAAAATTTTAAACTTTTGAGTAAAATTAAACCCTTTTCATTTAAAAAATATTCATTTATTTTGAAAGAAAGAGAGAGAGAGAGATGCAGATATATATGGAGAGAGAATAGGCACCCCAGGGTCTCTAGCCACTGAAAACAAACTCCAGGTACATGTGCTACCTTGTACATCTGGCTTGCGTAGGTGCTAGGGGATCAAATCTGAGTCCTTAAGCTTTGCAGGCAACTGTCTTTACTGCTAAGCCATCTGTACAGCCCCTAAGCCCTTTCTAAAAATGTCTTAATTTGTGCGATATTTTTGTGACAATGATGCTCATTTTAACAAAATACCAAAATACTGAGAGATGGTACCTATAATTTTAATGTCAGACAGACAAAAGAACATTGTTCATTTAACTGAAAAATTTAGATTCACGAAATGAAAGAACTAACTGTAGATGGCAAATCTCTGTGTAATCTATAGCAAAAGGTTAAAATTAATTTTCATGGCACTTTATTATTTCTTTGACCAATAGCTCCATATATATTTATTTCTGGCAAATGCTCTCTTGGCAGCTCCCTGGAGTTTGTAAAATGAGAACCATTGTGTTCCCTTTGGTATTTCAGATAACATTTAAGCAACTGCATGTTTTATTCACTTAATTAAGTCCCTGGGTAAATTGATAAAAGAAAGGAAGTTTTACCTGAGTCTAAGTTACTTAATGCTGTCAGCTAACTCCAGTCTTCAAGTGTGTAAGAGGTTGCATTTAATCTAATCCTATGGTCTTTTGCCTCACATTCCCAAATCTAGCACTTTGGCCACTAGAGGAGTCTCTCAGGTATTACTGAGCATTCTCACACATTGTTTTGAACAAGGTCACATTTTAGAGAAACCTTTGGGGATCCAATTGAGTCAGTCGTGTCTTTCTCTCCAGGCTCGCCACTGTTGAGCTGCTGATACTTCCATCGAAGCATTAAGTTCTTCAGAATTATCTCTCTGCTGAAATACTTTCCTGACTTCCCACTTGTCTCAATTCTGTGGTAAGAGCCTCCTCCTGCTCCCAGGTGGCCTTCCGGACATACAAGGAATCTCATGCAAGCTGAATGGTTTTAGAGAGAATTCTAGATCTGAAGACATTGGTGATTGAAAATGTCATCTACAGTTGAACCCTGCTCCATTATTTTCTGAGTTCTTTTTTAAAACTATGGTAAATTTCCTTTATATTGATAAAAACATAGCTGTCCATGTAAATATATACTTTATATAAAAAAAAGTGCTATAAGCGCAATGAAGTGTGATATTGTGTAATAGTTACTGACATTTTGAGTTTGTTGTAACTTTTATAAAAATGCCTTGGACTTTTCCCAATAAATATTCATATTCAAAAAGCTAATGCTTGATAATAGCTGTGTGGATCAGAACAATCTGAAGGGTGAGAAATAGTATTGTCTAGGAACATTCAAGCATATGACACTGTCATTGAACTTATAAAGGTTCAAATTTTAAACACTTGGGCTGGAGAAATAAAGGGAACAAAAGAGGGTAATGAGGAGAATAAAGGCAAAATATTGAATGTTTTTTTTTTTAGGTGAAATCTAGACCCTCTCACTCTCTCTATATAGGTATATATATTCATTTATATACATAGATATATATGTATGTTTATTCATATATATATATATATATATATATATATTTATATTTATGAAAGCAAAAGGATTTTTGTTTTGTTTTTTTTCAAGGTAGGAGTTTGCAGTGACAAACGACCCTGGTATGCCCATACTCACTGTATGTCTTCCTTTTTCAATGGCATATATAAAATTACTTAAGCAACGGCATTAATAATTTAATGACTTGTAAATTTTACTTTCTGTGTATTAGTATTCTGTAATTTTTATAAAACTATAAAAGCTATATAACACAAACTGTATATTACATTTTGGACAACTGATAATGCACACCATATAATTCAACTGGTGCATGCTATTTTTATGCTTTCAAACCCTCTCAAAGACAGCAGAAGTCACCAACTGAGACACTGCCTCAGTTTACTATAATTTGCATATTGAGGGATCATTTGCTAGGATGTATTCCTTATTAAGCCCCACATGGGTAACTGAAGGTCTCATGTAATGTTCAAGTGCTGAACTCCTGCACGTTGTTACACAGAGTTTGTGGGTCAGATGCACCTATTCCTATCACAGTGTATAAAATGGAAGCTATTTCTTCACCTGTTTTATTCTGAAACTCATAAATTTTTCTCTTAGGATCAGTACAGAATAATGAGAAAAGCCACTCTGTGTGCAAAAAGGCTCAATCTAACAGTAGGGTGACTTTCTGCTCACTAAAAAGATAACATTTACCTCTCTAGTAAAACACACACACACACACACACACACACACACACACACACACACACACACACATACACACACACACACACAAAACTAGTACTTTGGCCAAACATTCTATGTATTCTCTGTGGTTGTAACAGGAAATGCTGCAGAACCTACATCCAGTTCTTAGTGACATCCAGCATGGGGAGCTTCGCAGGCTGGACAGGGATGGACAGGGCTGACCTGACACACACTATGCTGTCAGAGGCTAGGGTCCCACCAGGATAAGGCAAGGCAGGAAGCTGGAAACAAGGGCCCATACAAAAGTTGCTAAGTTCTTCACAAGTTTCTCTTTGAAGAGATTCATAGAAAGGTCAAAAACTAAAGTTAAGAGTTGATCCTTTAATAAGTAGAAATGAAAAACGTTCTCCTTTTACACCAATTAAGACTGTGGTCCTGTGTACCTGAGGAGATGGCTCAGTGGATGAAATGCTTGCCCCTCAGGACTGAGCATGGGAGCTTAATCCCCATACACTGTTTAAGTGCAGACTTCTATAATCCCAGCATACAGACTATGAGATGAGAGAAAGAGACAGTTGAATTTCCTGGATGTAATAAACCCAGCAAAGAACAATAGCAGAGTGAGATCCAGAGAGATAAACATTACCTCAATTGAGGAGGAAAGGTGAGAAATGACTCAAAAGTTGTCTTCTGTCCTGTACACAAATGCAGGGACTCACACTTGTGCACATGATCTCTCCCCCTCTCTCTCTCTTACACACACACACACACACACACACACACACACACACATAAACACGTGTGCACAGAAGTACATGCATCCATGCACATGCAAGCGCATGTGCGTGCAAACACACATAACTAAATAAAAGAAAGTGAAGAGTATGGTCTAGTCATTGCAACATGATGTACTATCTCTTTGTTAAAAGGTCTACATGGCTGTAAATTCACTGACAGAGCACAGACTTAGCCATGTGTAGCATAGACTTTCCTCCAAATTAAAACAGCCCCTCATAGTTCAGGAGGCAGAGCCAATTATTGTGGGGAGAGAAGGCTTCCATGGAGCTGCTTGCAAGCTGTGTGTGGGCTTTAGGGATGCTGTTGTCACGAGCCATTACTCTGACTGAAGTGGGCTTTTTATGCTCCTGCAAATAACCCCAATAAACTCACTAATTCATCAAGATAACCTTGGGTGTATTCCTTTTCTAGGTCTCCTGCCATTGACCTACCTGGGATGAATAGACCTTTGTGCATTTATCCCCCCAAATTTATACAAAACCGTGATCATCATATACTGGGATGTTCTTGCTCTCTTCTGTATAAAATTCTTTTAACTTGAAGACTGTTATTTATGGCTTGAGTTGCCTTTTAGGAAATAATTTAAATATTGAGAGACTAAGGAAAGGGTATGTTTAGGTGCAGCATGTTAGTGATATGTGCATCCCCTTATATTTTATGTAAGGTTTGTTTTAGGTATGTAAAAAAATAAAGTACACATTTAAAATTCTTACTTGTGCTAAAAATTAGATCACTAAACCAATTTACTGAAGATTTTTTTCTCCACCAGGATCTGTGCAGCATGACTTGCAACTATGTACATTTATAATTCAAGAGACACCGTGGGCAGAATGAGTGTGACAAATACTGAAGATTACAGTTGTTTTCCAATCACTCTTAATCATATATTCTCATCATCACTAGATAAAAAATGGAGGAAAAGTTCTCTGTCACTCTATTTTTGTTTCTGTTGAAAATGACCTTGTGAGGATGCCATCTTATTCACATGGGGAAGAAAAGTGTTTCTCTTCTGTCCCCAAGTGTGTGGAGTTTTGTCTTTGCTTTATCTGCATCTGGTTCATGTAAGCACTACAGTGTTCTTTCAAATGAACCCTGATGTAGAGTTTTCTAGAAAGAAAATACATTTTCTAAATCAAAGCAGGGTGATGATATGCCTTCACAACCGCATGACAGTTAGAAACACAGATTTGTGAGCTGTAAGGAAGCTGATTCCATTGTTTGGGCCACACGAGGATGAGGCAGCTCTACAAGATGTTGGCACAATGACCTGCAAAGATGTTAGATTTACATCTCTCTTGCCTATATCCTCCCACCCGGGTTCTCTTCCAAGGTTTCAGATGAAAACTAACAAAATGTTCAGTATCTTAAGGAGGAATTAGCAAGTCCAATGGATAAATTATTGCACTAATGTATTATATTTGCTTTGACATATGACAAAATTTCTCTGTGGTGAATTTCACAGATAGACACATTTCCAGAAAAAAATAATAAAAAAAACTCCTTCTCCTTAGACCATGATAAATTAGTGAATAGATTTGATTAACTCATGTGAAAAGGTACAAGTAATTCCAGATGTTGATAGAATTAGTAATAGTCCAAACTTCTCCAACAAGGATGTTGGATAAATGTTTATTTATTTCATTCTCATTCACAACCATGTATTTTGCTAGAAATCATGAACATATCTTATTTTTATGGGATATACTTGATTTAACAAGTATATATTCACAAAAATTACACAAAGGTGTGCAGATAAGACAGAAGCATCTACATATTTGATGGTTGGACAGTGCTTACAAAAGAGTTGCTTTTTGGTATATCAAGAATAGTTTCAATTATTTTGTATTTGGGGGCAATTTTTGAAATGGAAATAAATTTTAATAGAAAAATATTTTACATAAGTAAAATCAATGCCACACAATCTGAATCATAGGTGGAATGTAATGTCCATTGAATTCCCAGAAATAGGTGTTACAGATGTGGGTACCAGAGGCTGGAGATGAGAGGGAACAATTGAGGATTTGTTGATGAAAAGATATAAACAATACAATTAGAAATGAAAAGCAAGAGCTCTGTTAGAAAACATGAGTACAGTTAGTAATGTGTTCTTGAGGGTGGATGCACAGTGCTATTGCCTCCAAAATGATAACCATGTGAGTGGGATCAAGGTTATGTTAGCTGGATTAGGCCTTCAACAATATTTCTGCACACCCGCCCATCATGCTGAATACTCCAAAACATACAATGAAAGCTTATCATTCTTGTTTGTAAATTTAAAATACAAAAGATATCAAATTGTAAAATGAGAGAGGGGTGGAATGTTTGGCTTATTTTCTTTTGTTGTTGTTTTGGTTTGGTTTCTTCTCTAGACTAAGGCTGTACTTATGCCCCATCAAGTACTCACAGGAGAATACTGAAATTTATAGTAGTGTCACTGGGGGAAAATAATAGAGAATTATAGTAGACAGGGGTAGGTGATGAATACAAATTAGAATTCAGAAGGCAGAAATCCAGGAAAATGTCATTCTATTAATAGTTGGGCATGATAAATCTTTAATCCCATCACTAAGGAGGCTGAGATAGAAGGATCACAGTGAATTCTAGGACCCAGTCTGGTCCACAGTTTGAGTTCCAGATCAGCCTGGGCTAGAGTGAGACCCTGCTTCATTAACAAAACAGAAAACAAACAAATAAACAAAAAGTACATGCAAGAACAAAAACGAACCCTTCAAAGCAATATTCTAAACTATTTTATTTTTAATTAAGTTAACATAAAATCTTCCTGCCTGACATTTTATGTATGTGTTGTTAGTTTATTCTCATTATTAGCAATTTGAGAAACACACTGAAATTGTGTATGCTAACTTAATTATGGGAACACTTGTTAATAGATTAAACTTCTTTTTCTTTAAAAACGCTTTTTATTTTGTTTTTGACAATTTCTTACATTTAATGTTGTTTTGATCATACGTATCTCCCTACTTTACTATCTCTTGTTTTCCTCCCACTCCTACTAAATCCTTTCTTCCAACTAGTACACTTCCTGCTTTTATCTATTTATGGTTTTGGTAACCCTTAGGTCAATTACAGTCATTTGCATGAGTATTGGTGGGAGATAACCAGCCCACTAGAGAACATGACCCTCTCTCCAGTAACCATTAGCTGCCAATAGCTCTCCTAGGAGGAGTGGGATCTCTATCACCAGATAATTTTGAAATAGCAATGAGAACGATGTCAGTAGTTTCGTGCAACCCTAGAAGAGAAGAGACGAGCAAGCACAGACTTAAAAACTTTGATATTGTACCATTTTCTTCTCCATCTTTTTCTAATTCTCTTAATTTATGTAACTTTGGATATAGCTTAAGCATTCTGATTTCCAAGTTGTCATTCAACTGACTAGTGAACATGAATGGTCATGTTATTATAAATGTGTGTGCATGTTGTAGAAATGTCATACAGCAGACTGGAGAGCCTGTTTCAAGTGTTACTAGACTGTAAACACTGATTTATGAGCCTTCTAGTGAGAAGAATATGCACCTGTCCTTGTTATGACTTCTGGCATCCCTGTGGTTGTGCTTATTTCTTCACATTTTAGGTAACTTTATTGCATGTAGATGGCTTTTATAGTAGCATTTCTCTGTATTCATGTTACAGATTTCTTGAACTTTAAGCTCCTGAGCTTTTAGATTATGGTTCATGAATTCTTATATACAAAGATGACATAAATTTGATCATTCTCAAATGAGCAGTGCTATAAATATTGTATATGCATATATATATATATATATTCACTTGGGAAAATATCTAACATGGTCTGGAGAGATAGCTTAGCAATTAAGGTGCTTGCTTGCAAAGCCAAAGGACCCAGTTTCAATTCCACAGGACCTACATAAACCAGATGTCCAAGATGGCACATATGTAAAATAATAAATAAAGCATTTTTATTTGAGCTACAAGAGCAGATTTATCACACTGGCATTAATACTTTGGTAGTGCATAAGAAGTTTTATAAATAGAAATATATATTCTATTTTTATAATCTTTAACAATAATTTAATATATCAAATAGCTTATTGTTGAGATGAAACATATAAATGTTGTACTATGGGGGAATGGAGAGATGGCTCAGGAGTTAAAGGTGCTTACTTGAAAAGCCAGATGCATGAAGTGGTGCATGTATCTAGACTTTGTTTGTAGATCCAACGTGTCCCGTCCTTCTTCCTTCCCTCCTTCCCTTCTTCCTTCCTTCCTCTTTTTTCTTTCCTTTCCTTCCTCCCTTTCTTTCTCTTTTTTATCTTGTTTCTCATTCAAATAAAAAGTATTATAATAAGTTGTACTATGAAGTAAAGAATATATATTCTTTACCTTTTAGAACATTTGTAATAATGTCAAAATTCTAGTATTTTGTTGGTCTCCAAAATATTATGGGGTCAATAACTATTGTTAGTACAACATGATCTGCATTGTTATCAAAGTGTATGGTTAAAATCTATAAAATAGAGGTAGAGTGCATTAACTTTTTTCCAAAGCTGTACAATACCAAGGAAAGAAAAGAGATATGTTAACCAATTAGAAAAAATATAAAAATGAATAATGTCTTGTGCTGTAGTTGGCTTCTGGTTACTGGGATGAACATCTAATCTAGGCACAGTTTAGAAGAGGAAGGGATTTATTTCAAGTTTACCGATCCAGGGGAACATTCCCTCAGAGGCAGAAAAAGCTGCTTCTATACAGCCAAACAGAGAGGAACAACTTAATAGCCAGTAAAAACTAAAAGCAGTAAGCACAAAACCACACAAAACCTGCACCAAAACAGCAGGGACCCTGGCAAAGACAGACTGTTCTGCACACCTTTTGGATAAAAATAAGACCTGTCCCTAAACACAACTTAGGGATGAACCCCAGGATCTGCCCCCAATGACACCTCTTCCAGCCAGGTGGCTATGGACCAAGTTACAAGCTTTAATAAAATATCAGAGTCTATGGGGGGCATACATTCAAACTACCACACCTCCTAAATAGCAGTGTCTACTATTCCACTGACTATTTTGGAGTGCACAATACTAGGGAACCATGGATCTTATTAAATAAGACACCTCGATGATTATTTTCAACAAAGTCTTACAAAGATAATTTTTTTCTGCATAACAGCAACTATTTTATTGCAGGCACATAAATATAATGTATTCATGAACTATATATCTGACCTTGAAAATAAGGTTGGTATTCAAAGTTATTATATTTCAATTTCCTGAAAGAATATCATGAAAATAAACAGCCTTGCGTTACTGCCTGCTTGTTAAATTTGATAGGGCATCATGAAAACAAATGCTGTTGTGCATCACTAGAGCTTAACTGGATCTTCATGGATCTGCAAAGAATCATTCAGAAGCCAAAATAAGAAAAGTACCCTAAGTCCAAGATGAAATTTAATTGAGTTTGCTTCAGAATTTTATTTATTTTTCATATGAGGAACTGTTTTTTTTTTTTTTTAGAATAAAAGATAATGGAACAATAGAAAAAAGAGGGAAGGGAAGGAGAGATCTTGGACTCAGCTGCAACTGTGTTAAGGGTTCTAGCAGTTATTCAATGATGTGTCAACATGTAAGCATACCATGTGGATCTTGTTTTCTGCTTTTTGGCATATGTCTATGATGTGTATTTGTGTGTTCATGTTCATATGTGTGAATGTAGGCATACGTGTGCCGTGTGGTGCATATCAAGGAGGGAGGACTACCTCAGGTTTTGGTCTTCATGGTCCACCTTGTTGGAAGCAGGTGCTTTAATTCAGGCCTGAGTTCACAAAGCCAGTGGCCCGTGCCCGTCCAGGCCGTTCTCCTATCTCTGTCTTCTTCCCCACACTGGGATTATAAGTGAGAGCACCGCTAGCACATGAAGCTTTCCATGGGTTCTAGGATCTGAGCTCAGGAATTCACATGGGCACAATCAATGCTTTATCTACTGAGCCAACTGTCTGGCTGTACTATGAGAATTTTATCTGCATATTACCCCCCAGTTTAAACAAGTTGACCATGAAATGTCCTTTAGTCCTGGAAATGTGTACCATCCTGTCAGAAGGCAATATAGTAGAATATGAGATTATTCTACTAAAACAATTCTACAACATGTCCATAAAACTTATAAAAACTTATAAAACACTCCTCTGGATATAAATTGTGTGTAATTGTGATACTGGATTTTCCTCATAAAGATATCACAAAATGCTAAATTTGAAAACAGATATGAGTATACTGTTTTCTCCAATTAAGCCCGGCCAAAAAAAAAAAAAAGAATTTCAGAGTTTAATTCAATGCTATTCTTGTACTAAATTAATTATAAAAAATAATGTATCATAATGTATATTTTAAAGAATAATAGATTTATGATATTTGAAAGTGGGTGATTTTACATGCACAAACATATATATATATATATATATATATATATATACATGTATATATACATATACATACATATACATATATATATATATATATATACACACACACATACATACATACATACATACATACATACACATTGACTTTTGGAACAATTTATTTTTATAGAATAATTTATTTTAAAGTAATTAATAGATATTTTGAATTTTATATAGTATCACTCATAATATATCACTACATCATTCATTACAACCTATGAAAATAGAAGATATTTGGGGCTGATTATTATACAATTTATAAACCTAATATTGATCAAGCACAAACTCATAATTAAGTGATGTTTCAAAGGTATACTATTGTGTAATCATCACCCAAATCATGTAGTAAAATGCGTCCCAAAGTCCCTCCCAGGCAGCCCATCCTGGTGAACATGAGTCCGATGTGTCACTGAGGATCTGCCTTTTCTTCAATTACATGTACAGAAATCTGTGGTTGCATTTCATTCTGCTCTGAATGCCTGTGAAACTTTTCTATGTTTTTGTGCCTATCAGTAATTTTTTTTTTTAATATATAGATAAGTAACTTTGTGTTGTTTAGGTATATTACAACTTCTACACCAATAAATAAGTTAATAGTTTAAGTATGTTGTAATATGTATGCAAATTGATCAGTTAGTTAACTAGGCTTATTTTTATTGCTTTTGACTTTTTAATTATTATTTTAGAGAGAGAGAGAGAGAGAAACAGAGGGCAGAGAGAGAATTGGTACATCAGGGCTTCAGCCATTGAAATCAAACTCAGGACCCTTGTGCCCCCTAGTGGGCTTGTGCGACCTAGCACTTGCCTTACCTTTGCATCAGGCTTGAGGGTTCTGGAGAGTCCAACAAGGATCTTTAGCCTTTCAGGCTTGCGCCTTACCTGCTAAGCCATCTCTCCAGCCCACTTTTGATTATTTGAGCAATATTTCATTGAACATTCTTCTGCATGTATTTTTTAAAGCCTAAGATAGTTTTCAAAGTGACTAATCTACTATTTGACATTGGTAAGAGAGTTTCAATTCTATCATTCTTTTCTGCATCATTTTTTTGTCAATCATTTCTTTTTGTTTGATTTTTTGGTCACTTTTCTATATATAGTTAATGTCTTTTGATCTTATCCCCACATTTACCCTCTCTTATCCCACTTCCTCTTCCACTAAAACCTTTCTTCTTCTCAATTCATGCCCATCTTATATGCTTTTCCCATTGAGTTAGGTGTCCATTGCTTACATGTTCACTGACAGGAGACTGTTTATTGGAGAATGAGCAATGTAGCAGTTCCTACACAATCCCGCCCACTGTTATCTGCCATTAGGACTAGGTGTGCTGGGAGGGTAGCCCTCAATATTAATATTAATCATCAGGTGTATTTTAAGAATTTCATGTTTCATATTTGTATTTCTCTAATAATTAATATTGATCATGAGTATGTTTTCCTTTTCTATATATTCTGTACTAAAGTGTCGCCTAAAAGGTAACATTCAGGCTGCAGAGATAGCTTAGCATTTAATGTGCTTGCCTGTGAAACCTAAGCATCCAGGCTCTATTCACCATTATCCATATAAGCCAGGTGCACATGATAGTGCATGCGTCTGGACTTTGAGAGCGACAGGCAGAAAGAGAAAGAGGGAGATAGAGAGAGAGAGAGAGAAAGAGAGAGAGGGAGAGAGGGGAGAGTGGGCAGGCCAGGGCCTCCAGCCACTGCAAACGAACTCCGGACTAGTGCGCCCCCTTGTGCATCTGGCTAACGTGGGTCCTGGAGAATCGAGCCTTGAACCGGTGTCCTTAGGCTTCACAGGCAAGCGCTTAACCGCTAAGCCATCTCTCCAGCCCAACTTTTAAGTTTTGATGAAGTTTTATATATTTTTAATATTCTACTTAAGAAATATGAACTCATTCAAAACCCATTAGATTTTTTCCCCAATGATTTCTTTTATAATTTGTACTTCTTGTCCTGTTAATATTAAGTCATCAGTCCTTTTGGAGTTAATGTTGAATACAACCCAAGATTAGGGTCAATATTCACATTTTTGCATATGAATATGAAATGTTTACAATTCATTTTAACTTAATTAATTTGTGTTACATTTAAGTATAAATACCACATTAACTTAAAATTTATATAATGGAGTAATGTGAGGTTTCACTTCTTATATAAATGAATAAAGTATAAATGAAATATTTTTATCTCCTCAATCATCTG
This sequence comes from Jaculus jaculus, assembly GCF_020740685.1. Classification (NCBI taxonomy): domain Eukaryota; kingdom Metazoa; phylum Chordata; class Mammalia; order Rodentia; family Dipodidae; genus Jaculus; species Jaculus jaculus. The sequence continues at coordinate 86,765,305 of NC_059111.1, read as the reverse complement.
CCATTTCTTTAAATGAAACCTTTTGAAATCCTTTCTTCTAAATAAATATCTATAAAATCAGGCATGGTGGCACACATCTTTAATCCTAGCCCTTGAGAGGCAGAGGTCAGGGGATTGCTGTGAGTCTGAGGCCTAGCTGAGACTACATGGTTAGCCTGTGCTAAAGCGAGACCCTATGTCAAACAAACACCCTCTCCCCCTGCCAATAAATTCTTTCATCTAGGCTGTTGAAATTTGCAGTGCATATAGTCATCGGCAGTCACACCATAGCACAAGAACACCCACACCTTGTGGCTGGAAGAGGAAAAGATCTTCCACTATGGGCAAATCAGTCCTTTGAGTTTCCAAGACCCTGGGGCTGGACAGGCACATGTAGCTCTTAGCTCCAAATCCTTAGGGTCAGGGATCTATTGTTGCAGGCTTTAGACTACAGAGGCATACAGGTCTGTGCACTCAGGTTGGATGCTTATGGTGTCTAGATTTACCCTCCCTTGGCTCTGGAGCCTTGTTATCCTTGGCTTCCATCAGCAGTGAGCGGCAGTAACAAACAAGAAACATCAGCAAGTGGAGCCTGCTTGTGCTGCAGCTCCTCCTGCAAGGGCCATGGGTGCTGGGATTCCCAGAATGCCATCTGCAAGGGTCACAGTCCTGAAGCAGTGAGCATCATAGCCACACAATCAGAGCTGATGGATTTCAGAAGGCAGCAAGAGATTTCAGCAGCCGTGTAGGCTCCCTGCAGCTGGACACCGGACACCACATTCTCATGGCTGCCTTGGATAGACATATCTTGGAAGTTATTCTTTCCATCATCTTGTGATGTAATTTATATTGTTAAAATGAGATTAGACTCTGAGAGTCACTTTTAAAAAGGACACGAACTATGAAGATAACATGTAGGGGTTGCAGTATCAGGTAGGACAGGTGATCATTTGAATTTAGCACTAGGAGTTGGGTGTAATAAGGATATATTATAAGGTAAGAATTAAAGAGTTTGAGAATGTATTGACTATGCAGTATTACAGTTAAAAGTCAAAGGTTGTGCATACAGATATATTTACATTTATATCTATCCATCTTTCTATCATCTATTACATATCTACCTTTCTAACATCTATTTATCTATCTAAGCATCTAATATATATATATATATATATATATACATATATATATTCTATCTATCACATCTATCTATATATCAGGCACTGTGGGACCAGCAGGTAGTAGGATCGTAAATAGAGTTCAGCCTTATCCTTATACAGGCATTGTTTGAAATGCTTATTACAAATCTCAGTGGGGATGTTGAAAGGCGATTGAGTATATCAGAGAGTACATGTTTTAGTTTGGTGGACCTATCAGATGCAGCTAAAAAAATAGGAAGAATTCTGAAGGTAAAATTTTGCTCTCCTGGGGCTTTGCTAGTCACAGAAATGTCAAGTATAAAATACAGAATCTGGTTTAGCTGTTCTGATTTCATTTAATAATACTTTCGTAATTTCAACCTTTAAATAATGTCTCATTATGGGATTAACATTTAAATAACATATAATTATTATAATACCCATTATGTGAGGAATGTGATAAAATAGTTATAGCCATTACCTTCTCATTGCTGTGAAGAAAACACCCTACTAGAGACAGGTTGGGGAGGAAGGTGTTCATTTCAGGCTTACACTTACAAATGTAAGTTTCATCCTGGCAGGGAAAGCAGGAAGCTGGCTCACATCTTGTCACATGCTTGGGTAAAACTAGTCTAAGTACCAGGCTCTGAGTGCGGCTAGAAAACCCCAATGTCTATACACACTGACACAGCTTCTCCAGGAAGGCTCCACATCCCAAAGTTTTTTTTTTTTTTTTACCAGCTGGGAACCAAATGTTCACATCGCACGAGGCTATAGGGAACATTTTACATTCAAACCAACAGAGTAGTAAAAAGAAACCAAAAAGCAAAACAAAACAAAAACCAAAAGTTTGTTTTTGTTTTCTCATATTAATGCTTAGGACTGTGATGGAGAACTATATGATTGTAAAAGTATTCACTATGGGATCTATGCTCAAAAAAAAAAAATTGGGGAACTTGGATATTGTCTTGATGGCATTATCACCCATGATATTTCAGCTGTGCAATGTTTAACTTGTTTAATGTTAAATATAATGACGCCAGGATCACATGGTGTAAAGTTCAGTGAAACGCCATAAGGGGTGTTGTTCAATGCAACTTGAGGAAATGCTACATGGTACCAGGCTCACAATAGACTTTGGGGCTACATTAGCTTGTCCCTTGAGCATGGCAGGACTGAATCGATTTATTTGCTAATATTGGCATTGATGTATACATAGCCAATATCTACTGAAGACGAAACTTTAATGTCCAGCTAGCTTATTTAATGACACACCACTTAGTTTTTTGTTTTTTTTTTTTTAATTTCTGTGTAACATTAAACTCTGGAAAGAATGGTTAGACCTCAGGAAGCTAATTGTTATAAAGCATTATGTATATCACATCCTGTGGAAGCACAGTTCACAATTTTCTGAAATAAAAATTTAAACCTTACAGGTTAGTTCAGTCTAGAATGAGCTGCCATTTCTTATTTTCTTACATGTCCTAATTACAGTTCATGTAATTTGTGATGTCAAATCAAATGGAGGTGACTCCATGGGATAAATAGGCAATAGGTTTTTTTTTTTTTTTTCCTTAAACCTTATTATGTTTAAAACAGTAGAGCTATTTGTGGTTGATGGATCCAGACAATAGAAATATTCCATCAAACTAACCATACTTCAGAAAATCCAATGAGTTGAGTACTTGTTTAATTTTGAGCAGAATTATCGCAACTTTTATAGCTAGTATAGGAATGTTATTATTTTAGTAAATGTATGTGTTGAAATTATTAACAAAAATTCTACATAAATAAAAAGAAACATAGACACAAGTTGTTGGAGTAATATGTGAGGTCACCCAGTTACCAATATGTTAAATTAGTATCAAGACTAAAACTACTTATTTCACTAGGACACCTTCCTACTATACTACAACCAGAATTTCTAAAGAGAAATGTGTCCATACTTTTATTTGGTTATAATTTATATACAGGGAATTTTAAATTTTAAGGTGTACAATTCAAGTTTTGTCATGCACATGCATTCATGTAAACCACTCTGTAGTTGAGATGGTGAACCATTTTCTCATACTCCTAAAATTTCTCCTACTCGTTATATGTCATCCTTCCTTACATTCCCAGCTCATTTAAACCACTGACTTGTTTTCTACCCTTTGTGTTGTATTTCCACTTTTAAAAATTTTATACTTATTTATTGATTTGCAAGCAGAAAGTGAAAGAGAAAAGAGAAACAGAACGATAAAGAGACCGAGTGAGGGTGACAGGGCCTCTAGACATTGCAAACTCCAGACACATGGACCATTTTTTTTCCATATGGCTTTATGTGGGTACTGGGGAGTCAAACCTGAGTCCTTAGGCTTTGAGGAAAGCACCTTAACTGTTGACCCATCTCTCCAGCCTTGTCTTTCTACTTTTTGAGTTAGCATGCTCTTATTCAAATGGTGTATTAGGTACCCATCCTTACTGGTGGGGTAGCATTATATATATATATATTCTTTATTATTTCTGGGTCATAATATATAATTTTGAGGATTTTCTTTGCTTTGTTCTGGAGAGTGAACCTAGGGTATTGCACAAGCTAAACAAGTGTTCTGCTTCAGAGACAAGGCCAAGCCCTGATATTTACCTATATGTTTATGGTTATCAAATTGACATAATATGTGCTAAGAATAGAATATATAGGTCACATAGCAAACTTTACTTCATAAGAGACTTCAAGAATTTTTTTTTTTGGAATGTTTGTTCACTGCATGTCTCTATGAAAGATATGGGGGAATTCCTGTTGCTATCTGTCTTCACCAGCGCTTGTTACTGTCACTTTAATTCTCTTAATGCCATTTGTCCTTGTACATATATAATGGAATACCTTTGTGGTTTGAATTAATTATAATACAATTTTAATTGTCATTCCCAAAGTGAATGTGCATGGCTGATAGTGCAAAAATCTTCCATACTTTTGTTTTGAAATATTTATCTAATTGCTTTGTAACACAATCAACCAAATTATATGAACACATTTTTATTTGTCAGTTGCATTAATGCTTTGGAGATGTTACAGCAGTGATTACAGTTCTAAAGGAAAGAAAAACCAGAGTAGAAGAGTTCCTAATAAATAATGTTTATAGCTGTATTTTGGAAATTTTCAGATAAGTTGTGAATAATCTTTGAATTTTTCACATGTTTGAATGTAATATGTTCACATGGAATACTTTCCTTGAAAATGAAGAACAAAAATACAAAATTAACTTAATAAGCATTTGTACATGAGTACCCATAACATTTTATACTATTATTTACATTAAAAATTAGCTGGGCGTGGTGGCATACACCTTTAATCCCAGCACTCAGGATGCAGAGGTAAGAGGACCACCTTGAGTTCGAGGCCAGTAAATTCCAGGTCAGCCTGGGCTAGAGCAAGACTGTACCTCAAGTAAATAAATAAAGCATTTTATGTATGTTTAAAACTACTAAGTTCTCCTATTTATGACAAAATTATCAAACTTGTGATTACATTAAAGGCCAATATATCCTCAGAGACACTTTAATGAAAACATACCTTATTATAAGTCCTCCAGAAGAGAATACAAGATCCTAATTCCTCAAAAATTACTTTAGGTAGAATTTTGCCAGGTTCCATGGGGAAAAGTTTTATAGCATATGTAGGACAAGTGCTGTCATTGTGTATTGAATTTTTTTTTTGTCTTGCCTTTGTTTTGTAAAGAATGTGCATTAACAATGCAAGTCCAACCTCAGTAACTATGCTCAAGCAATACACTGAATGCCAACTATGCTTAGGTTGACTGTGAAGTGTTTATATATGGAACAAAGTACCAGAAGAAAACAATGGAAAGAGTAGGAAATCAGAACTAGTTCTTAAATGTGTAACATATTAAAATTATAGTATGGTGTAAAAATTAATATGTGAACAAAATTCAGTAAAAATTTAATATCCATTTTTTTTCAAAATGTTTTTCTTTTTATTTATTTATTTGAGAAAGAGAATGGGCAAGCCACTGAAAATGAATTCCAGATGTATGCACCACCTTGTGTATCTGGCTTATGTGGGTACTAGGGAATCAAACCTGATCCTTAGGCTTTGCAGGCAAATACCTTAAATGCCAAGCCATTTTTCCAGCCTGTTCTTCCTGCCAAAATATGTTATTTCTATTTATAATATTCCTTCTGATAATTAAAAACTGCATAAGTGAATAAAAACGCTGTGCTTTCCTTCCCTACTTGTAGTTTTGTTCACATATCGACTTTGAAAAAAATAATATGAGGCTTTATTCCTGTAAATTAATTATAGCTTTGAAATCACGTTTGTTAAATTTGTTTCTAATTGTACTAAAATATGCACGGTTTTCTTGCATGGGATGATGTCTTGAGTAAACTCGATCTCCCGCATCAGTATTGGGGCACCACACCTGTGGGTCTACAGGGCATCATTGGAAATTATTTGAAAATCTAAGCGATAGAAGATTTTTAGAGTGAAATTATCAACTTTATTATTTTATGTTATTTTTTAAAAATTTTTTATTTATTTATTTGAGAGCGACAGACACAGAGAGAAAGACAGATAGAGGGAGAGAGAGAGAATGGGCGCGCCAGGGCTTCCAGCCTCTGCAAACAAACTCCAGACGCGTGCGCCCCCTTGTGCATCTGGCTAACGTGGGACCTGGGGAACCGAGCCTCGAACCGGGGTCCTTAGGCTTCACAGGCAAGCGCTTATCCGCTAAGCCATCTCTCCAGCCCAACTTTATTATTTTAGAGAGGAAGTATTGTATGTGATTTCGAATTAAGAGAAAAATAGAAAATTTCAATTTTCCCAAACTCTCGAATGAGTTTGGCAAGACTTGAATAAACACGTATTCAACCAGTTAGGGTACTGATGACATACCAAATTAATGACTCCACTCCATGTCCAGATTAGTGAACCAGTGAGTTTATTAGGGTTGCATACAGATGTATGGGTCAGAGCTAATACAGGAGCTTGGGTAGCTCACGGAAAAGCCCACCCTTGCATGGATAAGGAAACATGAAGTATGCTGTGTGACAGCCAAGGTTTGCTGACAAGAGACTCTCCTCTCCCCAGAAGTTTCTACAACTTCCACAACTTTGGGAGGTGACTTAACCAATACTCTGCTTCAGCAGATTCCTGAGTCTTGTAAAATTTGTTGTTTCCTGAATCGTATATGCTTTTTATTTTGGGCTTATCGTTTGACCTACAGTTTAATTGGAATTATCTTTTATTTAGATAACCTTTGGTACACACATGGAATCATTATTGCCTTTCTTAAAATATTTCTACAATATATATTATATATGTGATCCTGAGTATTTTAATTACTTTTATTTAGTGTATTTTTTTCTCTTAAATATTTTATTTACTAATTTTAGAGCCAGAAAGAAAGAAAAAGACAGAGGAGAAAGAATGGGTATGCCAGGATTTCTAACTACTGCAAAAAAAAAAACCAAAAAAAAAAAAAAAAAAAAAAAAACTCCAGATGTTTGCACCACCTTGTGAACTTGGCTTCATGTGGGTCCTGGGGAATTGAACCTGGGTCGTTTGGCTTTGCAGGCAAGTGCCTTAACTATCAAGCCATTTCTCCAGCCCATAGTGTAAGTTTTTTTTTTTTTTTTCATTAAATAAAGTTCTGCTTTTAATGGGAACAGTAAACAGTGAAATCTTGGGTAATCATTTGTTTCCCCCAAATCCCCCCAAATCTAGACCATTGAAAGGGAGGAAAGATCATGGAATCATGTCTGGAAAGACTTGGTTTTAATGCCTTAATAAATAGTTGAATGTAACATACTAGCTTTCACATTTGACTTAGCACCACGCTTCCAGGGACATAGCTCCATTTGACCTTATGCAAATGCTTTGAATAGCTCTGTTTACTAGAACTTATTGCTGCAAAGTCTTAAATACACGGTGCTGTAAAACTAGTAATGTAGCCATATGCAACCTCAAGCCCAATAACGTGGATATATTTTGAAATCATTTAAATGCAGATGAGGATTAGCTAAAGACAGGTTTTCTGATTGCTTTTAAGACATTGCATAGTTCTTAAAATATATGTATGGCTGAATGTGTATAAATAACTTGCATATTAGTGTGTTTTAAGGTTGCTTAGATGTGAAATAGGGGTTTTCTTTGGGCTATGATTTCTCAGTTATTTTCAAAATGTTCTATGACTCATCAGGTAATGAGATGGATTTCTGTTTCCACTATTGTGCTTATAAATATATAGCTCTTGACATTTTTTTTTTTTTTTTTTACTAATTCCCAGGTGCCACCTGTATGATATTTAAAATATTTTAGAACTGAGCAATGTTCCTTTTATAGCTTTATGCATTGATCAATTAGTTGCTTCATAGTATCACAGAGCATTTAAAACTGATGCTATCATTACACTAGCTGAACAATAGTTCTTTCGTAACATATTCATATACATACACATTAACAAATAATTTTATAAAATGTATTTATTGGATAACATGTTTACATTTTGACTTTGTATTAACTTATTCTATTTATGAAGGTATAAATTGAAATATGCTTATATACTTGTACATATATATGGTACATGTATATAAATATATATACTCCATATCACTAAATGTATTTAGTGTCTTTAGAACAATGTACTAACATCATTCATTATTTAATTTGTTTGAACTGAAAATAAAATCAGCAGAGTTTTATTGAAATATGAAATTTCAGGTGGAAATTGATTTCATAATATGTGTTTCACACATTTTATATTTGATAGCTACCCTGTGTGTTTAAAAAGGTTAAGATTTTATCCATTCTGGGGGAGGCTTCCTGCTTTTACTTGACTCACTGCCCATTAGTGCCACTAAACGGACAGGAAGTGCCCTTCACAGACTACTTAGTTGTCCTCCAGTGCCTCTGAGTCTGTTGACCCAGAGAAAATGTGTTTTTACAAAATGTTCTAGAGAAGTTTATTATTTGATATCTTTCAGTAGTTAGAATTGATACTACAAGTCTGGGAACATGTTGACATTATATTATTCTTTTCACTCAGTCATCTGAGCCACAACCATGCCTTCGATTACTATTTATATTTAACTAGAAGTCTCAAAAGAAAACCTGCCTTTCTCTCCACAGTTAAGATTCTACCTCACTACTCTGCACATATATATATTGAAACTCCTTAATTTTAATGTTTCCCAAACAGATTATCTTCTTTAGAAGCCCAATCTGTTCCTTCCTTCTGCCCTTATAAGGATAAGGTTTATTATGTAGGGAAAAAAATGAATGAGAAGCCAGAAAGGAGACAGCTCTTGTCAAGGAATTTCTATAGCACATGATTGTCTCAGAAAAAGTCCCTTAGAAAGAAAAACACATGTTCTTTTCTCACCAGATGACAAGCACAGCCAATGTTTGACCCTGTACCATAGTACTACCACCTCGTAAGCCCAGCTTCCATTTGGAGCCAAGTATCAAACAATCAGGACTTCTTTCATTTGCCTCATGGGAACTGTTGGAGGGAACTGCTCTACAGGGGTTGTAAAGTTGCTGTCCTTGTCTATTGTCTTCTTGCAGTATATTCGTAAAAATTGTCCATTTATACCTGGTTCTATATGGTTAACTCATCTGTTTCCATCAGTCCTCATTTGGGAAACAGGAACTTTGCCTCTTCTCTATTTACTTTAGTTCTGGACCCTAAAAGTCACATTCTGAATGAGACTGACTTCACTCATCGCAGGACTTCCTGATGATAGACATTGGATTATAAGTATTCCCAGTTGGAACCTTGACAATGCACACGGTTTTCTTGCCCTTTAATTAGGGCCCTCCTTATTTTCCCAGTAGAAAGTCCTTTCTCCAGGCAAAGTTACTGCTTTGAACATTTATAGCTCCAATAGCATGTGGACACCTTCCAAAAAGGTTAGATATCCTGTTTTAGAAAGCTGTACCTTGACTCCCTTTGAAGAACCTTGGGTTCTTTTCCTCCAAAGGGATGTTCTGGTATGAATTAAGTTCAATGATTCCCTGTCTCACCATGGAGCAGAACTTTACTTCCCTTCAGACTATGACCATTGGGAAGCTTTCTAAAGGACTGGGGTAACATTGATCTTCAGATCCTAAAATGCAACTTCATCCTTTTTTTTTTCTCTTAAATTCATTACCTGACCACAAATATTAAGACTAGGAGACATGGCCCTGCAATGACATCTTAACAATGCGATTATTCTTCAGCTTGGCGGGTACTGTTTCAGCCTTTCGTATGGTCAGATGTCCTCAATATCCAGTTGTTTGTATCTGTTTCTTAATATCCAAATGTAAGAAAACACTACTGCAGGTTTTTCTGCCACTCCCTCCTCTTTGTCCCTGGTGAACTAGTGTTCAAATCCTGTCACACATTCATTAGGGGACAACCCTTAAAGACCAGACGCCTCCTGCTGCCCGTGGAAGTAGGCTATGGAAAATTTTCCCCATGTCTAAAATTGCCTAGATAGAAGACAAACTCAGCTCTTTTAATCAGCACCCATCCACCTACATTAAATTCTGGCTTTTACCATCTTGTTTTTACTGTCACAGTGCATTAAGTACCTTATTTGAACCACCAGATACGTGGTTGAGGAGAAGACTCACATTTAATCACTGGCTGAGTGATAGGCTGATGAAGCATATGGGAGGTCCCTCATGGGGAAGCTCAACTTCCCCAAGAATGGGCTGCCTTGACATGACTGTACCATGGCTGACAGAAATTTATCAGTTATCTAAAAACATATCAAAAGCCATACCCCAACAAGAAGCATCTTAGATATAGAGGTGCCTCATCCTTATTACCATCAGGAAAACTTGGGTAAATTATCCATCCTATTCTCAAAGCCCCCTTTTTCCTGATTTGAACGTCTGGAGATGAGCACATCTGCCAGACAGTGTGGAATGATCACTAATTTGTACCTGCACAACATGGGAATGCACAGACGCACGGTAGCTGACCCATGGCAAGTTGCTCCTCGCTGGATCATATGCTCACTGAGGAAAGGACCCAGGCAGTGTTTATTACGGATACACAAATAGCTAGACAATATGTTAATTGATCACTGAATGTTTATTGAATGAATAATCGACCTTTCATTTTAAAAACCTCAGTGTCGTGACTTTCTTAGACCACCATACCTCCTACTTTTATGACTACAATGTTTGCTTTTTCTTCGTTGGCACATGTTCACTGTACATACTGATGGTACTCCTGAGAACATAATATGCCCACTAGTTAACCCTGACCATGTTCCTCTTCCTTCCCTTTTCTCCCCCATCCCATGTGAATCCTTCATTTTCCCTAAACAGTTCACCTCTCCATTCACGTCATGTATGTGTATATGATGTTATGTATCTATATGCAATCTTTGTCTTCCTGAGTCTGACTTAATGCACTTTATCATTTTTTCCATTTCTCATGTTTTAGTTCTCTTCCATTTCATTATTTTTTTCCACATGGTAAAACTTAATTTTTATCATATTTTAAATAATTTGTTATAACTTACAACATGGCATGTCAACTTTTTAATGTTGATGTTGCATTTTTTATTCTGAATCCTTATAGCAAAAGTAGGCTCACACCTTTACCTGCTTCTCACACTTACATCTCACTTGAGATTTTCCTGGTGAACTTTGCATTTTCTGACTTTTATATTTGTACTTGTTACTTGCTCCCCACCCTTAGCATTCTACTTAGAATTAAAGTTATCTTCACTGCAGTTTTTCCCAACGAATTGTTTCAGGAATTAACTTTTCCATAGATCTTTAAGTGGATCTCTTCTCCTTTCATCTGTCCTCACCTCTGTGTTGCAATTTTCTAATAATTTATATTTCCCCAGTGGATGGCAAGCCTCCTTTTCCTAAGTGCTTGTGCATTGATCAGTACATAACAGTCATGCAATCAATAAATGTTTGCATAGTAATGAATCAAGAAACAACTGAGAACCACACTCTACACTAATGCCAAAATATGTCCCTTTTCTAAGGAAATAATTCTTTGTGTGTTTGTTTGTTTGGTTGGTTGGTTTTTCGAGGTAGGGTCTCACTCTAGCCCAGGCTGACCTGGAACTCACTAAAGAGTCTCAGGGTGGCCTCAAACTCATGGCAGTCCTCCTACCTCTGCCTCCCGAGTGATGGGATTAAAGGCGTGTGCCACCATGCCCGGCTCTAAAGAAATAATTCTATGACTCTCTCCTTCTATCAATTATTACCCAATACTCAAATAAATTATACACATCATTTAAGGAATTATACAAAATACCTTACTAAACTTTAGATACACTGTTTTTTTTTTTACCACACATAATTGCTTCATCTACTATAGCATAAATTATTAGCCAAAATATTACCAGCTTTCTGAAGTTTTGGTCTCATGTGTGGTGTTTGTAAAGTATATTTGACATACCATTTGAGCAATTTATTTAAAATACTATACAAAATCAGTATTACTTTTGTTGCCTTGTTTTCAGAATCCATTCTTTAAGTTATCCATCTTTAAATTTAATACTGTAGGTTAAAGTTGTGCTCAATGGATATTCTTATGAAAGTGCATGATATCGCCAACATAACTGGCATCAGTACAAAAACACAATGCCTTGAGGTAAATTTCTTCTGGCAGTAGAACTTAAACTAATTTAGCATGAGGAAGTGCTCTTGCACAATTTCTTCACCTCTTGGATTTCAGTTATTTTTGATCAATGTTGATTTACACTGTAGTCCAAAAATCAAGACCTTGGCAGAAAAGACTTATTCTAATAATTGTTTTTTGTAAAAAATGATGCATGTAGTCATTTATCCATGAATGCAGTGAATATGCAGAGAGGTACATACACAAACACAGCCATACCCATGGCCTTACATATTGGAGGTGAGAAAAGTAATAGGCAAAACTTTTTCAAACAGCTTTCTCCACAAATGGAAATTATAAAAATTACCATAGGAACTGAACACCATTCTTTAAAAAAAATTACCCTAAAATTTCAAGGAAGTATTCAAAAAAGTAATAGATTGCTGAATTAGATATGCCCACTAGTTAAGAATGTCTATGTATTCAATGACATAAAATATATTTGAAATATTTTGTACCTGTGACTAAGAAATGAAATTTATTGCTGGATATATGAAAGTTCATTTTCTTTTCAGCTTCCTATAAATTATTAAATGTGTGTATGCATGCATGTGAATTTAATACTTGAAGAATTCCATCCTCTTCCTGGATAATTATATGCGTAAAAGGAAGAATATGTGGAGAGATGCCAAAAAAATAAGTATGAATTTTTTATGGTCCTTTTAGACACTTCAAAAATTTTAACAGTGCATCAGTATTATAACTATGAATAGGAAGTGAATTTTATCAAAGGATGGAATGTAGTTTACATTTCATATTTGATTTACTGATTTATGGAAAAAGAATCACACTTAAATCACTTTTATTTTAGTCAACATTCTGCTATTTTTATGTTTAAACTCCATAATACTGTAAATTTTCATTTCCTTGGAAAATAGTCATCTCTATTTACCTTCCCAAAGATAAATACACCCTAAATCAAATTAACAGTAAAGAGACAAAACAGCATTTAAATGCGTAAGTTTTCAATGCTATAAAATGAGGCTGCCTTTTATTGTTGCAATTTAGTAGAATATTGTTCATCAACTGTATGTGTCCTTCAGTTCCAGGACTTAAAATCATATTTATGCTTGTACTTACTCTTCATGGCCAGGTCACATTTAAGATGGCAACTATGTTCTATGATATTATGTTATCATTATTGCTAAGCTATAACTTTCAGAGAGTCCCAGATTAGTACTTAGAATTAAATTAGATTTGTGTAACACCTATAATACGGGATTATTGTAAAACTGCTATCTTCATAAATAAAAATTAGATAGCAGAGCGCTGGAGGAATGGCTTAGCAGTTAAAATGTTTGCCTGCAAAGCCAAAGGACCCAGGTCAGACTTCCCAGGACCCATGTTAGCCAGATGCACAAGGGGGTGTACATGTATGGAGTTCATTTGCAGTGGCTGGAGACCAAGGGATGCCCATTCTTTCTCTTTCTCCCTCCCTCTTTCTCTGTCAAATAAATAAATAAAAGATATTAAAAATATATACTAAAAAGAATTGGATAGCCGAAGTCATCACATTGTTATTGTTGGAACACTAAATATTTATAGTAAAGTTATGATTTATTTAAAATATTTGTTCTGTCTTATCTACTGACTTTTATCCTCGTACATTTGGAGTGACTGATAATCTTAAATATTAGTTTGAAATTGTCAAAAGAGTCACAATAAATGCATGATGTTAGTTATTTTATCATTATAGTAATTGTTTATTTAATACAAACATTTAAGATTACTGGCAGAAGTTATTAAAAATAAAATTGAACAGCTGAGCATGATGGTACAAGCCTTTAATCCCAGAACTCAGGAGGCAGAGGTAGGTGGATTGCCATTAGTTCAAGGCCCTCCTGAGATTGCACAGTGAATTCTAGATCAGCCTGGCCTATAGCAAGATGCTACCTTGACAAACCAAAAATGAATAAATAAATTAACCATCTATCCCAACTCTCATAAGAACTGATCTTATAAGTTATGGTATGCATATGCATCTATATATGTAAACAGATATTTCTTATATTTAGAAAGCTGTTTTAGAGACATTAGATTTTAAAGTTTAAGTGGTTCTACATAGATACTTCTAGTTTATTTTATAAGTAATTGTAAAATTGGTACCCACGTATAACATAATAGCTTAGATTGAAAGGCTATTGTTCTAACTTTTCAAGACATTAATATTCATTTTTTTGTTATTTTATTATTATTGTTAGTTTAGTTTTTGAGGTAGGGTCTCACTCTGATCCAGGATGACCTGGGATTCACTATGTATTCTCAGAGAGGCTTTTAACTCATGCTGATCCTCCTACCTCTGCCTTCCAAAGGGATTAAAGGCTGAGCCACTACTCCTGTCTTATTATTTTATTTTTGAGAGACAGTGAGATAGAGAAAAAGAGGGAGAAAGAAAGAGAATGGGCATGCCAGGGCCTTTCTGCCACTGTGACCAAACTCCAGGGTCATGTGCCTCCTTGTGGTGACTGTGAGACATTGCATGCTTGCTTCACTGTGCAACTTGCTATGTGGGACCTGGAGATTCCAGTATGTGTTCTTAGGCTTCACAGGCAAGCATCTTAACCACTAAGTCATCTCTCCACCCCAATACAATTTTTAATGATATCAGAACAAATAGATTTAAACAAATTATTCACTTCAAAACATGTAGACACTGTATGATATAAGGCATTATGAATTTCCAAAGTGGATATAATAAAACATTTTTCAACTTATCTTCTCATGGAATCCTGTTCCTTGCTCTAAGAGGCCTTGTCTATCTGATGTTCTTTTACAATCTGGAAGATGGTGGTTCAGGATTCTGACCAAATTTCCAAAGAAAATCTACTGGGTGAATTCTTTAAGTGTATTTTAGCATTATTGCATTTTTCAAATACTTTGAAATACAATTACATTTTCTTGATAAAACTGGTTATGTTTTAATTAGATTCATAATTTGCATATAATTTTATTTACATTGTAGCCACCAACATTAACCCAGGAAGATCTTTTGTAATTTTTAGCAAACTTAATATATACATGTTAATTGAATCAATAAATTGACAATGATACTTATAATTGTGAGAATGATAGTACTAGTGTCAGATATGAACTTGAAGATGACAAGCAGGGGCACTTATTACACATGGAGTTCACAATTATTGCAAAAGAAGCATTATCTACAGCACTTAACCTTCTATAGTACTGCTCTTGTTCATCTTATGACTTAAATAGCAAGCACTAGTTGAGTAATTGCTAAAAGGTTCTGTTAATATTCGGTGTATATCTTGGCTAAGTACCAAATCAGTGGGTATTCATAGTGCCTACTTTATTATTATTTGTTAAATTAATACATGAATAGAACAGAATATATACGCACATATAAATTTGCATGAATAGACAAAACTGCTAAATAAATGATTAATGGACACTAAGTTTTCATGAGGCGTAAAGAGTTCAAGTGTAGCCATAGTTAAAGAATAAATAGGTGCATAGTGGGATGAAGATAGATAATCATAATATGTTATAGAGACTGAAAAGCTAGAGGAAATGCTTTTTAGTCTTTACCATGGAGGAATAATAAATGTTTGAGACATAGGGATGTGTATCCAAATATGATATAGTTTGGATATTGAGTGCTTCCTAAAGATGCATGCCATGGGTTGCAGGGTGATGTTGTTGCAATATGATACAATTTGTGGAGGACATTTTAAGACACTGGTAATGTGCTCTATGGAAAAGTTCTGGGACCAAGTCTCCTTTCCACCTTTATTTGCTTCCTATAAGGGCGAGCAGCCCCATGCTCCCTCTCTTTTTTTTTTTTTTTTAATTTTATTTATTTATTTGAGAGCGACAGACACAGAGAGAAAGACAGGTAGAGGGAGGGAGAGAGAGAATGGGCGTGCCAGGGCTTCCAGCCTCTGCTAACGAACTCCAGACGCGTGCGCCTCTTGTGCATCTGGCTAATGTGGGACCTGGGGAACTGAGCCTCGAACTGGGGTCCTTAGGCTTCATAGGCAAGCGCTTAACCACTAAGCCATCTCTCCAGTCCCCGTGGTCCCTCTCTTATGTGCTGCTTTACCAGAGGCTCAAGTGAACGAGACTAGCAGGTCATGGACTACACGCACCTCCCAAACTACAAGTCAAAACAAGCCTTTTATCTTTATGACTTAATTATCTAACATATTTGTTGGCATGATTGAAAGTTAATATAACACATATGAGTAATTTTCATTTTAATTAAAATTCATTTAATTAAAAATAAATTAATTGATCAAACATTGCAAAAGGCTCATTAATGAAGATGAAATCAACATTTTAGAGTATTCAGATGATTATATTGCTCAAAGTTTGACTGATAGCTCAAAATAATTTTTAATACAGACAACAAAATATAAGAAATATCTGTGATGTATTACTTATAATATAAGGAACATGTCTATAAGTCCTATTTATCTAAGGAATCTAAAAAGTATATGGCATTTTCAACTGCATTATTTTCTTAGCTGCTATGTATGCTCCTCTTCCAGAAATATAGTCCCAAACTGTGTAGTTAGCATTCTTTGATTAATAGATACATCACAGATGTGTAATTAAACACTATATTATTTACTCATTTATTTTAGTAATATATAAAGCTTGCTCTATATTTTATAAAGAGTTTTTGTTATCACATTTATTTGCTCAACACTGATCACTACAATTCATTCATGCTTTGGGGTATAGTAGTTACATTCATTAAATTTTATTCATATCATTCCTTTGTGGTGATGTTATAATTTTTGTTATGTGCTAGAAGATTTGAATCCTAGTTTCATATGTGGAAAATTTGCTGTTCAAGTTTTGTGCTATTTGTTTTTAAATATATAATTGGGCATTTCGAATTTGTTTCTTCCCTTCACATATCTCTAAATCTCTTCCACATTTTTCCATATCTTGGATTTTCTAGGTTGCAATGTGATTATTTTCTTCAGTTTTGATTTACAGTTAACTGTTTCATTATCTGTGTTTTAAACATGGTTAGCCATGTTTAAAAAGGTCCAGCTGGGCTGGAGGGATGGCTTAGGGGTTAAGGCATTTGCTTGCAAAGTCAAAGAACCCAGGTTCGATTCCCCAGCACCCGTGTTAGTCAGCTGCACAAGGGAGTACACACATCTGGAGTTCATTTGCAGTGGCTGGAGGCCCTACTATGCCATTCTCTCTCTCTCTTAATTTCTCTCTCTCTGTCAAATAAATAAAAAATAATAATAAATAAATAAAGGTTCAGCTTGTTACATGGTAAACAATGAACTTCTGATTTTCCAGCATGGTTTCTTAAGTACTGAGATTGCAGTATGCATCACCATGCCTAACTGAAGTGTTTAATTTCAGTTGGACTTCTCTATGCTTTCTATTAGAATTCTTTAAAATTTTTGTTAGATACTCCATTATTATTATTATTTTTTCCCTGAGGTAGAGTCTCACACTAGCTCAGGCTGACCTGGAATTTACTCTGTAGTTGCAGGGTAGCCTTGAACTCACAGAGATCCTTCTACCTCTGCCTCCCTAATGCTGGGATTAAAGGCATGCTCCCCCATGCCAAGCTTCCATTATTTTCTAATTAGGTATATGTAGAATAATTCTTGAAATTAAATATTTTATTTTCTTTAAGATTTTAGGAACATATAAGAGAATTATTTTGAATCAAATGTAATCTACTAGTTGCAAAAATATTGTTATATTAATAAACTAAACATTGATATAAAAACATAAATACACAATTATAAACATATTTGGGAATATATGGTCCCCTCATCCCAAAATTCAAGGAAGCCATTTTTTGAGAATAATTACTTTATTAAATGCTATATATTTTTTAAAATTCAGTCAGTATCCAAAGAATGCAGTAGTACATTTTTCTCTTAATATTAATGGAAAAACTCAGAAAAAGATAATTTCATATTTAGATGATGGAAAAAATATGTGTAGGTGGATAAAATTAACATAATGGAAAAATGTCATTGCTAGTCATTCCATTTGTTCAACATTGCAGCACAATTGTAGAAGTCAAAAATATGTGCTTTTTCTCTTTTCTTGTAATGCATATAAACTATCATAAATGTGCCTACTATAATAACTTGCAATAAAAATCACCATAAGCTGTGAATAGCTATTGTATACTATACTTAATGTAGTAGTTATCTCATAGGCACTGGTTTGCTAGTTAGCTGTTTTACTGAAAAATAGACACATCAATTGATTCATTGAATAATTGATATTATTCATTTTTTTCATCTCAGTACTAACATAGTGTATCATTAATTTTAAACATGTATGCAATAATTAAATATACTTTCCATTTTCCCTTGTTTCTACTTCCATTATTAATGGTTTAAACATGCAACCATCTATGTACACTTCTAGAGAGACCCATATACACTAACTAGAAATACATAAAGAATCAACACTAGTACCATATTTTCAGAATGAGAAAACATTATGATGACAGTAATGTGCATTGGAAGAGCACAAGGTCAACGCAGAACATAAAAAAGAAAAATAAATGGTGCTATCTAGTGTCAGACAACTATAATTAAAATCCTAGCTTTATAATTTATGTTTCTCTGTAATTTTGGCAAATTTTCAAGTTCTGTGGGCCTGAAATTCTCATCAATGGAATAAGAACTTTTACTAGTAGGTTAGGATAAAAAGTAATTGAGCTATTTTAGGTCAAGTACTTAGAGAAATGTCTGGTGAATAAAATTCACCTTTAGTTGTCATGACCTATAGATCATGACTTTCCTTCTCAATGCACATCTTAATTTTTCTCCTTCCCTTGCTCCCTTTCTCTTTGCCCTCCATTTTCATATTTATCTCTAAAGATATCTTATTCATAGATTTATAAAGACTGCTTATAAAGACAGTATACTCTTGGGCTGGAAAGAAGACAGCCCTTAAGACACTTGCCTGAAAAGCCAAAGGACCCAGGTTTGATTCCCCAGGACCCATATAAACCAGATGCACAAAGTGAAGCATATATCTAGAGTTCATTTCCAGCAGGTAAAAACCCTGGTGTGTGCCCATTCTCTCTCTCTCTCTCTCTCTCTCTCTCTCTCTCTCTCTCTCTCTCTCTCTTCCTCTCAAATAAATAAAAATAAAAATATTTTAAAAATAGTATATTCTCTTTCAAAATACCCTTACCAATAAATTAGTTACATATAATTTGATGAACAAATTATAATTTCAGATTAAAATAGTCTATTAAACCATGCTCCTCTTTCCATTTCTAAACCTTGTCACTTCCTTTAAATTAAATTATACTAAACAAGCCTGGAATAAAAGTTAGCCAGGGCAGAATATTCCTGTAACTGCAGCTACTCAGGAAGCCAAGATAAAGAATTTATTTAGCTCATAACTTTACTTCTCAGTGTGCTTCTTAATCTTCCTCCTTCCCTCACTTATCTTTGCTGTCCCTTTTCATTTGTATCTCTAAAGACATCTTATGTATAGATTTATAAAACCTGCTTATAAATATAAAAATAGCATATTCTTGGGCTGGAGAGATGGCTTAGCAGTTATGGCACTTTCCTGCAAAGCCAAAGAACCCAGGTTTGATTCCCCAGGACCCATGTAAGCCAAATACACAATCATAGCACACATGTCTGGACTTCGTTTGCAACAGCTGGAGGCCCTAGAGCACCATTCTCTCCTCTCTCTCTCTCTCTCTCTCTCTCTCTCTCTCTCTCTCTCTCTCATCATTTTCCCTTCCTCTCTCTCTCCCTGCAGGTCAAGACTAGCCTGAACATAATAAGACTTATCTCAAATGACAAAAAATAGACTGTATTAAGCCATTGGCTTCTGACTTGATTCTCAATACCAGGCATGAATTTCCTCCCACTGAGCAGACCTCATACCCAATCAGAGAGTAGCTGGTCTCCCCATAACTTATGGGCTACCACCACACCCCTTGGACATGTTGCCAGGCTGGTTGATTTTGTGCTTTAAGAATCTACTGCTTGTTCACACTGCTGGTGACTTTTCACCTCAGCAGCCAGTGTAATTTACCGGCGCTATGGCATCCAGGCAGCAGGGAACTGGCTTCTGTCACAGTCACAGTTTAACTTCACAACACCTTGCAACCTCACCTTGGGGTGTCTTCAGCAATAGGACCAGATATGGTGGGTAACTGAGTGCTTTGGAAATAGCCTGCATTGCTGTGGGTGTCACATGGGCTTCCCTGACCATCAGTTCACTGGGAGGGAAGAATTTGACCAAATTCTTGTACTGGGATTTACCAGAAAAATCCTCCAGTTTCGGCTAAAGCTTTCTCCACCCTAATGCAGTATTTCTGCTCAAACTTCAACCCTTCTCTCTTTAATTAGCTAATGAAGTAGGTTTCTATAGTACTAATTGAAGTCTTCTATGGTCTTTTTTATCCTCTTCCTTCCCTTTCACCTCCTATATCCTTCCCACCACTTGAGTGGTTAATATTGCCTCCTCTAATCCCTCCCTGCTTCTCTATTCTCAATATGCTTGATCATATTGTTTTTCATCTCTAAAAATATTTCTGATTAAAGTGATACTATATTTTGTGGAGAGAATATGTTCTGTGCTAACAGTCTGCTTTTTAAAAAATATTTATTGTTTATATACTGTTTTGATTTAGTTTTATTAAATTATAATTTTATGGATTTTATCATGGATTTTGCAGAGGCTTTTCACTTATGAAAGTGTAACATATTCTGGTTGCTCATTTTAATATGCATTATATTTTTAGTAATTGTTGTAGTTTTAATAGATGGCCCCCAATATATCCAGTTCTTTATTGTTTGTAGTTTGCATCCCTAGCCCCCTGTCTGGAGGCAATGTCACTGGGTGGATCTTTAGGTGTGGTGGTGAGTTTCAGATTTCAATCTAAAGATATGCACAGGGCTGGAGAGATGGCTTAGCGGTTAAGTGCTTGCCTGTGAAGCCTAAGGACTCCGGTTCGAGGCTCGGTTCCCCAGGTCCCACGTTAGCCAGATGCACAAGGGGGCGCACACGTCTGGAGTTCGTTTGCAGTGGCTGGAAGCCCTGGTGTGCCCATTCTCTCTCTCTCCCTCTATCTGTCTTTCCCTCTATGTCTGTCACTCTCAAATAAATAAATAAAAAATGAACAAAAAATAATATGAAAGATATGCACAGTGTGCCTAGCAGGAGTTCCTGAAGTATGCTGTGCTGTGTGGCTTTTGGCTTGTGCTTCTCTTTCTCTCTGCTTGGGCCTGTGAAGGCAGGCCAGCTTCTTCTGCCATTATGGAACTTTCCCTGGATCTGTAAGTTTCAATAAATATAACTTCCTCTGTAACTGTGCCTGGTCTGGAAGTTCATCTCAGTGAACCTGAAGCTGTCTGATACAGTAATGTTCTTGGTATTCCTCAGCAGACAATTCTGAAACCACACATAGTTGTGAGTATACCATTTCCTTTAGAAAACATTACATTGTCTTTGCTATTATAGTTTTATTGTTGACTGACTTTTCCAGAAAAAAATTGTTGAAATTGGAATTAATAACAATATATTTTATAGTTTCACTCTTTTAACAGAAATACACTCTGAAAAACCATAGGCGCATTTGTTATTCTTCCATGGTTACATTGAAATAAATGTTAATGAAGTACCTGATACTCTTAGTTAATTAAGAGTTATTTTTAGAAACTGGGGCTGGAGAGGTGGCTTAGCTGTTAAGTGTTCGCCTGTGCAGCCCAAGGACCCAGGTTCAGTTCCCCAGGACCCATGTAAGCCAGATGCACAAGGTGGCACATGTATCTGGAGTTCGTTTGCAGTGGCTGGAGGCCCTTATGTGCCCGTTTTCTCTCTATCTCTCTGCCTCTTTCTCTCTATGTCTGTTCCTCTCAAATAAACAAAAATTTAAAAAAGAGTTATTATTAGAAATCATTTTTCATGTCTGTCAACCTCTTTGGTATCTCAATATAATTCATTTATGCTCTGTGCTGTTGAAGTGGAGTAAAATAATGGATTTCTTATCTGAGAAAACTTGAAATCTTAAAGTTATTATATTTAATAATTATTTAACTCATGTAGTTCTTCTGCATTAGAAGTCTACAGCAGCCTGGAAAGATGGATCAATGGTCAAGTGATCTTCCTGCTAAAGAATAAGGGCCTGAGGGGGCCTGAGACCATGGACTTTGAATCTCCAGAACCCACATAGGCAGCTGTGTATGGCCACACACAGTTGTGGTCATATGCTTATAGAGAGCAGAGATTAGAGAATTGTAGGGCTCATGAATGTTAACCTCGGGAACCATTAAGAGACCTTGTCACAAGTAGAAACAGGCAGATGAGTGATGGAGGGGACACCTGATGTTCTCCTCCAGCCACCACAGGTAAGCACATGGGTCCACACATCAAATGTATATGTACATACACCACATATGCCACACACACACACACCACGCCACCCATACCATGCTCATGCAGAAAAAAAATCTATAGTGTTGGAAACTCTGTTAAACATTTTTCTCCAAAAATATAAACATTATATGTAAATGCCAGTTATACTATTATGCATCTGATATTTTCATAGCGTTCTTTAAAATAATATGTTTCATTGAATTTAAGTAGGACTTGCAGAAGTTCAAGGAAAAGCTGAGAAATTTGTACAAAGTTGTATAAAATTTGAAGAGTTCTGCTATTGCACAGTGAAATAATGAATACTAGCAAAAACTTTGACCAGGTAAATATAGATAGGATCCTGAAGTGCAATGAATATGAATAGTGAAAAACTTGTCTTTTATATGTTCCATGAATAAGGATTGGATCTCTTCAGGAGAAAGTGATGTATGTTACAGAACACGTTGGAATGGGTGGGAAGGGTCTGTAGTAGATCACTTATCTAGAAAATGTGAGAATATTGCTTGCTGACTAGCAACAGAAGAAAAAGATAGCTATCATATTGAGGAGGGTGTTCAAGAAGTCTACCTTTTATTAATGAAGTAATTGCTGACCCAGGGATTGTTGGGCAAAGCGATACTCAGGAATCGTTATGGTTAAGTTTTGTCTTCAACTTCATGGATTCAGGAATCAAGCGAGAGATGTGCCTATTGGGCAGGTCTATGACAGTGTTATCTGGAAGGGTTAACTGAGAGAGGAAGACTTTCCCTAGAGTGGAAGTCTTTCCAGTGGTGATCTACATTTGGAGAATCTCCAAGAGGACATGCTTCCAATACCTCTGAAAATATCAGAAAACCTCTAACATGTTTAGGGAAAGAATAGAAGCCATATTCTTCATATGACATGAAGTAGTGCTTACAGCATGAAAGCAAGGGACAACAGCAGAGGTTTGGATGTGAGAGACTCCAACAGTGACTGTTGTGATGAGCCCTATAGGACGCAAATTTTACCTAAACAGAAAACCAGTGAGGGAAAGGGCTACCAGATATCCAAAAAGACTGAAATATAAATCAAAAAATTAATACAGAACTACTATTCATTTAATTTCTTCTTTGCTTTTTAATTTTCCTCAGTGTTTTCTTCGATGCCCAGTCATGGACTTTCATGGACTCATGGACTTCTTGAACACCCTCCTCAATATGATAGCTATCTTTTTCTTCTGTTGCTAGTCAGCAAGCAATATTCTCACATTTTCTAGATAAGTGATCTACTACAGACCCTTCCCACCCATTCCAACGTGTTCTGTAACATACATCACTTTCTCCTGAAGAGGTCCAATCCTTATTCATGGAACATATAAAAGACAAGTTTATCACTATTCATATTCATTGCTTCCATGGACTCTCATGATAACTATGAAAAATGGTCTCAGCTACTGAATTATCATTTTGTTTTTTGTAGTAGAGTGACACTCTACTCCAGGCTGAACTGAAATTCACTGTGTAGTCTCAGGGTGGCCTCGAACTAACAGCAACCCTCCCATCTGTGCCTCCTGAGTGCTGGGATTAAAGGTGTGCACCACGAAGTGTGGCTAATGTTAATTTTCATTGAATCTATGCATTCTATGAGTAAATCAGTGAGTGCTTTTTTTAATTTTCTTTGTTAGTATATGATTTGTGACATTTTGGTGCACATATATTTGTGGATATAGTCATTTTAAGGTATGTAGTTTTAGAAAATATTGAACAACTATTCATTAAGTTGAGCAAACATTATATAATGTTTAAACATTTATATTTTATCCATATATGCAATTAGTTCATCCAAGAAAAGCTAAATATCATATCCAATCCTTCAATATCTGTATAAGTGAGAACAAAATATTTAAATTTCTATAAAATATTTTAGAATTATTGTTTTCTGATTTTGTTCCAAATAATTTGGTTCTTTCATTGTTATTTTATATGTGCTATTGCCATATTATCTCATCTACTAAATACAAAGAACAGAAGAATATTTGCTTTTCCCTTGTAATCCATTAAAATGTATCATGGAATGCTGACAGATTCTAGCTATTGTGAAATTTTTGTATTATTATTATTATTATTTTTAAACACAGTGCTTTGACCCCGCTACGTATTTCTTTTTATTTATTTATTTATTTGAGAGCGACAGACACAGAGAGAAAGACAGATAGAGGGAGAGAGAGAGAATGGGCGCGCCAGGGCTTCCAGCCTCTGCAAACGAACTCCAGATGCGTGCGCCCCCTTGTGCATCTGGCTAACGTGGGACCTGGGGAACCGAGCCTCGAACCGGGGTCCTTAGGCTTCACAGGCAAGCGCTTAACCGCTAAGCCATCTCTCCAGCCCAAATTTTTGTATTATTAAATACTTTTGGCAAATACATATTTTATAAATATTTAAGTGGTCATGTTATATGTAATTATTATCTTTTTTTTCTAACTCTATCTAATGTGTGGTTATGCTTATTTATAACCTAAACAGGTGATACACCTGTTTCAGCAAATACATGTAAGAATGATTTTATTACTTCTCAAACTAAGCTGGTAAACTTAGATAATTTTATGACTTAAGAAAGCCCCACAATAATAATATGGCAATCATAATACTATAGGTATTTTAAAATAATAAGCCTGAGAGTAATGTTCTGATAAGTGAAAATGTACATTTGTTGATTTTGTTCTAGCTATCCCTTCAAGCTAAATCTCAACAAGGGATCAAGTCATTCTTACCAGTTACTAAATGGATGGATTAATGCTGTGGTGAGCTGTGAGGTGAGGAAGAGTGTGATAAATAAAAATTATAGAACTCAGGTAGCGTTGGTGACTTTAGCAAAGGGATGCTAAAGCTGGTTTTGCCATAAACTAGATGATAGCAAGGAGATGGGATGCTTTTGTGATTGGAGGTATTACCTAGAAGAAAAAATTGGAAAGTGTGGTTAACATCATGGTCATTAAGCACTGGTATCTTCATCCATTCATACACCCATGATCTCTTAGACTGAATTCATATTTGCCACTGAAAAATGATGAGCAAGGTTATGCAGACATCTTTTTCCTATACTAACTTCATTTTTTTTTTTCAGGCAAGCCCAACAGACTGCTACTCCTCCTTTATTTTCAAAAAATATTGTTCATTTTTATTTATTTACTTGAGAGCGACAGACAGAGAGAGAAAGAGGCAGATATACATAAAGAGAATGGGTGTGACAGGACCTTCAGTCACTGCAAACGAACTTCAGACCCGTGCGCCCCCTTGTGCATCTGGCTAACATGGATCCTGGGGAACTGAGCCTCGAACCAGGGTCCTTAGGCTTCACAGGAAAGCGCTTAACCGGTAAGCCATCTCTCCAGCCCTGCTCCCCCTTTTCCATGAGAGGGAAAGAGAAAGAGAGGGAGTGAGAGAGAATTGGCATGCTAGGGCTTCCACCCACTGTTATGGAACTCCAGAGGCCTGCACTACCTTGCCCATATGTGCAACCTTATGAGCTTGCATCACCTGTGCATCTGGCTTATGTGGAACTGTGAGGGTTGAATATGGGTCCTCAGGCTTCACAGGCAAATGCCTTAACTGCTAAGGCACCTCTCCAGCCCTAACTTCATTGTTTTTTGCTGTAATTTTAGTTTTTGTAGTATTTCCATACTGTGTCCTATAATAGTTGCATTTTCTCACATTTATACCAATATTTGGAAAGGTTCCCTTACCTTCATATCCTCCACAACATGTGATACCTTTGTTTTTTGATAAAGGAATGATAATGCTTCATTTAATTATACCACAGGGTGTACATATTTCCAAATACCATGTTGTAACATATAAATAAGTACAACAGGGATGGAGAGATGGCTTAGTGGGTAAGCGCTTGCCTGTGAAGCCTAAGGACCCTGGTTTGAGGCTGGATTCCCCAGGACCCACTTTAGCCAGATGCACAAGGGGGAACATGCATCTGGAGTTCATTTCCAGTGGCTGGAGGCCCTGGCGTGCCCATTCTCTCTCTCTTCCTCTCTCTGCCTCTTTCTTTCTCTATCTGTTGCTCTCAAATAAATAAATAAAGAAAGAAAAAAATTAAAAAAGAATAAGTGCAACAAGTAAAGACAATTGAAAAACAAAGTAGCAATCACACAAATTTAAAAACAAAGGAGACCTTTTTATGGTATGAACAATGTAAAATGCACATTTCTATGTTCATACATGATTTGCAAATTGTCATGTATTATATTAACAGATCACTCTTTTGGATATTACTGTTTTGGTAAATTGTTTTTATTAGCCAAGAAATGTTCAGTCACCTTGTGAATGCCATGCCAATTTCTAGGGCTTAGAATCTACTTTTCTCTCTCATTACCATTACAGGGTTTAAATTGTATCAAATGCTGCTATGTTTTGATGGTGTCTGTGTGTGTGTATGTGTGTGTGTACCAAGGACTTTGTTTTTAATAATTAAGGTTTGGAAGCTTATACAGATTTATAATTTTCATTTCCCTTTCTTGTGACAAGAAATATTTGAAATTCTGGGTTCAGTAAGGTAATCTGAATTATAGACTTAACTGCTTATGTGTGTGGGCACATATATTAAGTAAATAGGGTAATTTACACTGCTGGTGCTTAAATCTCTTGACTTTCTTAATAGCTATTATATGTCAATCATGTCTAATTTTACATAAAATTACATACAAATGTATGTAAACATGTTCCTCATAGTAAATTTAACATAGCTAAAAAAATATTGTGAGGGCTGGAAAGCTCTCTCAGTGGCCAAAGGTGCTTGATTGCAAATACTGTGGCCTGGGTTCTATTTCCAAGCCATCTTTATAAGCCAGTCACAAAACATTTGCAGTGGCAAGAGGCCCTGGCATGATCTTTGTCCCTTCCTTCATATATATATATATATAATTTTATTTACTTCAGAGAGAGAGGGAGAGGGAGGGAGAGGCAGACAGTGATAATGGGCACACAAGGGTAATCAGCCACTGCAAACAAATGCCAGATGCATGCATTACCTTGTGCATCTGCTTTATGTGGATCCTGAGGCCTCAAACCTAGGTCGTTTGGCTTTGCAGGAAAGTTACCTACTTAATTGCTAAATCATCCCTCCACCCCACTTGCATTTTTTTTTCACTCACTCCTCCTTTCTCTTGATCCAAATAAATAAATAAAAATATTTTTCAAAAGAGGTATGTTAAATAATATAGAAAGGCTACTGATTTTTGTGCATTGATTTTGTAACCTGCTACTTCGCTGAAGGAGTTTATCACCTTTAAGGATTTTGGAATGGAGGATCTCGGCTCTCTTACATATAGAATCATGTCATCTGCAAATAGTGCTAAGTTGACTTCTTCCTTTCCAAATTGTATCCCTTTATTTCTTTCTCCTGTCTTATTGCTTGAGCTAGGACTTCCAGTACTATATTAAAGAGCAGAGGTGAGAGTGGACACCCTGTCTTGTTCCTGATCTCAATGAGAATTCCTTCTTTCTCTCTCCATTAAGTATTACTTGAGCTTTGTATATAGCCTTTATTGTGTTAAGATATAAACTGACCATGCTGATTCTCTCTAATGTTTTGATCATGAAATGATGTTGTATTTCGTCAAAGTCCTTTTCTGCATCTATCAAAATGATCACATGGTTTTTGTGTTTAGCCATGTTTATGTGGTGTATTACATTGACAGATTTCCGTAGTTTGAACCACCCTTGCATTCCTGCAATGAAGCCCACTTGATCAAGGTAGATAATGGATTTGATGTGTTGTTGAATTTGGTTTGAGGGATTTTCTTCAGGATATTTGCGTCTAAGTTCATTAGGGATATAGGCTGGTAGTTTTCTTTTCTTGTGGCATCTCTGCCTGGATTTGGAATTAGGGTGATAGTAGCTTCATAGAAGGAGTTGGGGTGCTTTCCCTGATCTCCAATAGTGTGGCACAGTTTGAGAAAGACTGGTTTCAGTTCTTCCATGAAGGTTTGAGAGAATTCAGTTGAGAAGCCATCTGGCCCTGGACTTTTCTTTTGGATGAGGTTTTTCTTATCATCTTTTCAATTTCAGTGGGTGTGATAGGTCTAGGAGATTAACCTGCTCTGAGCTTAGCTTTGGTAGATGGTATGTATCTAGGAATTTATCCAATTTCTCTATATTTTCCAATTTTGTAGAGTAGAGGTTTTTGAAGTAAGACCTGATGATTCTCCCAATTTCACTTATGTCTGTTGTGATCTCTCCTTTTTCACTTCTAATTTTGTTAATTTGAAGTGCCTCTTTTTTTGTTGCTTGATCAAATTGGCAAAGGGTTTGTCAATCTTGTTTATTTTTTCAAAGAGCCAACTTTTTGTTTCATCAATTTTCTTAATTGTTTTCTTAGTTTCCAATTCATTAATTTCTGCTCTGATTTTAATTATTTCTTTCCATCTGGAGCTTTTTGGCTTGGATTTTTCTTGCTTTTCCAGTGCCTTTAGGTGGATGGCTAGGTTATTGATTTGGGATCTCTCTGCCTTTCTTATGAAGGCATTTAGTGCTATGAATTTTCCCTTGAGGACCGCCTTCATTGTGTCCCATAAGTTTTATATGTTGAGATCAAAAGGAAATATTTCCCCTCATTTTAAGTATTATAAAAGATAATAATCTTGGGCTGGAGGGATGGTTTAGCAGTTGCGGCATTTGCCTGCAAAGCCAAAGGATGCAGTTTTGATCCCCCAGGACTCACGTTAGCCAAATGCACAAGGGGCAAAAAAATCTGGAGTTCATCTGCAGTGGCTGGTGGCCCTGGCATGCCCATTCTCTCTCTCTCTCTCTGTCAAGTAAATAAATAAACCAAAATAAAATATTCTTTAAAAAAATTTAAAAATATAGTGATCTTAATATGAATTACATAAGGAACATTTTGTAAGTCTTTATTAATTTAAACATAAAAATAAAATTTTCTTTCATAGTTTATATATCAACTTTTTTTATTTTTCAAAATGAATTTATTTAAATTTGTAGGATTAATGTAGCTATGATGACATGGTATATAGTAAATTATTAAATTTGAAAAGTCTGGTCATTTTCTGACAATGGAGTTGTTTATAAATTCCTATGATCAAATATTAAAAATGTTTTTAGGTTTCTGACATTCAGGATATTAAAAATATTCCAGACGATATGTTTTCTATCTAAGCTGGTGCTTTCAGTCACTGAAGCACAAAATAGATTTTCTTTTATTATTGTTATGCAGAAATGAGACCACATAAAATATAAGACAGTAGATACAGAACAGTTTTCAACTTCATGACTGTTAGTTTGAGATTTTGTTTCAAATATTATATTTAAAATTCTTAACCAATAGCTTGTCTGAAAAATGCCTCTCTATCAGTAATCCATTGTAATTATATTTTTGAAAGGGTTTGAGTGTGTGGAAGGGACAAGCTCAAGTAGACAAAAAGCAAAGAGTATAGAAAAAAATGTTTCACAGGAATGAGTTTTTAAAATCGAGTCACTTTAATCTTATAACTATTCTCTGTTTTGTGCATGGCAGGTGCTCTGCAGGCATGCATATAGATCTTGACCAGTAAGCAAAGATAGTTACAGTTCTTTGCAATAGAAAAGTGTTCTTCAAAAGTTTCATTGCTAAATCTAGAAGACGATTAAGGTGGAGATTAACTACAAATGTAACCTCTTACATACTAAATAATATATGTGAAGATTGTCATCCATTGGGAAAGGAGTTAGAAGTATTAAACAGCAGATGTATTTTGCTTGGTAGGTGTCAGTTTGACCTTTGTAATATTTCTTTCTCTTCTTTCCTTGCTTTTGTACCTCTAAATGAACCAGTGGTGATTTGCCTTTGCCTGGTAAATTGGCCTTGTTTTATTTTCATTAATATTCTTTTTCTGTTGATTTTTCTCTTCTAATTAGTTTGTTTTCCTACATGTAATGATACATATATGATGAACTCATACTTTTATGCAAATAAAACAATAAGTGATATAAGTTATTTATTTTTATTTTTTTTTTATTTTTGTTGTGTACATATAGTCAATGTGATCCGTAAGCACAACTATTTCATTTTTGTATAAAATATAGCTATGGTCTTGAACTTCTTCCTTACACATTTACTTAGTTGATCAGAAGAAAACAACACTCGTGCATTCCTTATGTATTATTCCTTAATGCAACCCAGAAAAAAATAGTCAGATAAGGGATTAGAAACTGCAATTACAGAAAGAGTCAACGGAAGCACATATGTGTCATTTAGAATTTGACTGGTTCCATCCTTATCGTTTCACCTCACACACTTCTTCAATGGGAAGGAAATGTTAAAATGTTATCATTAAAATAAATGTGGATGTGGGACAGGAAAGATTTGAGAGTCTGCTTTGTGTTTTGAAGGTGTTTTTGTCAGAACATGTGGGCTTCTTATGAATAAGTTAAAAGGCTAAGGTCTCCCAGAGAGCTTTGACAAAAAGGCTACTAGACCTCCTGTTTTCTCTTCAAGAGACCCTCAGTGGGCCAGTCGGTGACACCATAGGGAGCCATTATAGCTGTGGGAACATAGAAAAAGGAAAACAATATCAAGTGATCTTTCTAAATAGCCTTTGATATGATAGTCCCAACTACCTCCATACATTTACTTGAAACAGTTGCTATTTCTTCAGTTTTGAGAACAAAAGTACATATGTGATAATATATTTACAATAACACAATGTACTTCCTGACTCATCTTTTATAGACACTCTGTCCTAAGAGTAGTTCCCTGTCTCCTGGCTTTGAATTATGATAAGTATGCATTTATGTAAGTTAAATTGTGAATAGTCTTAGGCAGGAAAAGCAAAGGAGAGGTGGAGAGAGGGACAGAGCAAAGAAGGTAGAGTAAGACATCATCATAAGATTCAGAAATATTCATTTTAGATTAAAACATATATTGCCTCATATTTATTTTCTGGAAATAACTTAGTTGCATAAATGAGATTCTACAAGAGTAAGAAAAAATATGTTCTGCTCCTTATGTGTGTAGATTAGAGAATGGTCATTCTGTGGTAACATCTGGGAATATTACATTTACTTTTATTTGAATGTCAATTTCCAGATAGAATCAAATGTTTCTAAAGTTAAACTTTTCACATAACTTGAAATTTATGCTTTGGTTCATTTTCATTTTTAAAGCATCCTTACATCATCCTTAATATGTTATGTTAGAATAAGAGACTATTCAGCTATGCTTATCACTTTATTATTGCATATTTAGATAGAGATGGAGTTCTTTTCTAAGCAATCTTTAAACAATATTTTTCCTTACAGTTGTGTGAGATCTCTGATTGTCTGGTAGTTTTCAATCTCTAGTGCTTCATTGGTTATAATTGATTAATGTCTTCTAAAATCCAAATATTTTTAATAGAACTTGTGCTCTAAAACCTAGTACTGTTGGAGTATTTTACATTTGCAAAAAGTTTTCAAGGGATTGGAGAGATGGCTCCACAGTTAAAATGCTTGTCTTCAAAGCCTAATGAGCTGGATTTGACTCTCCAGTACCCAGTAAACCAGATGCACAAAGTGACACATTCATCTGGAAACCAAAAAATATCCAAAAAATTAATGAAACAAAGAGTTGGTTCTTTGAAAGGATAAACAAGGTTGATAAACCTTTAGTAATTTTGTTTCTATTATTTTTCTATACTTATTAGAAGACATCCAGAGCATCCAGAGCCAGCACAGGCCTGCAAAAGCTGCCAGGCAGGTCTATCAACTGTGGAGGCAGTACACCAGAAAGCCACCAGGCTGGGCTCCAGCCAAAGGAAAAGCCAGGTGAGGGAGCTTCCACTCGCACAGGAGCTCTTAGCAAACTCCAGAAACACAAGGGAGAGCAGCAGTGAACAACGGATGAACAGACCACAAGGTAGAAAAACACATGGAATAGTGAGAGAACTAGAGCAGCTGCAGTTCCCTCCCCTCCCCCACCGCCTGTGCCCAGCTCCAGCGAACAGAGCAGCCTTCCTGACCTGGCCACTCCAACTTGAGCCGACAGCGGGACCCAAGCAGGACCAGAGTCTGGCAGCAACATCAGCTGCTCCGGTACTGACAAGAGCAGCCCCAGCGGCAGCAGATCCAGCAGCGGCAGCTTCAGCAACTTCAGCAGCAGCAGTAGCGGTTCCAGCACCAGGGTTGCCAATCTGCAGGGTCACAGTTGCCAGGCTTGGTTTGCCCTGCAGGAAAAGCCAGTGCACAGCTCCAGAAATCAGAACAGCAGCCCAAAGACCCAGCCAGAAACTTGACTGAGACCAAAATCATCCAAAAAAGTAACTGGGATTGCACCAGGGAAGGGTCTCACTTGGTCATAAGCTGACTTGGATCCCTCAACACACCAGAAATCTTAACCTCTTTGTTGATAGAGGATCTGGTTGTTATAATGCCTACTGTTACATAAATACTCGGTGCTGTTTTTGATTGAATGTGTACAGTGTTTAGTTAAATTTTAGAATCTACTTATATAAACAAGATTGATAAACCCTTAGTAATTTTGTTTCTATTATTTTTGTATACTTATTTTAACACATTTGTAATCATATTGTATGTAGCTTCTGTTTTGGCTTTTGATCTGTCATTGTTTAAAATGTTAAGTCTAAAATAGATCTTTCATAAGAAGAATGCCTTAAATGTTCATCATATTAATAATTTCAATGAATCACACACATGAACTATAAGCAAATATCTGATTTGTGAATATATCTTGCTTAAAACACAGAAAATAATGTTCAAGATAATTCTCAACTGCAAAGAAACAAGCTTTCTCATGAATCAATACAGAAGAAAATAAGTGGTCATATCAGTGTGGAAAAGCACTGTAAAAATATGCAGTGGCACTATTGAGATATGTCATTGCTTAAGCCCACAATTGCGCTCATTGGAAACAACCTTAAGAAAATGATCATAAAAGTAAACTAGAGGCAAACATATTAATTTTACAATACATAAAATTAGTAACTAGTGAAGATGCTGAATTCCAATAGGTGATAAGATTATTGATATATGAACTATAACTTTAGTTCAGCATTCTGAATTGATTTAAAGTACTTACCAAAAATAGATTTTATATATATATATAGATATAGATAGATAGATAGATAGATAGATATAGATATAGATATAGATATAGGTATAGATATAGATATAGATATAGATATAGATATAGATATAGATATAGATATAGATATAGGTATAGGTATAGATATAGATATGCATGCTCTTTTCATTGATCTCTTCTGTTGTTTGTTTATACTCATTTTTTTTTCTCTTCATTTTCACAACATTTACAAGGAAAGAGATTCTAATCTTCTTCCTGTTAAGTGAAAGTCTAGAGCTTTAATTAGAGGAACTCTACTTGTTTTTCCATGAACTGGTCTACTGTGTCAAGGAGGAGTGAGGTTAGGAGTCCCAGGAGCTCACCACAGATCAATATTTCTCCACTGCCAGGTTTCTCTGTAAGTAGAGCAGCATTTAGTAGAAGTTTGGGAGGCTTGCATAATATAAGAGTGTTGTGGTCACTTAGCATATAGTAAATCAGGACAAAGAAATCAAAATCCAAGGGTACTTGTTAATCATTTTGGAAAACATTTTATTAATTTATTTAGGAGAAAAAGAGAGAGAGAGAGAGAGAGAGAGAGAGAGAGAGAGAGAGAGAGAGAGAGAGAGGACTAGAGAATTAAACCTAGACCATCAGGCTTTTCAAGCAAGCATGCTTAGCTGCTGAGCCATTTCTCCTGTCCCAGTCATTTTGAAATGAATCAAGGCTTCATGCTACTAGTAATTCAACAAAACTGGTATCATTATTAACATCTGACAGTTGAGAATACTGAGGTTTACTGGATGAATTAATTTGTCAAAGTTAGTGATTAGTGTTTGATACACAAGTTTTTAAACTGTAAACCTTGTGTTTTCTCCTTTCCTAGGCATCATGGTCAACTTTCTTTCTGGATATACAACTAAGTAGTCACAAAGTGTGCGTGTGTGTGTGCACGAGCGCGCGTGCACATATGTGTGTCTTTTAAGTACATTTCTTGAATAAGTAAATCATTTGCTTCAATATATAAATCAAAGTATTATTTCTAGACTAGAAATTCTGGAAGACATTTAAATGACAAAATACTTAATGTAAGATTACTTGAGAGACTGAGGAGTACGAAGTATTCATCACCAAATTGATAGATTACAAGCAGGTAACTGGCATTCTAGGCAGTTTATATGGGGTCTCAGACCCTACAAGAAAAATAAGCAGCACTCTTCCCAGGCGTGACTTCTTGGGCCTTCAGCAGGCTGACTACCTGCCTTTGCTCACTGCTTCACCCTGCCCCACATTTCCTATGCCTGCTACTTCCTTAGACTTTTGACTAGCTGTCCACTTCCTGGCTGCCTTAGAATATTATTATGTTCTCCTTGGGTCTGCACTAGAGTTACTCACAAATCAGAGACCTTCCCCCACAAACTGTTTTTATATTGGCCTGTCACCATCTGTACCTGTCCATTATCTAATTTCCATGTGAGTTATCAAGGAGACTCTCACAAAGCTACTATAGGCTACCTGGAGTGCTGTGGGCAACTTGTGTTTTGAGTTCTGCCTTCTGTCTCCACAGCAAGCTTTATTTTATCTTCAGTAAGTTTTGCTTGATCCAACTCTGCTGTAGGGATGTTTGGTATTCCTTTTTAATAAGTAAACTGTTACACTGTATATTTATATTTTATCACTACAGATAGCTGGTTAGTACTGTCTTCTCTAAGCCTAATGATGGTTCCAACACACAGTAAAGGCTTCCACCAGGCTCACTTTGCCTACAGAATTGTTTCTCATGTTGTTTGGGTTTAGATACTACAGGGTGCTGACATAGAACATATATTGGCCTCATAGTTCTAGAAAGCGTAAGGGCTGCTTGAGATAGGAGGTACTCAGACCAGCTGAGATCCCTGCAAGTGGCGGCAGTGAGTTTCAGAGGTGCAGCATCCATGAGTGCTGGACTGGGCTTTTCACTTTTCAGTGGTGTACCTGCTTGAGTCGCCCATGCACCTGCAAGCATCCACTCACTTGTATTCCTTTATGTAACCCCAATAAACTCACTGGTTCACTAAGATAGATTTAGCCAGAATCTTTCCTTTAGCTGTTGTCTCTTCCCTATCTGGTGTGAATAGACATTTGTCTATGTACCCAGGAAAAGTTGAATGCAGCACTACTTTAAATGAGAAATAAATCTGTTCAGAGTCACATGTCAGAGCCAAATGCTTTAGGGTTAGGTGTCATCCTACCCTCTCCAGTCCCAGTATCAGAAATCAGTTACAACCCACATTGAGCTCTTGATTGGAGAAACCTATGAGGGCCCCAAACAAGAAGGACTTCTCTAAAAACACTTGACTACTCACCTGAGGTAAAAGATAAGACCATATTGTTGAAGATATTATAGGCTGCTGACATAGAACATGCAGAGATCTGCATGGAGTCTGGAAGGAAGCCAGTTCCCAGGTGGTTAGCTCACATAGTACTGGAAAGTGCTGCATGAGCTGCTGGAGAAACATGGCCAACACTGCTGTAAGCAAGCAGGGGATGATGCTACATGAAAGCAACCAGCCTGACAAGCTCTGCAAACCTGTGTGATGGTGGCACCCAGCCTAGGTGGGTAACAAATCCCATTCTGAATTGCTAAGAGATCTGCTCAGTGGAAAGGAACCCATTGCTGGAACTGGGAATCAAGTCAGAATCCTCCTATGGATGCCAAGATTATGGTCTCTAGTGACTTCCCACTAGTTTGTGGCCAAAAGAGAGGGTATGCTAATCAAAATCTTTCCAAATTAGCAATGTTTGTTCCCTGTAACCTGTGATAATCTTATAGCCAAAATCTATCACCAAGACAAGAAAACATAGCTGACTCCCTGGCAGGAAATGAGCCACCCATCACCCATCAGCTAGGGCCCAGGTGAAACCACAGATATGCAAAAGTGCTGCTTGAAAGCCTGACAACCTCTGCCAGGGTGACAGAGACAGATACTGATGATGCTCAAAATATACCAAAGTAGATATCCAGAAGATACTAAAAACAAAGAACTGAAGTAGACATGTTGGAACTTTTAAGTACTTCCATTGCTTTCTTCTAAGTTGTCTGTGGAAGGAATCAGACAGTCTGCTTTCATTTTTATCTCTAGGACCATCCAGAGAGGCACGTTCGGCTTCCGCCTCACAGAATGGGTCACATCCAAAAGATCAAAGGCTGGAGAGATGGCTTAGCAGTTAAGCGCTTGCCTGTGAAGTCCAAGTACTCTGGTTCGAGGCTCAATTCCCCATGACCCATGTTAGCCAGATGCACAAGAGGACACACATGTCTGGAGTTCGTTTGCAGTGGCTGGAGGCCCTGGCACGCCTATTCTGTCTCTCTCTCTGCCATTTTCTCTCTGTCTGTTGCTCTCAAGTAAATAAATAAAAGTAACAAAAAATTAAAATAAAAAGAAGATCAACGAAATATCTAGTGGGTTCAAATGTCACTTGACATTTATTAAAATGACTTGTAGCCAGAAACATAGGAGTGCCTACTAAAAATTGTATTTGAAGTCACCTGTTCTGTGTCCCAATTTTAGGCTCATCTCTGTCTGTTTTTACTCATTTGATACTTTAAATTTTTTTTTTATTAGTTTTCTATTCAGCAAATACAAGCAGTTTGGTACCATTATTAGGCTCATCCATGACCTACCCCCTCCCCAATGGCCCCTCCTTGTTGATGTATATGGGTCGTGCATTGTGGAGTTAGCCCGCAGTTATTGGTACGATAAATGTCTCTGCATATCATGACCCAACATGTGGCTCTGACATACTTTCATACCCTCTCTTCTGCAAAATTTCCCTGAGCTATGTTGAGTTCATTTTTGGTCTGCTTCAGTGATGAGGTGTTGGGGGCCTCTGAGGCTCTGGCTCTCTGATTTGGTAGGAGTTGATTTTTCTCTGTGTTGGTCTCCTTCCCCCTTGTGCTGGTATCTGGTTCATCAGGAAAATACTTTGATACTTTTTTAGGCAAGTCTCACTGTACAATTTTGTGGCATGCATTTCAATTTCACATAATGAAACATAATTATTTTCATGCTAACAAGAATAAATTACATAACAGTATTTCTCAAAGCATGCATTTTGTAATTTTCCAATATACCAGGATATAAATTTGAATATGACCCTTGGTTTGATATTGGTGGAAGGATGGATATCTAATATGCACAGATAGTTCTGTATATTTATTTTCTCTTCACTCTAGGATTTACACTTTGTGGTGCCTGCAAATCTATACCATAAGGACTATGTGATATTTAATCTCATATTAAAATAAATATTGATATTTTGATTAGAAATTGAACAATCCAGTGTAATAATATTGTACTTTAGCTTTTTGTGTACATGATGACCATATCATGTAGGATGTAAGATTTCTGAAAATGACATGTATATGTGTGTTTTGAATGAGTTGATATTCTAAATAGCAGGATTTCATATCGTCAGAATAGTTACAGAACACTGAGTTGAAAGAGATTCCACATGCTCAATCACTTTTCATGTTTTTCACATTGTAATTAGATAAATAAAATTCCCTCCTTCCATTGCCAAGAAAAGTAGAGGTATCAATTATGTGAAATGTAATTTAATTTCTTTTGTGTGTCATGCCAGTATAAAAGAAGAAATGCAGATGAGGGAAAAACAGCCATAATCAAGAAATCATAAATAATTATGCTCAGAAGTCTAGTCTGAGTAGTTTGTCCAGACTTTTGTTTGGCATCCAATTACATGACTTACAAAAGTGGTGATTAGATGAATGAATAAACGATCTTTTCAGAAGCTAGGAGAAATACAGTTTGCTATTTGGTAACTGCTCATTGAAGGCCTGGAAACCAAAGGGAGGCAGAGCAGTGACTCAGTGCCTGTCTCTGGAATGAAAAGCAGGCAGAAAAGCGCACCCAGGAGGACAAATAAAGGGTCAGAGACCATCTGCTTTCTTTCCCTTATTTTATTACAGAGTGTGACGAAGGAAAAATAAATGACTGGTGATGAATAACCTCCCCTTTGGGAGTATAGAGGCAATGGGGCACTCTTAGAAATGTCTAGTCTTCATTGAATAGAGATTTGTAAAGATGAGAACAGTGTGGTAACATGGGCCTAATTAGCAGAGTTTTGCTACTTTGAATAAGAACTTTGGGATAATACTCGAGTCCTTCCCTCTTCTTTCTCCTCTTTCGGTCTATCTGTATGTTTGGTTTTTTCTCTCATTCTTATTCTTGCCACATACAGACACACATACACATGTACTTAACGTACACACTCAAGTGCATCATTTTACATATATACCTAGGTACAACTAGTACTATATACTATTAGATATTGAACCTAGGATTTAGGGGGGGGAAAAGAAATACTGTACACTTAAATGTTTAAAATCCCAGAATATTTTTTCATGTCTACTACCCATCATGTTTATTTTAATCTTATAAGAGTAAGTATCTTATAAAATTACCTCAGAGCAAATCAAGAACAAAGACAAAAGCTCCTAAGTTTATCATCCATTGAAATACCTACATTTATGATTTTATCTCTTCTGGAAAAAAAAAAATCTGTTTCAGTTACCATGCACCCGTTCACTGAATTTCTTCATTTTGTAGACAAAGCTATGTTTGGTTTACAGAATCAAAAACAGTACTGGGGCAAGAGAACCTATCTGATAGACCACGATAATTAGCCAACAGGAAGTAATTAATTTCACAGATTTCGAATATACCTATATATAGAATATTAATAATAAAATGTGTATTTACACATTCTTTCTTGGCTTGGACCTGATCTTTTGATCTTTAAACTTTTTTTCCCCCAGGGAACAAAGTGTTGGGATAGGAGAGGCAGACAAGAATAGAAAGATGCAGATCCCATGGCAGCCCTGGAGACTAGGCAGGATTTTCCCAGCCCACTGACACCCCTGAACTGACCCCTGTTCCTCCAGGTGCGCCCTCACCTCATCTCACCTGACCTCATCTCACTGCATCTCCCCTCCCCTCCCCTCCCCATACTATCCTGGTGTTTCCCAGCATTCATCAGGGCTTATAGCTCTCTCCTTTCTAAACCAATGCTGAAGTGGCCAGGTTCACTTTACCCCTCTAATGTCTCTGTTTTCTTTAATATTGAGTTACTCTTTCTTAGTTCTCTCAAGTTGTTTCCTCACTAACTATAGGTATTGTGCTGATGTTGCAGTTTTGACCAGGTGAGGTTAATGAATATCTTCTCAAATATCTAATCAACCTCTGTATCTCAAACTTTGCTCCAAGCTCAAAGACAGTTTCCAACTGTCTGGGGAGTGTGAGAACTACTGCTTAGAATTCAAGATTTCATGCACAAAAGTGACTTTTGAATTTAAAGATTACTATTGCCATTCTGAGCTCAGATGATTTGTGATTAAGACTTACTCTTAGTACTAACTCAAACCCAGTGAGATGCAAGGCTAGTTTTATTTATTTGATTTGTTATTGTTGTTGTTCATGTCCAAGGGATATCCGTGCTTGGCTTCAGTAGTCTCCGATTACTATTGCTGCCTGCCTAGCTTGGTCTCCCATTTCTGGGTCTCTGGATCATTGCCAAAGGGCCACTTGTCTTTTTTACACTCCATTAATTAGTCAAACCTTAAAAACTTAGTAGATTAACATTTCAAATTAACATTCTAATTACATATACAACCCCCTTTATTCAAAAAGTCCTAGGTCCTCATGTACACTAAGCGCAACTCTATCACCGAGTTTAACCCTAGATTTCCATATGAGAAATAAAGATAATAATGGAAACCTCATCATATTGTAATAGGAATCATACAGACAATATAAGTCAAGCACTCAAAATCTTTAGGACTAAGCTCCTTAATGCATGCAATTATGTGGATTGACACTTTAATATGAATTTCTGCAACAAAATACTTTAACAGATATTTATTTATTTGCATTTTAAGTACATATTTGTGGAAAGTATACCATCCTTTGACAGGAATCAACAACCTCATCGCTTATACGAAGCTGTTTTCTCAGCCAATCCTTGCTTCTTTTGTATTTCCTGTGTAGAAACTAAATCTGGACTATGATTAGTATTTAGGGTGTATCCACTAATAAAAGGGAAAAGGACAGCAAGAAGCTTTCAGCTAAAAATTGTATCTAATATATATTTTTTGTTGGCACAGAATACTATTAAAGTTCCCAAGGTTTTTCTGAGACTTCACATTAAGGATTGAGGAATCTGAAAGGCTGCTTTGTTTTTTTTAATAGGATTTGGCTAAATATCAAAAGCAAAGCTGAATCTGAAAACATGGAGGTGTAGAAAATATTTGATACTAATATGATAACTATGATGAAAATGTAGATTTTCTATGATACTGAGAGCGGGGAACTTCGAGCCATGTGTATGCTAAGTAAACACTTGGCCAATGTCCTATTATATATTTATTTTCTTGATTTTGGAAGCCTTATAAAAAGACTTACACTGTGTTATATATTCTCACCTTCTTTGAATCAAATTTATTTTCTTTAATGAGTATTTCTTGGAAATTCCTGGAGAATTTCCTTAAAGATAGACATGTGAAGGCTCATGTTTTTAATGTAATTTATTTCCATTAAATCTAGAACAGTCTGGGCTATAAGATTAGTTTCAGGACAGCCTGGATTACAGTGAAACTGTGCCTCATCTCTTATTATTATTTTTTTTAAAGAATAAGTACATAGAAATTCTTTTAAGAATCTGAATGAGAATTCCAGACATATCTGTTAGGTTTTTCCTCTTCCCATTACCTGGTTGGTTGGAGGAAATTTTGTCTTGAAATTGATAGAGATTTTCCAATTACAGCGAGCCATGCAGGTTAAAATGCTGTGACTGTTCAGTGACTAATATAACTT
Organism: Jaculus jaculus; assembly: GCF_020740685.1. Lineage (NCBI taxonomy): Eukaryota > Metazoa > Chordata > Mammalia > Rodentia > Dipodidae > Jaculus > Jaculus jaculus. The sequence continues at coordinate 86,724,280 of NC_059111.1, read as the reverse complement.
CCATCTCCTCCAATGCTAAGCATTTCACAAGTTACGTGATCTTAAATTTTCATAAAAAAGATGTAAAATTTTCAGAGTGATTTCTGTTTTAATTATAACAAGAACTTTAATTCTAACTGTTGTGACTTTTCAAGAGAGCTAACTGTGAATATTGTTTCTTAACATGATTGTTTTTGACCAGTAAGATAGATTTAGTTTACTAGGATATTCCAAAAATAAGTTAGAGAAATTTAAGTATTTTAAGTGAGTTGTAAATTAGCTGGTATCTTGTAGCAAATTTGAAAATTCATTTTCAATTTAGGTGAAGTAGAATACTTTAGTAGTACAAAGAATCCAAAACAAATATTGGGTTACATTTCTGATTTTTTTTTTTTTTAAATTATGGCTAGGAGGATGTCCTTGAAGGTCACTGAAACAACGACTCAGGAACAGTCTTGAGTGGATAAATCTGAAAACCACAGTGCATAAATGGTTTGATTGTTTTGGAACATGCCATACAACTTCACAGTCTGTAAGAGAGAGCTACCAACTGCAAGGGCTTTATGGCCAAGTTAAATGAATGCTCACCAATGCCTATTTTCAACCATTCTTATTGTACTGACATGAAAGTTATACCATCTGTAGCAGCATCTTTATAAAAGAAAATAGGACCTCCCCCAGCCTCATTAGCATCAACAACTCTCTCTACAAGAGATTTTCTTGTTCTTTGTGCAGGCAATCTGGAAGTCTAACTAGAGGAATTCTTGGGAGCAACATGGTTCATTTTTGAGATTCATTCAATGCTGTTTTGTCTCAATCAATCCAGTTATTATGATGTCTGCTTATCATGTTTTATATTTGCTTATCTTCTTACTTTAATGCTAAATGTCACTATACATACACAAATATTCCAGGTCAACAAATAAAAACATTGTATAACATTTTGTGGATTGTGATTCTTACTTTCACACTTAATAAATAGCTCACACACATTTTATTTTTTTAAATTTTTATTTATTTATTTATTGACAAAGAAAGAGGGAGAGAAAAAGAGAGAGACAGAGACAGAGAGAGACAGAGAGAGAGAGAATAGGTGTGCCAGGGCTTCCAGCCACTGCAAATGAACTCCAGATGCATGCGCCCCTTGTGCATCTCACTAATGTGGGTCCTGGGGAATCGAACCTGGGTCCTTTGGCTTTGCAGGCAAAATGCCTTAACCACTAAGCCATCCCTCCATGCCTGCTCACACACATTTGTAATCTATATTATATTGCACATTTTATAATATTCCATGTCCTGATAATATCAAATGCAACACTCTTGAGTTTAAGCAATAATGAAACTGAAAAGTGCCATCATTTTTTGCTAAGATTGAAGTTTATTCTCTGATAGGGACCTTTAATATGGAAAACAAAACAAAACAAAATATAAAGTTGACAAGACCAAGGCAGCTCTACCATGAACCACTGAAGCCAGCACATGGGAAATTCATGCTTCTTGGATGTGGTTTGAAGTCTAATACCGATTTTTTTGATGGTGTTATTAGTAAATGTGAACTGGAATAGAAGCATGATCAGACTCCAGCCAGAAGAAGAAGTGATAACTTGGAATCAGTAGGTTTCAGGATTTTAGAATTATCAGACTTTGAATGATCAAAAGCTATTCAGGTGCCTCCTAGACTAAGGAGATTCATCTCTGAAAGATCAGAGACAAGCAGGTAAGTTCATAAATTTATTAAACTATAAGAGAAACTTCATGAAAGTAGGATAGTATTAGAAAAATAATGGGACACATGCAATTACAAAATAAAAATGGATTGATGAGATTAAGTCTTCATTCCTCACATACCAATCATCTGTGTATGTTCTACCCCCAGGCAGGGCAATGCCTCAAGATAGGCAGAGCCTTACTTTTAAAGTCATCCTTGAGTCAGTGACATTCACCTAGATGTTGTCTGCTGACCTGACCATATTTTTAGCAGTGAGGCCTTAAGTTTGTCATTGAAGAGAGGTGAGGAAACCATGTCACAATGACCATGATAAAGATAGTATGAATAGAAATCTAAACTTGGTGAAGAAGGGAGTAAGAACCATGGATTATAGAAATGTTGATGAGACAGGTGGTCATTCTAGAAGTATTTAGGAGGGCTGAATGTGTAACAGAGGTTGTTGACCACATAGAATATGTCTAGACCTCTTTAATTTCTAGGACAGTACTGATCCCTGAAGATATCTAAGCACCATGGCTTGAAAAGAGGTTTGTATGGTATATAAGAAAATTCAGCACTGAAATTAGGAAACATAGGTATGAAAACTCCTTTGAGTCTCCAGGGAAAGGCAAGACAACAAGTATATTACCAGAAACATAGGACTGAGGTATAGTAGAAAGAATAATGATTCGTAAAACAGCCATAACTTAGTTTTCAAAACCCATGAATATGTAAGATTATGTTCTAAAAGAGGTTTTGATAACGTTTGTGACTAAAATTCATGAGATGAGATGATTGCTCATTAGATATGCACTGTATAATAATAGTGTGACTTAGAAGTAGAAAAGGGAATCAGGAGTGGTGGTACACACTTCTAATCTCAGTGCTGGGGAGGCTGAGGTAGAAGGATCATTCTGACTTCAAGACCCATCTGGGTTACAGAATCAATTTTACTTCAAATAGGACTAGAGTGAGAACTTGCTTAAAAAAGAAAATACAGGAGGATACAATGTGCTTTTATGACATTTGTGTCTGATGTTTTTGACAAAAATAAATATAATGTAGTAAATCTCCAGTATTTTACTTAGTATGTCAGAATTTGTTACAGTAATATAACAAAAAATAATTAACATCAGGTCCTTAGAGGAAACAACTGAATCAAAGGGCCCTGGAAAGTGCATGATAAAGACTAACCTTAATCTTCTGCTTCTGTCTCTCTCTTTCTCTCTTTATTCTTTCTCCTTTATATTACCTATATTTTTCTTCTTTTTTTTCCATTGTCGTTGGCCTGTAACTCTGAGTACCTGGATATGGTTATCATCCACAATGAGATTTTGAACAGAGAGACCTACAAGTTTCCCAAAAGAAGTCAGAGCACTTGATTATCCACCAAAGGTTAATGGTAAGACCCTATGGCCAGAGACACCATATGCTGTTGGTACAGAAGATGGAGAGACCTGGCTGAAAGAGAGTTAATCCCCAGACAGTTATGTTGTCTACATATGTGCTACATATGTGACTGGGGGAAAATTCCCAAGCTACTCATGGTCTAAGATATTCAGCAGCAAAAAACCTGATGTAATGCTCACCCAAGTGCAATAGTGGCACAGGCTATGGTGGGTAATCAACTGTTCTTAGATTGGCTAACATAATCTTTTCAGTGTAACAGAACCCATACTTGGAACTGGGAAACAGGTCAGAACCATATCCAAAAATCGCGTTTGCTCTCCAATATCAAGCTCCCATCATCTTGGGCTGCAAGAGGGCCTAAACCTATTAAATTCTCTCTAAAATAGTAATGGTTATTCCATTTATCTGGTGCTGACTTCACTCTCCAAATCTACTTCTCTTTTTCAGATGGATGCCGAACATGAGGAGAGATTCAGCTCATTGCACCTCACCAGGGGCCCAGCTGAAACCACAGAGTAATTGGGGAAATGAGCAAGGGGGCTTCTTTCTTGGTGAACCTGGTATCAGCACAAGAGTGAAGGACACAGGACACTAAACCCCTAAAACCCTGATATCCAAGGACATACAGGTTCCCAAGACCTCATCACTGAAGTAGACCTAAAATGAACCTAACATGGCCTAGGGAAATTCATGGGAGAAGGGTAGAAAGACTGTTAGAACCAAAAGTTGGACCATTATGCACAGAGATATTGCCTCTTACCCATAACTAATGGCTACCCCCACAATGCATGACTCACAATCTCCAATGAGGAGGGTCCCTTCAGAGGGTGGTAGATAGGGAGGAGGCTAATGATGGTACCAACATGGCTGTTTACATACTAAGTATGTACATAACTAATAAAGAAAAAATGCTAACCAAGAAAAGAGTCATTGGGTTGTACCTTCAGCTTCCAAGGAAAATAAATACTTAACATTGATATTGATGATTTTTTTGTGTGTGGCGGGTGGGTGTCTCTCATGGCAGAGGAATGTCTTGAATTCATTATGGAGCTGTGGATGGCCTTAAACTTCTCATTTTCCTACCTCTACCTACAAAGTGCTGAGGTTTAATGGGGTAACAACACATGAAGCATGACTTTGAGAATTTATGATCTGTTTTACATATGCCATTAAATATGAGATGTGAAGCCCATTGTACCACAATGACATTATATGTTTGGAAATATTTGAAAAATAGGCGACACACACACACACACACACACACACACACACACGAATGAACTAATTGCACATATGTTACACTGTATTTAGATAAAGAAGGTAAAACATTGGAAAGGATATTTGAATAAGTGTCTTTAATATTCAAAAGTGAGTGGGAAAGGTAATTCTGACTTAATTCTGCTTTGTGAGCTACTGATGGAAGGTTCTTTATTTTCTTCTGCCCTAGGATAAGATCACTTCAAAACAGAGGACAGGATCTGAATCCTCAGAAAGGTTAAGTTTATTTTTATTTTTATTTTTTGAGATTTAAAGTCATAGAAGATCACCATAGGGCCAGCCCATTTATTAAGAGCATCCTTCCTTCACAACTACAGAAGAGACTGTAACTTACAAAAAAATAATTGTACTTAAACTTATGTAGTTTATGAAATGATATAACTTTATACTGAAATAAAAATTAGGGCCAAACAATAAAACTAAAAATTAAATTTATAAAATTACAAACATATTCTTATAACTCTTACTATACAACTTGGGAAATAAGTTTAATCTCTATGTGCAAGAACAATACAATGCAGTGAAAAGTCCTGAATAAGCGTTTAAAACTGACATATATACTTTAGTTAAAACATGTGCTTCTCCTCCTGTTGTTATCCCAAGAAGTTGAAGTACATGCAGAAGTTTGTTTCACATTCATGTTTGTCCTCCTGTGGTTGTCCTAAGAAATTGAAATATATACAGATAATTTTCAGATCAAAATACAGTCCATAGACACCCTGTGTTTGGAAACCTTTCAGAGCAGTGGGAAGAAATGCTGAGCTCTCATTTTCACCCTTTGGGAAATACATGCATTTCATCCTATGCAACTTTCTGTGACACAGAAATGCAATATGAAATAAGAGGCCACATCTGCTTATCTTTGCAAATTTGATGGCAAATTAACAGTGGTGGATGTGAAGGAGGGAAAAACATGGAATTCTATAATATTTGATTTGTTTTGAATTGTGAGATTGTGTAGCCAAGGTGAGCATTACCAGTTATGGCTGTGCATGCCAACTTGAACTGCTTCATGACTCAGCAGTGCTTTGATCATCTATAAAGGGCTACAGGTGGGCTTCACAAAGCTATCTATCATTTAATATTCTGACAAGAGTCAGTTCCATGAAAGTCATTGTAATAAACATGATTGCTGGTTGTGACTTGAAATTAGTGGGGCTTCATGACTCCAACTGTCACTTTGGATCTTTAGAATTTACATGACTGCTGAATTTACACATTTCATCTCTGCCCTTTCTGATTCCTCCCCTCATGCCTGACCACGACTGACAAGCAGGTGTTTACTGGTGACAACAGGAGAGCACTGAGACCTTATTTATGAGTATTGAGAAAAAATACAGGGGCTGGAGGGATGGCTTAGCAGTTAAGGCATTTTCCTGTTAACCCAAAGGACCCAGATTTGTTTCCCCAGTACCCACATTAGCCAGATGTACAAGGAGGCACATGTATATGGAGTTCATTTGCAGTGGCTGGGGGCCCCGGCATGCCCATTCTCTCTCTCTCTCTTTCTCCCCCTCTTTCTCTGTCAAATAAATAAATAAAGACTTCTTTTTTAAAAAAGAAAAAACCATGGGTCTGGAGAGATTGTTCAGTGGCTAACATACCTGCAAAAGCCTGAGGTCCCTGGTTCAATTCCCCAGTACCACATAAAGCCAGATGCACAAGGTGGCACATGTGTCTGGGGTTTGTTTGTAGTGGTTAGAGGCCCAAGTATGCCTATTCCCTCCCTCTCTGTCTCTTTATTTCTCTTTCATACTCTTAAATAAGTAAATATTTCTTTTAAGAAGAAAAGATATTGTAAATGATTTGTCAAATGAGTAGCTTATACATGACACTGTGAAGATGTTGGATCATCAATGGCCAGCCAACTCTAAAATGCTCCACTTGACATTTCTCTGTGAGATGTCTGTGTTCCAGGGTTTATGTCCAGTACTAATTAAGTATATTATCTATTAAATGCTAATTTTTAAACAAAAATGATTCTTTCTCGGCTTATGAAATAGCCCACTTAAATCATCTAAATTGGTTGCTGAGGAGTAGCCTTGACCTTCTTTCCCATTAGACATAGTCTGGTGTTCAAAATTTCTTCAACTAATCCTTTGCTCACATCTGAGCAAATGATGGAATAATTGCCCTAATGGGATGTTAACCTTACTCTCAGTCTTAATTGGTGCATTGCTCCACTGTGAAGATACTCTAATAAGAACTTAAAAATTATCTTTACCTTCCAAAACCAGAGACCACTATGTTTTCTTTTATAAAAACAATCTCATTAGAAATTAATAAATGTTAAAAACAAAATTTGTAGAACAAGAAGATATGTGTTAAATATGAACTTTACATTAATAGCCAGTGTGGATAGATATGGTAGCAACACTTGTCATTCCTGCATTGGAGGTGGAGACAGTAGAATCAGTTTAAGGTCATTCTCAGATACATGGCTAGCTGTCAGGCAAGTCTACATGAGACTCTTCCTCCCTCTCTCACAAAAAAGAGCAGTCATTGCCTGCAAAGCCTGAGGATCCAGGTTCAATTCCTCAGTCCCCAGCACAAGGTGGAACATACATTTAGAGTTCATTTGCAGAGGCTGGAGGCCCTGGCACACCCATTCACCCCTGCCCCTCTCTATCTGCCTCTTGTCTCTCAAATAGATGAATAAATAAGGAGTCCAGAGGTGGCTTGTAAATTAAGGCACTTGCCTTCAAAGGCAAAAGAGCCGGGTTCAATTCCCTAGGACCTATATAAGCCAGATGCACAAGGTGGGACATGCATCTGGAGTTCATTTGCAGCGGCTAGAGGCCCTGGCATGCCCATTCTCTCTCTCTTTCTTTCTATCTCATTCTTTCTTTCTCTCAAATAAATATATAAAAATGAAGTGTTTTTTAAGATCCAGAAAATTTTTGATTCAAAGTTGTTTATTATGCTTTGGGGGAATTGTTCTTGCTTCTTTCTCCTCTCTCTCTCTTCTTCACCGTTCTGTATGTGGTAGTTTGAATGTATAGTCCCATAGACTCAGGTGTTTTATTAAAATTAAATTTGTAACTTGTATCCCTAGTCATCTAGCTAGAAGGGGTGTCACTGCAGGTCCTGGAATCCAGCTCTAAGGTGCCACTAGAGGCGATTCTGAATTCCAGCCCAAAGGTGTGGACAGAGTTTGAGCTACATATAATAGGAATATACATTTATATGTGTATTTTTATAGATATAAATATGTATTTGATATGTAAATACATGTATATTTATATTTTCATATTTTATTTTAAAAATAATGAGAGCTAATCATTTCTAATCATTAGTTTATATGTAGTGTAGATAGTATTTACCCTGCATGCTAGTATAGAGTTTGCCTATAGGTGGTGAGATACTTTCACATAATTCCTGTGATAACACACTTGATCTTGTAATAACACATTTGATAGTGCCAATTTTTAGTTACATTACCCTAATGCCATGGTGGTTTCTTGCAGTGGATGTTCTTCTCTCTTGAGTGAGCATATTTGTTCTTATTCTTCTTGGGGATGACACAATCATGTTCAGGTTCTCACTCTTTCCTGTGAGGCCCATCTGTCTCAGGTAAGGGAAGCCATTCTCCTGGCAAATATGCTGTCATTGGGAAATAGTCATCTTGCTAACTGATGGAATTTTGGATGTACTATTTGAAAACACATCATTTTGGCATTTACTAAATTAAAAGAGATAGAAAGATGGTCTTGACTCTCTAATCAGCCTTTACTAAGAGGTAGGTCATACTAGCTAAAAAGATAATATTTGACATTGCTCTCTCTGATTTCCTGAGATATAATTTTAAAGGGACTTTTCCTTATATGTGGAGAAAATGGACATCCTCCTATCTGAAGGCCAGCCACACAAAGAAAGATATGGCCAAGCAGGACTTGGGAGGCCCTGCTACTCCACACCAGTTTATTGTCTTCAGGTCACACCCCCACTGTCAAATCACACTTCTTCACAACTTCCCTTTTAGTATAAAAAACAAGCTTAACTATTTCTTTGATTCTCCATTTCCTTATAAAGTTCCTGTCACCTAAAATGTATATTGAACTAATTTGTAAGATTTTCTTTTTATTAATCTTTTTTGAGTCGTGAACCTGAAATGATGAGGAATGGCAGGGAACAGATTTTTTTTTGTCTCCCTTAATTTGATATCAATTATCTAACAAATGACACAGTGGGAACACTGAGACAAGAGGAATTTTTCAAGAGTTCTTTGGCAATCTTTTGGAATACTTTTGAAAGTATCTGTCCATCTTGCACATGCATATTCTATACTCATCTATTATTGATCATAGACTTATAATTGCTAAGGGCCCACATGGAGGAGGGTAGAGATAAGAGGAACCTAAAGCTGGAGTCATGATACATTAATGGGAATATTGCATTAACGTGAGTAAGCACATTTGATGATGTTTGCGTAAATTTGGATGGAGTATTCTAGAACTAACAGATGGAAACTGTCACAATTTTCCTGAATGTATGAGATACAGAATTAAGGAAAATTGATAACAGTGAATTCATTTTATATTCAATTATATGCACATATCACTTGCTGCATAGAACTATGTTATAAATGTGAATGTGCATTCTCATTTGTGAAAATCCATAAAAGAATTTCAAAAGATCATAAAATTTTAAAAGACTCTGTTTTGCCTCTTTAAACACTCTTAGAATGGACTTAAAATTTTAGAATGTTGTTTTTTCACCATTCATATACAGTTTGTAATGAAGAGGCCTTTTCAGCAGAAGGGATGACAATAAGAAATCTCCACTGTGAATACTGCCCGTGTTGTGTGATTTTCAACAAGAAATTTCCACTGGGAATGCTGCCCATGTTGTGTGATTTTCAACAAGAAATTTCCACTGGGAATGCTGTCCGTGTTTTATGATTTTTAACACAAAATCTCCAGTGAAAATGTTGTTAGTGTTGTGTGATTTTCAGAAACATCAACAAACCCAGAAAGTAATTTTGACATTTTGTACATTATGTATTTTATAAGACTATAATTTTTTTCACAAAATGTGACAATTTAGTAGGATATAGAGATTAAATTATTTGCTTATATTCTTAAAAATAAAATGTCATTATTTATATAATCTCTCAAAAGCTACCCAAAAAAGCTGATATTCAGATTGCATATATGACTGTTTTTTTTTCCAACTAGTGTTCTAAAAATTCCATTATTTTTTATCTAACCATCAGTATATTTCTTTGAATCTCAGTCTGAGACACAAAGTCAATTTGTTCTCCTTAATTTTGAGTTATGGTCACTGTTTCTATAGCCTTACTCCCAATACAAAGAAAAGGCTGATTATGTTTACTGACTGCTAACCTCTAAAATTAACATTTTAGTTATAATCACTTCTACTGCTTGCTATTTTTCATATATAATCTATTTTTAAAAGACAGTCATCTTAGACCTTATAATTTGGCAATATTTTTCTCTTATCATGGTATAAAATAAGAATCTTGTAAACATTGCCACCTTAATGCATTTGAAATTTAGTAGATACATTTTAGAGTGATTACTTCAAAGTGCTCAAAATTGTAAGCATGGCAGGCCAATGTTCTTCCAGTTGTCACCATTATAAAACCTTTCTACACCTAGTTCATTGCTAATTGAATGATACTTTTAACACAAATTTGCTGATCTCATTGTGGCAAACAATCCTGTGCTCACAAACTCTTCTTCTATGTCAAGAATATCATACCAATAACTGGGGGCTAACTCCACAATGCACGACCCATTTTCATTAACAAGGAGGGCCTAATGGGAGGGGGTAGATCACAGATGAGCCTAAATAATGGTACCAAACTGCCTGTATTTACTGAAAAGAAAACTAATAAATTAAATTAAAAAAAAAAGAATGACTCTATACTCACATTGTGTTTTCTATTATATTTGAATTACACATTTGTTAAAAGTATAAAAACAGAGAAATTTGAGCAAGGACCTTTTTTAATGAGAAGAAGAAAGTTATTTCAAGCTTACAGATCCAGGGGATGTTTCTTCAATGGCATAAAAAGCTGGCTCCCTTTCACATATCCTGGAGAGAAGTCTAGGCAGTAAGACACTTGTTTGAGCAAAGATTAAAAAAAAAAAAAAAAAAAAAAACAGAAGACATATTCCTTTGATAATCCCTGGCAAACTTAAAGAATTGTTTTGAATTTTAAGAGGTATATTTAATCTAAATATTATGCAGTTATGCTGGTTAATCTTCTGAAGGGGTAAGCCTAAATATGTAATTTTAACTCATTTCTCTCAGGTATATATTATTGTGACAACAGCCTGACAAACAATAATGCAGCCATGCATTAAAACCTATATGTTACCCATTAATAGGTAAAACATCTATGTTTTCATATATCATTTAAAATAAAATCACATTAATTTAAATTTTGAAAAAAATGTCTAAATTCTCAAGTCCCATTCTTTATCCTTTTAATGGAAATTTCTGGAACAGAACTCCAGTCTTAACATGTTAAAAGTGCCTCAATGATTCCAAAGTGAAATCACGTTTGAAAGGTTGGGTTTCCTTTTAGACAGCATGTATTTACTTGCTTGCCTATCTATTTCTTGACCTGTGGGGAAGCCCTTCTTTACTCAGGTGAAAGAATTCAAATTAGCCAGCCTCAAAGCTCATCAAATAAATTAGTCATCCACAATTTCACTAAAAACTCATAAGCAAAATCTTATTTAAAAATCAATGAAGAATATTTCTATTTTTTTCAATCTAAATAGAAAAGTATCCCATTTTAACTTAGTGCATATAAATTAGGCTAATTTTTTGAGATCATGCCTGCAATAAAACATGGGTAATATGTTCAAAATCACATAAAATATGAAGTTATGGATAATGATAGATTTAACCTATAAGTTTCAGACTTAAAGTTTAAAATAGAAACATGAGTTCAGATACCTCTTCTCCACTGGTATCCTTAATTCCTTTCTTACTTGTCACCCTAGTTAGTCCTCCCTGTCTCAATGTTAGTTTTGATCAGTACTGACCTGTCATGTCCTATCTTCCAGAGTTCAGCTTTCTTATCTATTTATTGCATCCACAAGTCTGAAAAGCTCCTTCCTGTAAGACTTGGGGAGATTTCAAATAATTAGTTTGCCTGTTTTTAGAGCTTTACTTTTCTTACAGGTGACAACATGGAGAGCAGAGGCTGTGTGTGTGTGTGTGTGTGTGTGTGTGTGTGTGTGTGTGTGTCAGAGCAAGAGCCCTAGAAAACCAAGAGATAACCAAGAGTTACAGCAACTCCTTTACTGCTCGAGCAGTGGGGATTCAAACATAACAGTGACAGGTTGCATAGGCAACAGGCCAAAGAGTCACAGAGAATGCCAGGGTTTACAAGTTGCGCTTCAATCATACCCTGACCTTGCATTTCAAAATGTGGGGTCCTAGAGTGCCAATGTATTTCCAGAAGAGTACAAGGTCTTTACAATTGTTGTGGAAATCTCAGTGATAAACTTGGTGATGGTGGCATGCCTGGCAAACCTCAGACACTTTCTGAGTAATAGGGACCAGAAATGAAGGGTACTATTCCTATATATACATGATGATAGGATTTGAATTGTTGAAAGTTAATTTCCATCATAACTATTACAACGTAATCAGCAAGAGAGTATTAGGCTATAAGGGCATTGCCCTCATGGATGTATTAATGCTATTATCCTGAAAGTAGGTACTTATCACAGGGGTAGTTTCTAATAAAGGTTAACTTCTGACCTATGCATTCTCTGTCCTCTGGCATAATGGGAAGCAGGAAAAAAAATCCCTTCCAGATGCAACTCTTTGATTCTGGATCACCCAGTCTGCAGAACCATGAGCCAAATAAACCACTGTTTGTAATGTATCCATTATGTGGTATTCTCTAATGGCATCATAAAACACATACTAAGATATAGCAAGAGAAATACAGTGTGAGTGGCGCATGCTCACAAGAGACATTCCTATGCTGTGTGGTACTTCCATGAGTCACATGAGACCCCGAAGTGCAACTGATAACTTTAAATTGCAATTGACAAACATTTGTTCTTCTTACTGCTTGTGTCTTTAGTTAATTTATATTCCATTAAGAATAATGTTAAAAAATTCATCAGAAAACCAACACACTTAATCTAATATCCCATTTGTCACTTAATCACAACCGCACAAAGTCACTGGAAGAATTGTACCTTGACTTACTGACTTTTTTTTTTAACTTTTTAGGTAACATTCTACTCAGTAATTTGGTTTTCATTACTCTCTTAGCAGACTGCTTACAATAGCCTGTTTTTTTTTTTTTCATGAATTTGTTTTTAATTTGTGGTCATTAAAATAACATTATTATGAGATAAAATTGTGTGCTTCTCAATTAGTGTTCCTCATGATATCAATATGCTTTTATAGGAGAATGAGCAAGTGAATGAGTAAATGAATTAACTAAAGAGTGCTGGCTGTGAGGGATCCCCTTGAGGCTACTTTTATTCTTTAGCATTTTCATTTAAACCAGTCCAGTGTAGGGCAGAATAATTGTTCAGTATTCATCAACTTTTTATTACAACATTTAAAAATGAAAATAAAAAGTAACTAGAGAATTTAACAAGAACTATTTCTTTTACATCTCAGTAAGTGACCAAGTAATGGTGAAAAAAATTTGAGGACTTGGTGATGTTTTAGGAATGCCATATGTTGTATCAGTTTTACCCTCTTCATAGAAAATAGTCATTTTAAAAGAATGTTAGATCAGCAATGGCATTCTTTCAGTTACACATGCATTGCTCAACAAAAAGAAACTTGTTTCATCCACCCACATAGAGCTCAACACTGATGATTCTTATTTTGCAAACTTGATCCTGCTAATGAATATGGTAGCAGATACTAAATGTTTAATCCATTCCAGATGTAAGAATATGCAATTCATTGTCATTAGGACCTTATGATACACCCACAATCATTATGTACCCCATGACAATGAATAGTAAATTGTACTTTAAATACCAAGAGATTAGGTGTCATATCAAAACTACACAGCACAGGATCCAGGAACAGGACTTAGAAGTTTACTCTTCACCAGCATATCACATAGCCAGTGATATCAAATCTCTCATCAATGGTCATTTCTTGGTCCTAGGTTATAGATACAAGTAGAAATAAACTGATATTCCATTGAGAGAATCACAATCAATGTTCATTAACCATCAGATGTTATTCATTATGAATTATCATTAATATTTATGGCAGATAGTTTCCATTCCTAAATATATTCATAGAACTTATCCAACTTTGTGTCACAAGAAACTATCCTAGTCCCTTATGCATAGTGGATATTTTATAGCTCTTTGTGGTTAAACTATTGAGTTTGGATTGAGGTTATGTTACTCATTTATTAACATTTCCAATCATATTCATAACATATTTTCATGAATTTTATTCTGGAGAGGATTTCGACATGCAGGCAAGGGTGAGATGCTGTCTGTTTGTCCTGTGCACACTATTCTGGTTTTGTGGAGATTAAAGTGGGGAGTAAAGATTCTGCAAAATATTGTCTCTCAGGATTAAGGAGGTAGCAAATTCACACCACTTATTTTCTTGCAAAGAACTCCCTGGGAAGCGTGTCTTTGGTTTTCTCCCACTGCCTAGTACCAGAATTCCTGTTTCACCATTCATAGTACATAGCACTTCAACATAGCATGCCTGGTTACTTAGAAGTTCCAGGGTGGCAGTTTAGTTTTCCAGTGTGAATTAGTTTAATAAGAAGTAATCATATGTGCACTCCTGGAAATTCATGATACTTTCTAATAAAGTCAGTCAGGTATCTTAAATATATTATGTACATCCATCAAGTATAAAAATGGACACACATATAATGGTTATCAACAATGATGTTTCCAGGTATAAAAAGATCTATGCATGATCTGTACTCTTACTATAAGAACATACAACTTTTGGGCTGGAGAGTTGGCTTAGCAGTTAAGCGCTTACCTGTGAAGCCTAAGGACCCTGGTTCGAAGCTTGACTCCCCAGGACCCACGTTAGCCAGATGCACAAGGGGGGCGCATGTGTCTGGAATTCGTTTGCAGTGGCTGAAGGCCCTGGCATGCCCATTCTCTCTCCCTCTCTCTATCTGTCTCTTTCTCTGTCTGTCGCTCTCAAATAAATAAATAAAAATATTTAAAAAAAGAAGAACATACAACTTTTACCACTCACAAACTGAGAGAAACTCTGTTTTTTTTTTTTTTTTTTCTTTTTCAAATTAGTGTCTTGCTCAAGCTCAGTATATGTAGTATCAGGCTGGCCTCAAATGTCTGCCTCCCAAATTCTGGGGTTAAAGGTATGTGCTACCATACCCAGCTCAAACCTGTTTTAGAAAAAAATCATTCAGATTTCTAGCTTTTAAGATCTGTATGTATTAATGTATGTATATGTGCATATATATCTAAAAGTGTGTAAAACATATAAAGATAGAATAATAACCAAGAGCAAGTATAAAGAGGTTATGATAGTTTGGATAGATGCCCACTAGTGGACTCAGGAGTTTATTAAAGATTCTTACATTGCCAGCTACCTGGGGAGAGAAGGTGTCACTGGGCAGATCCTGGGGTTCAGCCTTATAGTGTGGTGGTGGATTTGGAATTTCAGTCAAAATATATGGTTGGACCTGTGAAAGAAGGCCAGATTTTTCTGCCATTATGGAAATTCCCCTCTATCATGAATAAATATCTCTTCCTCCATAACTGTGCCTCTTTGGAAGTTAATCTCAGTGACTGGGAACTATCTACTAAAGAAATTGGTACTAAGGAAGTGGGATAGGGTGTTCAGATAAATCTGATCACGTGCATTTTGTTTTTTGGGAACTTGTGTGCTGGTGGAATGGGAAACTTGGTGCTTGCAACTGAAGATAATGTCTGGATTGGTAAACCAGGAATTATGGGTTATTATTATGAGAGCTTGAGAATGTTAAGTGCACAGAGAATTGAACTTGCAGGCTTTGGTTTATGAACTTTCTAAGGGGAAGAAAAGATGGCAGAGGATTTTGCTGTAACTGGGCTACTGGCATAAGGGTTGCTGTGTTCTGTTGCTCATGCCCAGACAATTTGATCAAGGTTAAATTTGTAATAGAGTGATGGGCTTGGCTAAAGATATTGGACTGAGAGATTTAAGATTAAGTTGGAAAGAATCAAGTTAAAAAACTACAGGGACTAAAAATAGTTTTATGTTATTGAGGCTGCTATTGTGAAACACATTAAGAATCTTAAGGAAGATGGTTCAATATTTTACATTAAAACAATTGAAAGGATGCCTGTGGAAAGATTATGATAGAATTGCAAATTCTTTTGGAAAAGAGTTGACTGAAGAAGGAACCTGATCTTCCAGATTACGATTTATTTCCTCCCTGAATATGGCTGTGTCCTGCATACCAGGTATTGGTTTGGGAATCATGAAAATTTCATGGAGTGGGTCTAGAAGTTCACAAATGCCTCCAGGAGCAGCTGCTGAGATGTGGCATGAGGCAAGGTGTGATGACCCTGATAGGCTGGCAAAGCCATTGGAAGATGGACCATGGTTTTCATGGAGACACAAAAATGTTTTGGATATAACAGGGCTATGCAAGGGCTGCCATGCAGGCTGATGGTTAGGGAATGAAGGTTTTCCTGGCTTCCCAGCCCAGCTGGAGGGACAGAATTAGAAAATCTGGAGACTGTCAGTCACTGGGTATATCAGACTTGACCTGCAGATATTTGATGTTTGCTTGATGGATGTTGAGTTTGTATTATTCTCTTCTCTCCTTGCTATGCCCCATAGCTGTTGCAAATGTTTACTCTGTGCCTTTATATGTTGAAAGAATATAACTTGTTTTATTTTACAGGACTCACAGCTAAGAGCCAATCTTAAATCTCAGGTGAGACTTGGGACTTTGGAACTATGTTACATTGATAAAGATTGTGGGGACCTCTGGAATTGTACAAAGTACAATTTACAATGTGTCATGGATTTTTTTTAATTTTTAATTTATTTTTATTAGATATGGACATATTTAGTATGTAAACAACACATGTTGGTACCATCCTTTCCCTCCTCCCCACCCCTTTTCTGAAGAGAACTTCGTCATTGGGGATGCAAGTCAACCCCATGGGGATTGTCATCAAGCATTATGGGGGCAGCAGCCAATTATGGGGGAGAGACACTGTCTCTGTGTAAAATGTCCCAAGGTGTGGCTCTAACAATCTTTCTGGCCCCTTTTCTACAAAATTCCCTGAACCATGTTGGGAGTATTTTAAGTCTACTTCAATCATGGGCACTTAGGAGCCTCTGGATCTCTGGTTTGGTAGGTATTGAGTATCCTCAGTGTCTATCTCCTTCACCCTTGTGCTGATATAAGATTCACTAAGAAAGCAGCACTCTTGCTCATTTACTCAATTCTACTTTGGTTTTAGCTGGGGATGGTGTAGAGTGTGCTGAGTTATTTATCTCTTCAGGTCCAGCTCCCTTGTGAAAAATAGAAGATTCTGCAACAGAGAGTGAAGTCAGCACCTGCTAAATGTGACAACAATTATTAATTTAGAGAGAATTTAAAGGGTATAAACACTCTTATAGCCCAAGAGTAGTGGGAGCTTGACAAGAGAAAGCAGAGTGATCATCTGCATATGATTCTGACTGTTTTATAGTTCCAGATGTTATCTTTTTCAGTGAGCAGTTCTGTTAGCTAACCCAAGAGCAGTTGGTTTCCCACCATGGCTGAGTGCTACTGTTGCACTTGTGTGAGCATCAAACCAGTTGTTTGATTCTGAGTTACTTAGACTTCGAGTTGCTTAGAGAGATGTTGGCCACTTTCCCCTGGTGTCTCATGTAACACCTTCCAGAACCAATGGAAAAGAAAAAGACAGAGAAGAAAGATAAACAGGACAAACTTAAAGTTAGGCATCATCTCACCCTATGCAGGGCCCTTCAATTCAGGGGCTCCCCCTAAGATCCTCTTGAGGGTTCCACCTTTCAGTCTACCTTCTGGGATATGGGATTCTATGGTACCAGTTCAAATTAGGTTTAATTTTGTGTCTCTCACCACCTTTCCCCTTCACCCAAGCCATACCCTCCCAATTGTCCAAGCCTCAAGATGCATTCAGGTATGTCAGAAACTCAGGCTGATTCAAGTTAGAAACAATAAATGAGTGAGACCATGCAATGATTGTCTTTCTGTGATTGTGTGAGTTCACTTAGAATGATGTATTCCAAGTTGGACCATTTCTCTCCAAATTTCATTCTGTCATTTGTTCTTACTGCTGAGTAAATTTCCATCAGGTAGATATACCGTATCTTGGTTATTCATTCATCCAATTATGGAACCTGAGTTGATTCCAGTTCTTAGCTATTATGAGTTGAGCAGCTATAAACATGGTGGGGCAAATATCTCTGAAATGAGATGTGGAACATTTAGGGTCAATGCCCAGTAAGGGAATAACAGGGTCTGTTGTAACTCTATAGTCATCCTTTTCAGTAGTCTCTGTATTGATTTCCATAGTGGTTGTACCAGCTTTCATTCCCACCCTTAGTGAATGAGTGTTCCTATTTCGCCAAATCCTTGCCAACATTTATTTCCATTTGATTTTTTTAATGTTTTCTATCTTTACTGGAGTAAGGTGTAATGTCATAGTTGTTTTAATTTGCGTTTCCTTAATGGTTAGGGATGCTGAACATTTTTTTAAAGTCTGCGTAAGCCATTTGTAATTCTTCCTCTGAGAACTCCCTGTTCAGTTCTCTGCCCCACTTTTGGAGTCGGTTGTTTGAATTTTTTTATGGTTTAGTTTTTTGGGTTATTTGTAGATTCCAGATATTAGCCTTCTGTCAGTGGTATAGCTGGTGAAGATTTTCTCCCATTCAGTGGGCAATTTATTGGTGCTGCTTATGGTATGTTTGTCTGTGAAAAAAAAAAAAAAAAAAAAAAAAAGGCTTCAAGAGGTACCAATGGTTGAGTGCTCATTTAATTTTCTTGGCTACTGGGATTTTTCAGGAAGTCTTTTCCCAGTCCTATAATGTGGAGTCCTGTATTTTTTCTTATAGTACTTGATGAGTTTCAGGTCTTATATTGAGGTCTTTAATCCATTTGGACTTGATTTTTATGTTTGGAGAACTGAGTGTTTCTAATTTAATTTTTCTTCATATGGTCATCCAATTTGTCCAACACCATTTGTTAAAGATGCTGCCTTTGCTCTCTTGCTGCTTTTATCACTCTCTCTTAGTTTTTGTTGTGGAGAATTTTAACTATGATGTGTCTTGGAGAGTGTCTTCTTTGTTCCTGTCTGTTTGGGGTTCTGTGGGCTTCTTGTATCTGGATGGTCCTCTCTTTTTAAAGATTCAGAAAATTTTCTTAAGTGATTTTGTTGAATATGTTCCTCTATACCTCTAACCTGGATTTCCTCTTCTTCTGGTATACCCATGATGCAGATATTTAGTCATTTTATAGTATCCCATGGTTCCTTCATATTATGTTCACTTGATTTTTTGAACTTAGCAAAATTTTGGGCGTTTCAGTCAATTTCTTCTGTGTTGTCTTCCAGGTCAGAGGGTCTGTTTTCCACACGAGTAACTCAGTGGTGAGTGGTTCTAGAGAAGTTTTTATAATTTCTATTTGATTTTTCTTTTCTGTTGTGTTATTTTGCATCAGGTCCATTACTTTTTTGAGGTACAATTCCAGTTCTAGTTCTGATTTTCTTGATGTGTCCTGGAATTCATTCTTGCATTTGACCAAGTCTTCATTAAGCTTAATCAACTGATTGTTGATCATTGATAGATTGTTGATCTATTTCTTGATTCACCTTCAATTTATCCATATCTTTTTTGAGGGTTCCAATGTTTTCATCTGTCAGTTAAGCATAATGTCAACAGCTGAACACTGTAGGAAATGATTCTGTTCAATTTCATTGATACAATTTTTGGTTCTTTGATAGCTGCTTCCAGTTCAGTGATATTTTTTTAAATCAAGGTTTCATTGTTTGTTGTGTTTTCATTTTGAGAATGAATTTCTGTTGATTTGTCTATGATTTAATTGAGGGCTTCCATTGTAGGACTAGGTATCTGTGGTGGTTTGATTCAGGTGTCCCCCATAAACTTCGGTGTTCTAAATGCTAGGTTTCCAGCTGATGGAGATTTGGGAATTAATGCCTCCTGGAGGGAGTGTATTGTTGGGGGCTGGCTTATGGATATTAAAGCCAGTTTCCCCTTGCCAGTTTTTGGCACACCCTCCTGTTGCTGTGGTCCACCTTATGTTGGTCAGGGGGTGATGTCCACCCTCTGCTCATGCCATCGTTTCCCCTGCCATTATGGAACTTCCCCTTGAGCCTTTAAGCCAAAATAAATCTCTTTTTCCCAGAAGCTGCTTTTTGTTGGGTGATTTCTACCAGCAATGCGAACCGGACTGCAACATTATCCTTGGTGGAGATCCCTCAGTTTTCTGACTTTTGTTTGCTTTTTTAAATTGTGTCTACCCATTTTAGGAAGACTCTTTACTTTTTTGAGTCTGAACTAAGTGTATGCCCTTTAGCCTGTGTACCCTCTGAGTAAGGTGAACAGGAATGTTGGTGCCCAGTGGCCAGTGATGACACCAAAGCAAAAGGCATGATTCCACAGTGCACTTGGGGAGCAGACCTCCCCAAGCAAGGCACAATGGGACCTACCAAGAACAGGGAACTGGAAGGAGCTGGAAGACCGGTATCTGTCCTATGCATTCAACACTGCTATGCCTGCATGCACACTGCCTATGCAGGAAACCCAGATCAGGGTCTGGGAGGAGCTGGGAGACAGGGATCTGGCCTACTCACTCCTCAATGCCACACCTGCCTGCACACTGTCTGCACTGGTAACCCAGATCCAGGAGCAGAGAGTTGCTGGGAGACAGGGGTCTGGCCTACTCACTCCACACCAACATGCCAGCCTGCACTGTGAGATTATCTTGAATTTTCTGGGGGCCAGAGGCAGAATGTGGAAGTTTGAATAGATGCCCACAATATACTCAGGAGTTCATTAAAGCTTCTTAGATTTCCAGCTACCTAGTTGGATGATGTAGGTGTCACTGCATGGATAATTAGTTCAGCTCTAAGGTGAGGTAATGGATTTAGAATTCCAAGCTAAAGGTATGTAAAGTGCCTGAGTTGTGCCTGGAGATCCTGAAATGTGCCCTGTGGTATGGCTTTGGGATATTTTGTCTTGTGACTTCTCTCCCTCTGCTTGTACCAATGGAAGTGGGCCAGCTTTTTCTGCCATTTTGGAACTTCCCCTCTATCATCAATAAATATCCCTTCCTCCACAAATTTTCCTTGTTTGGAAGTTCATCTCAGCAATCTGAAGCTATATACTGTAACAGTGAGTAAATAGAAAGATGTATGAGGAAAGGGTAAAGGAGAGAAGAGTAGTATGAGGAGATGGGAGGAGGCCATTGTGAGGAAGAAAAGATGAGGAGAGGAGGAGGAAAGAAAATTAACAGAAAAAAATGTTTCTTAAGAAGATGTTATAATGAATAAAACTTCTCCTATGGCAACTTAAAAAGTTAGGAAAGTTGTAATAAATTTCAAGACACAAAACCTGAACTTAACAATTACCTCTTTGAAACACAATGTTCTGAAAAAAATCAGAAGTCAACAAACAAACAAACAAATAAACAAATGCACTATCAATACCCCCAAATGAAACATTCCATGATCCTATTTGGCTATCACATTAAGTTATTTGCCATTGTCTTTAAGGTTGCCTTGGCTATAAGAGTTTCTTTGATGTCTCTTTTTCACAACTCTGGTAAAATTTAAGAGTTTTTATTTACATTATTTACATTAATTTTTTAGAAACTTCAGGGTAATATTGCAGCATAGAAGCCACACCAAACCAGCCTAGGGAGGGATTTAAGCAAAACTACAGAAAAATACACTCTTCATTCAAAAAGTGAAGTTTTAAAGGTTTTTATCAGCCACAGAAGAGAAGCAAGAGAGAATAAGATCAATCAGGAAGGAGGAAACCAGCCAGAATCCCACCAAGGCACTTGTGGACTTGCCCAGTACCCAGCTGCAGGAGCAGAGATGAAAACAGTGATTTTCCAACCTCGTCAGCCTCCTTGCACAGTCAAGAAACCTGAAGGGGAGACTGCAGACAATAGATGAGGAGCTATTGAAGGGGACACAGGCAGGACCAGCTGAGTAGTTCCAGTACAACTCCAGGCTTACCGCACTCTCTTTTTCCCAAACTGACAGTACCACAACCTTACTAACAATACATTCAGCTCCCAGTGGCAGGGCATCCAGCAAAGCTTATCAGAACATCAGATTCACAGCACAACATGGAGGGATCAAGATGGGCTCAACATTGGTGAGATTTGAACATTCTATCCAAAGGCTGCAGAATATACATTTTTCTCAGCAGAACATGGAACATTCTCCAAAATAGACCATATATTAAAACACAAAGCAAATCTTAGCACATACAGGAAAATTGAAATAAGCCCCTGTACTCTATCTGACTACAGTGGTATTAGACTACAAATCAGAAACAAGAAAAACTAAAGAGCCTACAGAAATTCATTGGAGATGAAGCAGTATACTATTGAGTGAAGAATGGGTCATTGAAGAAATCAACAAGGAAATCAATAAATTCATAGAATCCAATGATGTTGGGAATACAATAAACCACAACTTCGGGACACAATGAAGACAGTCCTAAGAGGAAATGTTATAACTTTAAGTACCTATATTAAGAAATAAAAAAGTGGGCTGGAGAGATGGCTTAGCGGTTAAGCACTTGCCTGTGAAGCCTAAGGACCCCAGTTCGAGGCTCAGTTCCCCAGGTCCCACGTTAGCCAGATGCACAAGGGGGCGCACGTGTCTGGAATTCGTTTGCAGTGGCTGGAAGCCCTGGCGTGCCCATTCTCTCTCCTTCTATCTGTCTTTCTCTCTGTGTCTGTCACTGGCAAATAAATAAATAAAAAATGGATTAAAAAAATCAAAAAAAAAAAAAAGAAATAAAAAAGTTCCCAAGTAAACAATTTATTGCTTCATCCTAAGGCCTTGGAAAAATAAGAACAAGGCAAATGAAAAATCAGTAGACAGGAAAAAATATAAAGATTAGTATAGAAATTAATGAAATAGAAACCAACAAACAAACAAAAAAGAAGAATCCAAAGAATCAATGAAACAAATTGTTGGTTCTTTGAAAGGATAAAGAAGATTGATAAACCCTTAGCAAATCTGACCAGAAAGAGAAGAGACAAAAAATAGCATTAGAGATGAAAAAGGCATCATTACAACAGATAACCAAGAAATTCAGAAATCATAAGGACATATTTTAAAAATATATATGCCTCTCTAAGTTTGAAAATCTGAAAGAAATGGATGATTTCCTTGATTTGTATGACCAACTTAAATTAAACCAAGATGAGATAAACCCTTTAAATAGACCTATATTGGGTACAGAGATCCAAACAGTTGTAAAAAGTATCCCAACTAAAAAAATAGACTATGCCCGAATGGATTAACTGGTGAATTTTACCAGATCTTCATAGAAGAACTAACACCACTGCTTCCCAAACTTTTCTATAAAATAGAGAAGGAAGGAATTCTACCAAACTCCTTCTACAAAGCCGGCATCACCCTGATATCAAAACCAGACAAAGTAGAACAAAAATAGACAAAGATAGAACATGAACACAGTTGCAAAAGTTCTCAGTGAAATATTGGCAAACAGAACACAAGAACATATCAGAAAGATTATCCACCCCAACTAAGTAGGCTTTATCCAGAGATGTATGGAGGGTTCAACATACACAAATTGATAAATGTAATGTACTATATAAACAGACTGAAGGCCAAAAATCACATGATCACCTCAATAGATGCAGAAAGGTATTTGACAAAATCCAACATCCCTTCATGGTAGGAGTCCTACAGAAACTGGGAATAGAAGAAACATATCTCAACATAAGAAAAGCTATTTCTGACAACCCTACAACCAACATGATACTAAATGGGGAAAAGAACCATTTCTATGAAATTCAAGAACAGGATATGTGAATCCACTGTCCCCACTTTTATTTAATATTGTACTGGAATTCCTAGCTATAGCAATAAAGCAAGACACACTCATAAAAGGAATATAAATTGGAAAGAAGAGATTAAATTATCATTATTTGCAAGCAATATGATTCTACACATAAAGGATCCTAAAGACTCTACCAGCAAACTGTTAGAGCTGACAAACACTTTTAGCAATGTAGCAGGATACAAAACAAACAAACAGAAATCAGTAGCTTTCCTGTAAACTAACAACAAACATGCTCAGGATGAAATCAGGGAATCTCTCTCATCCACAATTACCTCAAAAAAAAAAAAAATGAATAAAGTTTGTTGGAATGAATAAGACCAAGGAAGTGAAGGATTTCTACAACTAGAACTTTAAAACACTCAAAGAGAAATTGCTGAAGACACCAGGATATGGAAGGACATCTCATATTCTTTGATCGGAAGAATCAATATTGTGAAAATGTCAACCTTACCACAGGGAATCTACATATTTAATGCTTATCATCAGAGGAAAAAGTAGGGGAAATGCTTCTACATATTGACATAGGCAGTGATTTTTCTGAATATAACCCCAATTGCTCAGGAAATAAAACCACCAATCAACCACTGGTATCTTATGAAATTACAAAGCTTTTGCATAGCAAAGGACACTGGGAATAGATCAAAGAGCCTATTTTTTTTTGGATAATAGTACATCAAGAATCCATGGATTACTACTAGAAAAATTTTTAGTGCCAGGAATGTTGGCCAGGGAGATATCTGTTGCCTCCAAAACATTAAGGCTATTGTCAAGGCCATTGGTTTCCCATGAGTAACAGACGGTAAGACCCTATTGCTGAAGACTTCACATGCCTGGGCAGCAAGGTCACTGAGAAATCAAGCTGCTGCTGAGCTGAAAACCTCCCAATAGACCAGCCAACTGAAAGCTGGAAAAAGTTGCACTGCATGTAGCCCTATGGGAGACAGAAGTCATCAGTGGTTGTGGTGGTTTGATTCAGGTGTCCCCCATAAACTTAGGTGTTCTGAATGCTAGGTTCCCAGCTGATGGATATTTGGGAATTAATGCCTCCTGGAGGGAGTGTATTGTTGGGGGCGGGCTTATGGGCTTTATAGCCAGTTTCCCCATGCCAGTGTTTGGCACACTCTCCTGTTTCTATGGTCCACCTTATATTGGCCAGGGGGTGAGGTCCACCCTCTGCTCATGCCATCGTTTTCCCCTGCCATCGTGGAGCTTCCCTTCGAGCCTGTAAGCCAAAATAAATCTCTTTTTCCCAGAAGCTGCTCTTGGTTGGGTGATTTCTACCAGCAATGCAAACCAGACTGCAACAGAAAGGTGGTACCGAGGAGTGGAATTGCTGCTAGACACCTGACTGTGTGGCTTTGGCCTTTTGGAGCTGATTTTCAAGAGGAATGTGGGAGGATTTGAAACCTTGGCCTAAGAGATGCTTTGCAGGCTGTAAGTACAGATTGATGGTCTATCCTGGTCAGAGCTGAAAGACCTGAAGGCAGTAAGAACTATGGACTGTGAGGTTTGGCCTATGAGGGCGAGAAAGAGCTTTGCTTGGACTGGGCTAGCAGTTTGTGTGAGAAGCTTGCTCTTATGCCCATGTCCTGAGAAGTTATGTAGGGTTGCTTTGGGTAGAAATGAACTGGTGTGTGCAGAGGCATATGGCACAGAAAGAAAAACCTTTGGGTGAACTGTTGCCCATTCAGCTGCAACTGAGAGATTACAACCTTTGAGACTGGGCTAGCTGACCTGTGCTGGGGCAACAGAAAGAATGTCGACTCTTTTGAAGGGGCCTCAGTGTTCAAGGAGTATCCTGTTCTTCAAAGTCTGCTTTATTCCCCCCTCGATTAAGAAATTGGCACCCTACCTGGTATAGTGGAGTATCAGAAATGCTGGAAAGAGGGTCGTTGAGTTAGCAACACGGTCTTGTGTTTTGGAAATGGCCATGGGCAGTGTGAAGCAGGTTTGCTGGTTGCCTGCATAGAGACCCCATGGGCCCATGAGGATGAACCGTGGATTGCAGTGGAGACCCAGTGGAGATTCCGGGACCATGAGATGGCTGCCAAGGTGCTGCCGTCGCGGATGAAGTTTCCCAGAACTGTGAGTAGCCTAGCTGGAGGGGCGGAATTGGAATGCCAGAGACTTGTTGATCGAACTTGAAGATTTGTCACTGGCTAGAGTTGCTGTACTTGAAGCTACAGAGTTTGATGTTTGCCCTGGTTGTTTTAAGTCTTGTATTGGTTGAATGTTTCTTTGCTATGCCCAATGCCATCTTTTGCAGTGTGAATATTTATTCTGTGTCATTGTGGGTTTTTTGATGTTATTTTTTGGTATTATGGCTCAGTTAAAAGATCTTGTAATATGGGGATGTATGAACATCTTTGGGATTGATAAAAACTATGGGGACTTTTAAAATGAGATGAATGCATTGCATTTTACATCATGTATGATTATCAGTTTATGGGGGCTGGGGCGGAATGTGGTGGTTTGATTCAGGTGTCCCCCATAAACTTGGGTGTTCTGAATGCTAGGTTCCGAGCTGATGGATATTTGGGAATTAATGCCTCCTGGAGGGAGTGTATTGTTGGGGGCAGGCTTATGGGCTTTATAGCCAGTTTCCCCTTGCCAGTGTTTGGCACACTCCTGTTGCTATGGTCCACCTTAGGTTGGCCAGGGGGTGATGTCCACCCTCTGCTGATGCCATCGTTTTCCCCTGCCATCGTTTTCCCCTGCCATCGTTTTCCCCTGCCATCGTGGAGCTTCCCCTCGAGCCTATAATCCAAAATAAATCTCTTTTTCCCAGAAGCTGCTCTTGGTTGGATGATTTCTACCAGCAATGCAAACCGGACTGCAACAGTGGTAAAAGGAGTTGACACTGGAAGCCTCAAGTATGGCCAGACAGGCCAAATGAACAGATGGGTGTAATAGTGGCATGTCTACTCTGGGGGAAACCAGCTGCTCTCTAATTTGATTGGAGCCCCCTCTATGGGAGAGAATGCATGCCTGGTACTGAAAATCTAATCAAAAGCCTATGGCAAGGGAGGTCATGAACTTTATGGGGATAAAGCCTGCTCTTGTCTGGCTAAGTGCATATATTATTCTCACCTGCCCTGAAAGCACTACACTTAATGTTCATATTCATATATTAATGTTCCTTTTACTGTTTTCTGATGGAGGTAACCCAAATTACAACATACTGCTGAGAAGAAATGACAAACAGTGTCCAGCACTGAAACATCCTTATCACAACCTCCAAGGTTCAGGGTTCATTTCGGAAGAGGTCGCAGAAAAATTGTAAGAGCCAAAGGAAAGGTACCACTCCTTACAATGCAACTGTCCAGACAGAAATCGGCCTTGATATCCAAGACCTCGCAGTGCCTAGCAATACCTCAACAAGACATGCATAATAGGAGAAAAAGATGATAACATGAAAATAAAAGAGATTAATAGAGCAAGTGAGGGGATATTATGGAAAGTAGAGTTGTGAAGGAGAAAGTGGGGGAGGGAATTATTGTGGTTTATTGTCTATAAGTATAGAAGTTGTCAATAAAAATAAAAAATAGCTATGCATTTGAGAGAGAGAAAGAGGGGGAGCACTCCAGCCTTTGGCCACTGCAAATGAACTCCAGAGGCATGTGCCATCTTATGCATCTGGCTTACAAGGATCCTGGGAAATCAAACATTGGTTCTTTTGGCTTTGTAGGCAAATTCCTTAACCATTAACACATATCTTAAGTCCTGTTTTGAAGAGTTTAGTTTACCTACTAAGCACAAAATATAACAGCATATACTGTTTTACAGTAAACTTGCAAAAATTTAAAAATTAAGTAAAATGGATATAATTTAATACCATGGTAAAAGTATGGCAAATACACAAACAACAGAGCTATTTATCATCATTTTCAAGTATTGTATATAATGCATAATTTCACGTTCCATATTTTCACACAACTGGAAGCAGAGGTGTGTTGACACTAGTCCCAACATAAAGCATGCAAGTGGTAATGCATTACCACAGTAGTGATGGCTATAACGTTACCAAGTGATAGAACTCTGTTAGGTTTATTATTCTCTTAAATTACCACTATAGTATATTTATCTGTTAATTACTGGTAGATTACATATAATATATACAAGATATTTTTAAATTTTCATCTCAAGTATTATGGTACATGAGGAAAACCATTATTATTAATGTGAATTATATGGCTATTTCACCATGGGGAGTCATCTCCCCATCTGCTATAATTTTTTTTTCCTTAAGAATTTTCACTGTGTATATAAAATACTTTTATCTTGAAGTCTAAACATCTTAGCAATATTGTTATGTGTATTAAAGATAAGATATGGATATGGATTGATAATTAGATGTTCTAAAGATAATCATAATTTGAGCACTTTTCTTTTTATCATAGACATAAAACTAATTACAATTTGGTACACTTTCTTATTTTATTTGATTCTAACCTTTCCTTACTATATTTTTAATAGTTATTAGATGCTTTGGGTAGCGAGATGACTCTGAAGGTAAAGGCACTTTCTTGAAAAACCCAACAGCCTGGGTTAAATTCCTATGTATTCACATAAAGCCAGATGAACAACATGACATGTGCACTTGTAGTTTGTTTGCACTGACTAATGGACCTGGTACATCCATTATCTCTCTCTGCTTCCCTCTTTCCCTCTTTCTCGCACTCTCTGTCTGCTTTTAAATAAATACAATATTTTAAAAAACTAATTATTAGCACTGGAGGGACAGCTCATCAATTAAGGTTCTTGCCTGCAAATCCTAATGACCTGGGTTTGATTCCCCAGTATCTATATAAAGCCAGAAGCACAAAATGGCACATGGCTAGAAGCCCTGGCATGCCCATTCTTTCTCTCTCTCTCTTTCCTTTTCTCTCTCTCTTACTCTGTGTTTCTCTGCTCTTTTTCCCTCTCTGCTTGCACATAAAAAAATTTTTAAAAATTAGATGTTAATTTTTCTATATTATATGACAAAGGTTGCAGGATGTGTTAATTAACATGAGCAATAAAGCATTTATTATTGAAAATTCCTTAATAGTAATAAGTTTAATAGAATTTGAAACTTCCATTTGCTTAAAAATTTATGCATATTGTTCAGGCATTAATTCATTTTTTTTGCCTTTTAAGGCATCTTGGGTAGATTCAGATTCAGGTTAGGTGCTGTAGATGAGTGATACTATGTGGTGATTTTTTTTTTTTTTTCTGTGATTGGTTAATTTCACTGAGAATGATCTGTTCCAGGCTCAACCATTTTTCCTCAAATTTCATTGTGTTACTTTTTCTTACTGCTGTATAGAATTCTATTGTGAAGATATACCACATCTTAGTTATCCATTCTTTTAGTGATGGACATCTGGGTTGATTCCAGCTCTTAGCTATTATGAATTGAGCCACTACAAACACAGTTGATCAAATTTCTCTGGCCTGTGGTGTGGAGGTTTTAGGGTAAATACCCACCCAGTAAAGGAATAATTGGGTCTGTTGGTATCTTTATAGTCAGCTTTTTCAGGAGTCTCCAAGTTGCTTTCCAAAGTGGCTAAATTTAAATATCTTTATAAAATAATTTGAGTCAGTTCAGTATTTCATTCACAAGAATGTCAATAAAATATTTATAAGGAGGATATGTTTTTGCTTCAATATGTTCTGGACACATAGAACTGAACTTTACACATACTAATCTAACAATAAATATTTATTGAATGAATGTGTAAATTAATCTGGAATTTACAATATAGAATTTTATTATTTTACTCATTAGAGCAAAGACTAAGTAAGGTATTATACAGCATAGACTCAAATATAAGATTTTTCATTCTATACATCAAAAGTATTTTATAAAAGAAGAAAATCATTTTTATCATTTAAATTTAATTTCTTACTCTATTTAAATTATTCATTTATGTATGCATAACTCAACTTTAAAAATTAGTTACAATTCACCAGGAATTGTGTTTACAGTAGATTCCTTTTTATCAACAGGACTCCAGAGGGTACCTGGAACTCTATATGCAAAATCCCATAAATCCTGCCATTTCCTTTGCGTAGGTATGCATACTTTTGAGATTTTGTTAATTTAGTAAAGTTAGGCTTAATAAGATATTAATGATAGACTAAACAATTGTACCAATATATGGTGATAAAATATTTGCATGGAGTGCAGTAGTTTAGGTTTTATATGTTCCCCATATATAGTCCCCACTTTGGTGCCTCTGGGAAATTGGAACAACCCTGAGAGTTGGGCTTACTGAGAGGTTTTAGGTCATGGTAGTGTGCCCATGGGGATACTGGGACCCCTATATTTTCCTCCCATGTTCTGTCATGGGTTGCTTGTCTTTTTGTCAGGTGTTTCTTCCAGTTATGACATGTGGCCTCCCCATAGACTAAGATTAGAATTTCCAAAACTGGGGAAGGGTTAATCAAAATCTAAAAGGGTATGCATTAGTCATAAGGAAACCTACTTTTTTGGACAATGGTGCACCCAGAAGCCATAGATTGTTACTAGAAAATTTTTAGTGACAGTGGTGGGATACCTTCTAGTGAGTTGTTGTCCAGGAAGGTCCCTGATACCACCCCCCCCCAAAACATTACATGCCATTGCTAAGGCTCTTGGTTTCCCACCAGGAATGAATGGTAAGACCCTATATCACTGAGGACTCCACATGCTTGGGCTGCAAGGTCACTGAGAAATAAAGCTAGAGCTGAGCTGAAAACCTCCTCCCTGCAGACCAGCTGACAGAAAGCTGGATGTGGTGGTTTGAATAGAATAGATGGCCCCCAATATATTCAGTTGTTTGTTTGTAGTTGCATCTGTAGCCACCTGGCTGGGGGCAGTATCACTGCATGGATCTTAAGGAGCAGTGGTGGGTTTCAGGTTTCAATCTAAAGATATGCAAAGTGTGCCTAGCATGAGTTCCTGAAGTGTGCTGCACTGTGTGTCTTTTTGGCTTTTAGGCTTGTGCTTCTCTCTCTCTGTTTGGGCCTGTGAAGGTAGGTCACTTCTTCTGCCATTATGGAACTTCCCTTGGATCTGTAAGATTCAATAAATATCCCTTCCTCCCTAACTGTGCCTGGTCTGGAAGTTCATCTCAGCCAACCTGAATCTGCCTGCTACACTGGGAACAACTATGCTGCATGAAGCTCCATGGGAGAGAGAGAGAAGTCATCAATGGAGATAAGCAACAGTGAACACTGCAAGCCTTGAGTTTGGCAAATCAGGCCAAATGAGCCAATGAGTACAATAGTGGCATATTTGTTAAAGGGGGAAGCAACCACTCTCTAAATGGACTTGAGAACTGCTCCACAGGAAGGAATATATGCCCAGTACTTAACAACCTATGACATGATTCATATGAGGGAATTCATGAGGCCTAGGAATGTAATACCTGCTATTGTCTTGGTAAATGCATATATTATGCACACTGAAATGGCCAGTAGGCATTTCTCTTAATTTTCATACCCACATATTAATGCTATTCTCACTTTTGGTTAGAGAAGCTTCTTTTCAGATGGCAGTGACCTTGGGCTAGCTCAAAAGGCATCATGGTGCTGAGAAGAATTGATAGAGGAGTGCTCAGCCCTGGAACATCTCCATCAAGCCTCCCAATGCTCAGGGACCATTGGGGAAGAGGTGGCAGAAAGAATGTAAGATCCAAAGGAAGGGTAGAACTCCTTACAATACAATTGTCAGACACAAAATGGCCTGGATATCCATGACTTCACAGTGGATGGCACTACCTACACAAGACCATCATATTAGGATGAAAAGATTATGACATCAAAATAAAAGAGAGATTGCTGGCGAGGGTCAGGGGATATGATGGAGAGTAGAATTGTGAATGGGAAAGTGGGGGGTGAGAATATCATGATTGTCTATAATTATGGAAGTTGTTCATAATTAATCAATCAATCAATAAGTAAATAAATAAATAAAATATTTTAATAGAAAAATATTCCCAAACTATGGTTCTGCACAGACTTGGTCTCTTCAAAGTTGATTACATTGGCATTAGTCAGAGTCACATCTGATTAGCACATGTGGTCTCACTACATCTCTCAAAATGTCTTTGTGTGGTGTGCATTTCCATCCTTTTATACTTACCTGTGGTTTTCTTTAGGTAAATTACATTATTATCACACGGGACCCACAAAAAATAAAACCCATATAATGTGCAGTAATTAGTGTCCTAATTGATGAAAGGGCAGAAATGGAAAACGTTTAACTATATGTCTCAAAGAATTTACTTTTTTGCATAGACATATAGATAAGTAAATTAGTTGAAAAAGATGTCTAGGAGTCTAATTCTTCTTCTGCTTAAATAGCAGTCATGAATTTTATAAACTCTTCACTGGTATAAGATTTATTTTCTTCTTCGTCATTTTTTTTTATATTTATTTATTTTTGGTTTTTCGAGGTAGGGTCTCACTCTAGCACAGGCTGACCTGGATTTCACTATGGAGTCTCAAGTTGGCCTCGAACTCAAGACAATCCTCCTACCTCTGTCTCCCGAGTGCTGGGATTAAAGGTGTGCACCACCATGACTGGCCTTATATTTTTATGTTGACAATTTCATGCACATATTATGTATTTTGATCTTATTCACCCCCCACTACCATCTCTCAAAACACATACAATTTAACAAAAACTGAGTATTATGTTTTTCGTGAGTGAAAAACTTCCCGTGCCTCTTGGTACACATCTTATTTTCTACTGTACATCAGGGTTCCCCACCTGCTTCTGTCACCTGGCCATATTAAAGTTGTCCGTTGGTCTTTCCTGGATATAGGGCCATTAATGGAGTGCTGCTGATCTTAGTCCCTTTCTTGTTTTTTATCTGGCCATGTTGTTGTTGGTTTTCAAGTATTTCCCAGTCCAAAGTAAACAAATTTTTATAATTATTTTACTATATGTTATAAAGTAGGTTAAAATGACATATACTAATGCTTATAGACATTTAAAGGATCATATTATAAACTGTGATGAAAATATTCTCTCATGTGCCCATCCTTACTTCATGCTATTTTACCCTTAGAACATAGCTTTATATGCCCTTAAAACCTGCATATCCCTCCACCTGAGGGAACTATTGATCTAGTTTCTATCATGACAGTTTAACTGTACTTATTATTAAAATTAAGTAGAATCGTGTATGTACCATTTGGTTTACTTTTATTTAGCATCATGGATGTGAAAAGCATTGATGTAATTCCACATAACGGTAGTTTATTTCTTAATACTGATGAGTACTATTCCACTCCAAGGCTACTCCATTCTGTTAAGAGGAAGTTCTTTGCAGTTTTGGCTATGAACACATTTCTGTGCCATGAGCACTCTTGTACAAGATTATTTTTGAACACACACACACCACATTCATTTGTGCTGAATAAAAAAACTAAATGCAAAACTGTTGCATCACAGTGTTATACATTGATAAAGAAGAATTTGCAAAATTGTTCCAGAATAGTTAAAGCATTCATGGTGCTATAAATAATGAGTTAGAATTTTTTTGTTCTATATCCTTGTTGACAATGGTTTGGCATGTCTATTGAATTTGAGATATTCTGCTGTGAGTTTAATATTTTAATTGGCTTCCATATGATGAATGTTAATGATTAATTTTCATGCACATGATGGTCATTCACACAACATGTCTTCTCAAGTAATTTGTGTAATGTTTTCATTGGATTCTTTACTATTTATATCATTGAGTTGAACAGTGCATTGTAGCTTGTGAATAAATAAGATAACTTCATAGATAACCACCTATGTCAAAGTCTTCGACACTTGCCTGTTCAGTTTCATAGCAGTAGCTTTGGCAACTAGGAATTGTCAATCATGATGTTGTCCATTTTAAGCTGTTTCTTTTATGGTGAGTCACTTCTGTATCCTATATAAGTAAAAAATTCCTTACATGTAGAATGTCTGAAAGTCTCCTATGTTTTTTGCAGAAATATTATGGATTTGGAATGTACACTGAAATCTATAATCTTCTTAAATTGAAATGTAGGTTCTTTTATTTTGTCTGAAAGAGGATCAAGCTACATTTTCCTTCTTAAATAGGCACACAGTTTGAGCATTAGTATGTTTGAATTAAATATTAGACCATTCTTTTCCGTGGTGTATTTCTCTCGACATGTGCTCAAGGTAAGTCCACTATTCTGGAGAGAAGACTCAGTGATTAAAAATGTTTGCTAGCAAAGAATGACATTTTGGTTTGATTCTCCAGTCCCCACATAAAGCCAAATGCACAAAGTGACATGTGTCTGGGTTCCTTTGCAGAAGGCTAGCCACCCTGGCATGCCCATTTACTCTATCTCTCTTACTGCTTCTCTTCCTCTCTCTCTCTTGTCTTTCTCTTTCTCTGTCCCCCAATAAATAAATAAATAAATATTTAAAAAAATAGCTCACTATTTCTACAGGGCTATATCTTATATTTATTTTGATTCATTGAACTGTTCCTCTTTTATTTTTCAAATGCTGTACTATCAATATAATGGTTGTATAGTATATTTTAAAAAGCATTAGAATTACTCTAATAATTTCATGATTGCTCTGGCTATTTTATAATTTTTGCATTTCTGTTTAAATTTATCATGTCAGTATGTCAATTTCTATCAAAAGTATGCCAGCATTTGTCTAATATATTCTAGAATCTATATGTGAATTTGAAAACTTTTTTCACTGTGCAATTATCTATTAAGAAAACTGCATGTTTTCTAGTTTCAGCCTTGTGGATTATTGTTATGAAATTCATGTAAAACTGGATTATTATTATGAAGTTCACATAAAACACTATGTCTTTTCAAATACCTTACTCAGTTTTTGGAATTTTTTCTTTTTAGCTTTTCATTGAGATTCCAATTTTGTATACCTTTTGGACATTAATATATTTAAGTGTTTTATAAATGTTTGACTATGAGTACAGAATGGGGGAATATCATAAATTTATTTTATTGTGGCAATTTTATTGCAAATGTTACTCAGGCATATGTATTTACAAAACATGTTGGATTCTAATACCTACACAAAAAGATATCAACATTAGCCAAAGCCTTTTAAGAATGGTTGTCAACTTGCAAGGAAAAAAAAATAGTGCTAATGATAAATATTGGGGGGTGATGGGCAATGCTTTCCTGTCACCCATTTGTAAAGTCTTCCATCTCTATCTCATGAACTTTGTTTCTTATACCTATTATCTCACTGTAGCAAATACAGAAAGTCTTCCTTCCGTTATACGGTACTTTGCTCCAGTTTGATAATAAGTAATCAGAAATTGCTTGTGGTTATACAGATATCTGTCTCTCTACATGTATATATCAGTCCCCTTCACATTATCTGATGTTCAATAAGAAACAATGATAAACCTGCTTAATGCTTTGATTTACATAGTCATGTTATATTTTTATTTTTCAGATGGTAAATTTTTCAAAAGAATGATTAATTTTGAACTTGGATTTTACTAACTAACCTATTTTTCTTATGTTTATTTTTTCATGCTTAGCATAATATTATTTTAAAATTTTGTCATGAAATAATTTGCATTTTTGTCATATAAAAATAACGTTTCTATTCTCAAAGTTAATAGAGCTTTTTGTTAACGTATAGCTTTAGCTTTTGCCTGTCAACTTGTATGAATTTTCTCTCATCAAGGTAAGGATCTTTAATGTAGCTCTTTGTAGCTGATCCAAAGCTTCTGCAATACAAAAAAATAAAATAAAATTTTATCTGTGCTTGTTATATCATCTTTGGTCAAGACTGATGTTTGGTTTCATCTGGATCATCTTATGTGTGTGTTCCAAATATTTAGTATCCATGCTTAGAAAATTATTTCATGTCATTTTATTAGTATAATTACTAATAAGAATGATTTCTTCTTATTATATCTTATAAATGTGTATTTCTGACCTATACATGAATACTAGTTATTGTGTTATGTGTATTTGACTTACTTATGGAAGCCTAATTCTTTTTTTTTACATTTCCTTAGAATAGTATCTTTAAAACAGCATGTAGTCATATTTAATTGTTGATATAATTTGTGAAGATTCAACTTTAATTGCAATATTTAATTTATAATATTTAAAATATTCTCAGGGGGATTTTTCTTGCTTTATCTTCTGTTCTTCCTCTTTTTTCCTTCCTTCTTATACTATATTCATATTTTTTAAGATTCCTAATATTTTGGGCTATTCTATCAAATAAATATTTCTGTGTGTGTATTTATGTGTTGAGTATTCTTTTCAGTGTTTTTGAGGAATATGAAATGTCAACATCTTTTTGTCCTGCAATGGTTTTGTGGGATGATGGCACAGAAGTCAGGATTGGTGTTGAAAGGAACAGAGTGTAATCCATGTTTACTTTCATCAGGTTCGTTATTATTTCTTGCTCTCTTCTTAAAGAAATTTTAGTTCTTTCTGAATTCAATAATGATAATAAGCAAAAAATAAAAAAAAAGAAAGAAAGAAAAAGAAAAGAAAAAAGAAGGTCCCTTGAAGACATAAGGTTTTAACTCTAATGCCTGTAAGCCTTACAGTATTCGGATAATGTATTCACATTAGTATCATGTGGCCAGAGGACAAGCGCAAGTGAGGAGCAGAGGGAGAGTGTGCAGTTACGTGGTTTTCTAAGAGAGGCTAAATCAGAGTGCACACCAGGCTTGCAAGGAGATGGGAAACCTGAAACAGAAGCAGAAATTTGATGTCACCATAAGCCATGGATGGAAGCACACTCAAACTAGAACCAACACTTCCTTATCTTTATTTATTTTTTGACATCTGTAGCCTAGTTTAAATTTCTTTCCTGTTCTGATTGCTTCTTAGTACTTATTTAAATGATTACTTTTTAAATCTTGCATAATATTCTAGGGGCTAAACTTTCTTACACAACTTCAATATTACAGCTTTCTAAACATTTTTAAACTTTACCTTTTTTTAAACATGTTTTATACATGAATACAATGAAATTTGATTTTATTGCCCCACATTACCCTCTCTTATTCTGTTCTACTCCTATTAACAAATTTCTTCTTCCCCACTCTCATGTTACCTTCATGCTCCATCCCTTTTGTTTGAACCCGTTGAGTTACATTAGGGTTGCTTTCATGATCATGAGTTGAAGGTTATTTACTGTGGAGTGGGCAACTTGCCAGCGGCTACATCACTGATGAACCTGACTTCCTTCTCCCAGCAACCACTAGCTGTCATTAGTTACTCCGAAATGCCTGGTGTCTCATATGACTGACTCTCAACAACAGTGAGTATTGGCAGGCTCAGGAATCCCAGCTGCTGTTCCTGAGTGTAAAACCCATGCTGTCTCCAGATGACAGAGTTTCACAGGCCATTTACCCACCCTCTTGCCCTTACATTCTTTCTTCCTTTCCTTCTACAATATTTCCTGAACCTTGGAAGGGGTGTCTTAGCTGTCTTATTTGAAATTGAGCACATAGCAGTCACTTTTTCTCTGTAGTTTTGCAAGCTATGCATATCTGCATTATACATGCCCACTGTAGTAAGAACGTCTATTATCTAGGCTTTAAGCATTACTAATCTATAGGAAAAATATAGACAATTAGAAGGAAGTTTAACATTCTGTCCATTTAACATCACCAACTTCCTCTCTCACTCCTACGTCCCTAGCTGTTGGCTTTTATAATGTCAGCTGCCTGAATGTTTAAATATATGGCAAATAACAATTGATAGACACAGGTGAAATAGATTTGGTATTTCCCAAGATCAAGTGCCATCCTTGGAGAGAACAGGAATCTGAAATGCATAGTTTACCATACTAGAAGGTTTTTGAGCATAGAATACTCGTTGAAATGCCAGTCTTCACCAAGAAATTGGCTTATTCATTACTTTGTTATCACAGTAAACATCAAGTGCGGCTTGGATCCTGTCTTGCTGTCTTAAATTTGAGACTGTGTCTTTGGAGAGACATAAGTGCCAAGTAAGAAA
Source organism: Jaculus jaculus (assembly GCF_020740685.1). NCBI lineage: Eukaryota > Metazoa > Chordata > Mammalia > Rodentia > Dipodidae > Jaculus > Jaculus jaculus. The sequence goes on along the minus strand of NC_059111.1, from coordinate 86,686,866 downwards.
AACAATAATGCCATGTAAAGAACTTGTCTTGAGGACATTTCACACAATCATGTAATCATTTAATTCTATCAAGGAAAGTCCAGAGTTAGAAAAGTAAACACAGGAAATTTCTATCCACAAGATAGAAATAATTACTGATTTATGCAATTGTACTAATTGATCAACAAGATGACAGTATGACAGTTAATGACTTTATCAAATATATCTTTCATTTTCCCTGTATAAAAATATAAAATTATTGCTCTGCTTCCTTTATAAGAGACAAAAGATGTTTTGTGTCAGCATTTTTTTCCTCACATGGGTCAAGCTACAAAGTTTAAAGTCCTTAGAGATATATACCAGTTTCATTATTTACTTTTATTATTAGATTAGCAAGTTCTGAAATTGTCTTATAGTTTAATAAATTTTATAAATGGGACTCTAGTGGCATAGAGGAGACATAACATGTCACCAAATGACAATTTATTACACTATACGGACTTTAGTTCTAGTTGATAGATTATGGTTATAAAGTTCATTTTCCTACTTTATTTTGAAACCCCACTTGATTAATCATAGATACTTTATTTAGCTGTTGTGTATATTATTACCCTCATACTTTTTCCTTAAAAATATTTCAAATTATCCTGATTAACAGATGTTTTAACTTTTTTTCACGAATGTTATTTACTTAGCTCTGCTGAAACTAGAACATTTATTTCATTCATATATTTCAGAAAAATATTATACCCTACATAACATTAATTCTATGTTTATTTGAAAGCTTGTCTATCACTAAAACATAGTAATAAAATTAAATACTGATGCACCAATGATTTGTATAACACAGTCTTTTCAATGTTAAGCTGGTGGAGAAAAATTCACACTTTGTGTGTAGTTAAACAGAAGAATGTATAAACAAAATTTCTTTAAAAACTGGGCTTTGTTGGGCTGGAGAGACAGCTTAGCAGTTAAGGCATTTGCCTGCAAAGCCAAAGAACCCTGGTTTGGTTCTCCAGGTCCCAAGTAAGCCAGATGCTCAAGGGGGTGCATGTGTCTGAAGTTCATTTGCACTGGCTGGAGGCCCTGGTGCACCCATTTTCTCTTTCTTTCCCTCCCTATCTCTTTCTTTCTCTCTTTCTCAAATAAAATATATTTTAAAAAAACCTGGGCTTTGCACAGAAAAAAAAAAAAAAACAACTTGAATTTCTTTTGATGACATCTAAATGATTAAAATACCTTTATGTCACCTAATTCTAAAACTTATGTTTCAGTATAATTATTTCTTTAAAGATATTATATTTATTTATTTATGAGAGATAAAGAGGCATATAGATAGATGATGGAGAGATGGATAGACAGATGATAGAATAAGAATGGGTATGACATTGCCTGTAGTCACTGCAAAGAAACTCCAGATGCATGCAGCACTTTGTATATCTGTCTTTACATGTGAACTGGGAAATTGACCCCAGGTCACTAGGCTTTGCAGACCAGTGACTCAACCACTGAGACATCTCTCCAGCTCCTCTATTTAATTATACAAGTTGAAATTTTGACTTTAAAAATGCTTTAGCCTGGAGAGATGGCTTAACAGTTAAGGCACTTGCCAAAAAAACCAAAGGATCCAGGTTTGATTGCTCAGGACTCACATAGACCACATGCACAAGGTGGCGCCTGCACCCAGAGTTGTTTGCAGTGGCTGCAAGCTCTGGTGAGCCCATTCGCTCTATTTTCCTTAGTCTCTCTCCCTCTGTCTCTCAAATGAGTAAATTTAAAAAAAAATTAAAAATGTTTTAATTACATATTCCCTTTCAGGTAGGTAATCTCTTTAAAATATATTGAATATCTCTTCATTGAATACATCTTTTGAATGATTTTCATATTTTGCTTTTTGGGCTTTGTTCAATGACTAAATATTAAGTTGTTATTCTGAAGGACTTCCTCAAATTCCTGTTTGGTTAAAATTAAAATAATATTTTAGTTTTCTGATTTTATTGAGGACTTTTCAAACTTTTAATTATTTATGTGCAAGCAGAGAGAGAGAGAGAATGAAAGAGAGAGAAGAGAGGAGAGGAGAGAGACAGAATGGGCACACCAGGGCCTCCAGCCATTGCAAATGCACTTTTAATAGATATGGCACTCTCTGAATATGGCTTTATTTGGGTACTGGGAAATGGAACCCATGTCATTAGGCTCTACAGGCAAGCTCCTTTACTGCTGAGCCATCTCTTTAGCCCTTACTGAGAATTTTAATACACGAACGTACTATAATTTGGTAATATTTGCCTCCTAATATACTCTTTTGTCCTGTCTTCCAGCCCTATTCCACTGAGACCTCCTCCTCTTTCCAAATAACCCTTCTTTTGTTTTGATGTCTAATTCTTTTTGTCCTCCTTTATTTTCTATGTCTATGTTGATGGGTTTAATATTGTGCCAGTGTTCTGGGGGTAAAACGTCTACTGTGAGAACATGAAGCAACAGCCCAGTGACTAGCACTAGAAGAGATGTCCCTACTGTACCGTCCAGGGTTTAGAAAACATGGCAGAAAGAAAATTAGTGCTGCTCTAACTACTAGTCAGAGAACTTCATAATTGAAATGACAGAAGATTACTATGGAAGCTAAAAGAATATTTCAAGGAAAGTTGCTATCTTTCTGTTTCTTCTTTTAGTTGAAATATGTTTTAAATAAAAGTGGACTTTAAAATGCACTAAATAAAGCTAGTAAATAAAATATAGAAGACATGAAATGGAATAAAAAATATTAGAAATGGCTGAAAAGGGGTAAATAAGAAATAATTGCATGTTGATATGCCACACAGAGCAGGCACTGGAGCTGATCCTGCATGGTACATTTGCTAACCTCAGGACACTATACATCTTAAACTTTTTTTTTTTAAAGGTAATTTTATTGAGTATTATAGCACATCAATATACAATATTTGGGCCACGTTTCCCTCTTAGTACTCTCTGCTGTCCCTTCTTCTAACTCTGTTTCACAAAGCACCCTCCTATTTCCCTCCAAATAGTTCCTCTTCTTTTTGATGTCTCATTCTTTTTGTTTTCCTGTTTATTCTGTGTCAAATATTGATAGATTCAATATTGTACAGGCCTCTAGTGTGAAGACATGAACTCATCAGTGAGTTCAAAAACAGAGGACTGTGCTCTAGCATACTCCTTCCCACCTGTGGCTCTTACATTCTTTTCATCCTTCTTCTACAATTTTGATTGAGCCTTGGAGGCCATGAAAGACATTTCTCACTTAACACTGATCTCTCAACAGCCTGCTTTTTTTTTTTTTTTTTTTTTTTTTTTTTTTTTTTTTTAGTGCTTTGAAGACTTATGGTCTCCTCAATATGTACCACTTTCTCCATAGAGAAGCTTCTCTCCCTAAGAATGAGAGAAGCATTCATTTTCATTCTGCCTCCACCTTAGCGATGCACTGTGCTCACCGAGAGTGGAAAGAACACTAATATATGAATGTAAACATTACCATATAGAGACAAAGTTGATGGGTACAATGTATTCATGCAGCCATGTAACAGTGATAGCTTTCCTCCTATGACCTCTGACCTTCCAAGGTATATAATTTTGATGACATTATCAGTACCCATCAAGGTATGCTCACCTCTACCCTGCATGTAGTCAGCTACATGTCCCACTAGGGAACAGTTGGTTACCTCTAAACTGGCCTGCCCCTATTGTACAAGAGGACACATTTTATTTTTTGACTGAGTTATTGTGTAGGTTTCCGAATCCACTTCTGGTTTAGATTGTTCATACTGTTCACCCTTCAGCAGCCTAAATGGTGCTTTACAACACTGTCTGCCAGCCTGCAAGGTGGAGGCTTCTAGCTCATTTTGAGATTGATTTCTCATTGTCTTATGACAAACATGTGATGAATTCAGCAATGGGCTCTGTTACAGTTACCTTTGCATTGCTGGACAAACTTCGGACCAGAAGCAGCTTGTGAGAGGATATGGTTTATTTCAGGCTTGCAGAATTCAGGGGGAACACCATTAGCGGTGGAAGATGTTGGCTCACTTCCATAAATCATGGCAGAGACACAACTCCAAACAGTGACTGTAAACACGAACATCCAGAGCTCAAACTGCTCTGAACACACCTTAGTGCTGGACTACAAGACCTGCCCCCAGTGACATGCCTCATTCCCAGCATGGCTTCACCCAGGGGAGATACAAGATGCAAGCTCAATCTTAATTAAAAAATGTCTGAGTTTATGGAATCATAAATTCATATCACCACAGGCTCTTACCATTTAGATCTTGTTTCTTATGTTATAAATTATATGGCTAAACACCTTTGAGTCTTAGCAGTAACTAAAAGAATGTTTCATTAAGCTGCTCATTAGCAGATATCTTGTGTTTATTTCAAAATTATGTTCTCTCTAAGGTTTATCTTCTAAATAGCATTACAACTTAAGTCCGTTTTTTCATCCCTAGCATTGTTGTGACGTGATTGTTTTCCCCTTCATATCTTCTCATCCCTATCACAGAAGTACACATGAAGCTAGGGGGTGATATGTTATTTCTACAGCATTGATAGCTCATATGATGTTGAGTTGGGATTTTTTCCTGAATCATTAGTTAGGTCTTGTGTTATTATACCTAGATGTTGCATGAAAAAAAAATCATGAAAACATCAGTGAATAACAAAGAGGGGTTTTTGATTATTGAGACAGACACAGAACTTGATCAACTATTCCTTGTTTTCTTACTTGTGAAACTTCAGACTCTTATACACAGGAGTCTTCTTTTGTTTAATCAATTTTAAATTTGCCTTTGAGAAATTATTTAATGCTAATAAAACACAAGTCTTTCTTCATTCCAATAGCAAGGATACAATATTATTCTCTGATAGCTATGTAGCATCTCACAGGGGGTTAAATTTGCCACAATCTAAAATCCAAATTCACTGGAAGAAAGCTGGGCATGGTGGCGCATGCCTTTAATCCCAGCACTAGGGAGGAAGAGATAAGAGGATTGCTGTGAGTTCAAGGACACCCTGAGAGTACATAGTGAATTCCAGGTCAGCCTGGGCCAGAGTGAGACCCTACCTCAAAAAATTAAAACAAACAAAAATAAAAGCAAATTCACGGGAAAAAGCTGCTAATTCTAGAGTTCTCTCCAGCAGGTTTCCAGGCACTGGAGAATCAAGATGCAAGCTCAATCCTAATAAAATTGCTTGACTCTATGGGGCCATACATTCACACCACCACAAGGTTGTACCATGTAATTCTTGGTTTCTTATCTTGGATATTATGACTAAACATTTATTTAGGAAACTGTAAATGATCACGATTTGGAGAATATGTGGGAATTCATATTCCGGAATTGCTATTCTATCCTTTCTTTTTACCTAACAATTTCTTTTGTTTCTTACTAGTTTTTCAATCTTATTGAGATATTTCTATTTAATACATGAATATTCAGAAGGAATCTACCTTCTGTTACCAAAATGTACTTAAAGTTTTGGGAAAAAGCAAGTCATATATATATATATATTTTTTTTTTAAAGAGAAGCAGAGCAAGAAAAGTAATGGTTTTATCATAGCACATTTTACAAACTAAAATAATTTTCAAAACTTATAGATATTGACTTCCGGTTAAGATGGCGGCGTAGGTACCACGCCAAAGCAGCCTAGGGGGGAAAAAGACCAAAAAAACTCAGCAAAATACACACTTTTACTAAAAAGTGAGGTGTATAGGAAATTGAGGCGGCAGCGGAGAAGTAGAAGAGTTCCAGAGCATCCAGAGCCTGCACAGGTGGGAACAGCGGCTCCGGGGCGGCTCGGCCACCCGCGGCAGCCGCGGAGCGGCAGAAAGCCGCTGGACTCGCGGCTTGAGCCGCAGGACAAGCCAGGTGCGGGATTTTCCCCTCACACCGTGCTCTCCGCAACTCGGGAAACGTGAGGGGAGAGCGGCAGCGAGCAACGGAGGGAAGAGCAGACCGCGAGGTAGAAGCACACGTAGAACAGCGATACAACCAGAGCAGCCCCGGCTCCCTCCCTTCCCCCACCACCTGAACCCAGCTCCAGCGAACACAGCAGCGGCCCGGGACCGGCCACGCCAACTTGGGCTGACAGCGGGACCCAAGCAGGAGCAGAGTTCGGCAGCAACTTCAGCGGCTCCAGCACCGGTACCAGTGGCCCCAGCAGCAGCGGACCCAGGAGCGGCAGCGGTGGCAGATCCCGCAGCAGCGGCTTCAGCGTGAGCAGCGGCGGTGGACACAGCAGCGGCAGCTTCAGCAGCGGTGGTGGCTCCAGTGGTGGCAGCTACAACAGCAGCAGAGGCAGCAGCAGCGGCTCAGTTTGCCCCGTAGGAAAAGCAAGTGCCCAGCTCCAGAAATCAGAACAGCAGCCTGACGACCCAGGCAGCAACTTGACTGAGACCACAATCACCCAAGGTAACTGGGATTGCACCAGGGAAGGGTCTCACTTGGTCACAAGCTGACTTGGATACCTCAACAGACCAGAAATCTAAACCTCTTTGTTGATAGAGGATCTGGTCATTATAATAACTACTCTTGCATACATACTCGGGGCTGTTTTTGATTGAATGTATACAGTGTTTAGTTAAATTTTAGAATCTACCAGTATTTTATTCCACTCAGCCTGCTTGAATACTCCTATAGCAGGGAAACTCAAACCCTAAGAACATCTTTGTAGATACTCTGAGAGTCTTAAGAGCCACACCTAATACCTTAAGGTCCTACCCTGAAAATATATTACATCAAATCAATTGATACAGCTAAGAATACACAGCTAGCTAGAAAATCCAAGCATTAACTTAATCCAAGATGCAAAAATATATACATTATAACACAAGAAACACTAAAAAGCAAGACGATATAAATCCACCTAAAAGTATTAATGCATCAGAAATGTCCTCCAGTGAGAAAGAGTTAGAGGAAATGCCTGAGAAAGAGTTCAAAAGAATAATTATAAATATGTTCAAAGAGGTCAAAGAACACATGAAAACAATCAAAGAAGAAATCAAAGAGGAAATCAAAGAGGAAATCAAAGGAATCAAAGAAGAGGCAGGACACCAATTTAATGAAATAAAGAAGGCAATACAAGACATAAATAGGGAAATAGAAATAATAAAGAAAAACCAGTCAGAATTACTAGCAATGAAGAACACAGTTAATGAAATAAAAAACTCTGTAGAAAATCTCACCAGTAGGATGGATGAGGGAGAGGACAGAATATCTAAGCTAGAAGATCAGGTGGCAGACCTAATGCAGTCCAACAAAGAGAAAGACAAACTTATAGAAAAGTATGAGTGGGAATTTCAAGATATTCGGGACACTATGAAAAGATCCAATATAAGAATTCAGGGCATAGTAGAAGGAGAAGAACTCCACTCCAGAGGCATAGTAGGCATCTTCAACAAAATCATAGAGGAAAATTTTCCCCAAATTGGGAAAGAGGTGCCAATACAGATACAGGAAGCCTTTAGAACCCCAGCCAGACAAAACCCAGAAAGAAACTCTCCTCGCCACATTATACTCAAACATCCAAACACACAAACCAAAGAAAAAATATTGAAAGCAGTTAGAGAGAAAAATCAAGTTACCTACAAAAGCAAGCCCATCAGGATTACAGCAGATTATTCAACACAAACTTTTAAAGCCAGAAGGGCTTGGAGTGATATATTCCAAGTTCTGAAAGATAACAACTGTCAACCAAGGTTACTTTATCCTGCAATGTTATCCATCCAAATAGATGGAGAAATAAAGACATTCCATGACAAAAGCAGGTTAAAGGAGTATCTGAAGACAAAACCAGCTCTACAGAAAATACTTGATAGAATCCTCCATGCTGAACAAAAGGAAAAGCACACATATAAGGAACCTAGAAAAAACCAGCTATACTCAAATACCAGTTAACAGAAGAGAGCACAGGTAGAACAAGTAACACACACACACACACACACAAATGGCAAACATAAATACACACCTTTCAATAATATCTCTTAATATAAACGGTCTCAATGCCCCAACGAAAAGACATAGATTTGCAGACTGGGTTAAAAAGCAGGATCCTACAATTTGTTGTCTCCAAGAAACTCACCTTTCTACAAAGGATAGACATTATCTTAGGGTGAAAGGATGGAAGACGGTGTTTCAAGCAAATGGGCCTAGAAAACAAGCAGGGGTTGCTATCATAATATCAGACAGGGTAGACTTTAGTCCAACGTTAGTCAAAAAAGATAAGGAAGGTCACTTTATATTGATTAAGGGCACACTCCAACAGGAGGACATTACAATCCTAAACATATATGCAGCTAACATGGGGGCTCCCAAATTCGTCAAACAAACACTATTAGAACTAAGGTCACAGATAACACCAAACACAGTGGTGGTGGGTGACTTTAACACCCCACTCTCATCAATTGACAGGTCATCCAGGGAAAGAATAAACAGAGAGGCATCTGGACTAAATGAGGTCATAGAAGGAATGGACCTAACAGATATATACAGGACATTTCATCCAAAGGCTGCAGAATATACATTCTTTTCAGCAGCACATGGAACATTCTCTAAAATAGACCATATATTAGGACACAAAACAAATCTTAACAAATTCAGGAAAATTGAAATAATTCCTTGCATTCTATCTGACCACAATGGAATTAAACTACAAATCAGTAGCAAGAAAGGCTATAGAGCATACACAAAATCATGGAAACTAAACAATGCACTACTAAATGATGAGTGGGTCAATGAAGAAATCAAAAAGGAAATCAAAAAATTTATAGAGTCAAATGATAATGAGAACACAACATACCAAAATCTCTGGGACACAATGAAGGCAGTTCTAAGAGGGAAATTTATAGCCTTAAGTGCCTATATTAAGAAATTAGAAAGGTCGCAAGTAAATGACCTAATGCTTCGCCTTAAAGCCTTGGAAAAAGAAGAACAAGGCAAACCAAAAAGTAGTAGACGGGAAGAAATAATAAAGATTAGGGCAGAAATTAATGAAATAGAAACAAAAAGAACAATCCAAAGAATTAATGAAACAAAGAGTTGGTTCTTTGAAAGGATAAACAAGATTGATAAACCCTTAGCAAATCTGACCAAAAGAAAGAGAGAAGAGACACAAATTAATAAAATCAGAGATGAACAAGGTAACATCACAACAGATTCCAGAGAAATTCAAAAAATCATAGGGACATACTATAAAAGCATATACTCCACAAAGTATGAAAATCTGAAAGAAATGGATGATTTCCTTGATCTATATGACCTACCTAAATTAAATCAAAATGAGATTAATCACTTAAATAGACCTATAACAAACATGGAGATCCGAGCAGTTATCAATAATCTCCCAACTAAAAAAAGCCCAGGCCCGGATGGATTCACTGCTGAATTTTACCAGACTTTTAAGGAAGAGCTAACACCATTGCTTCTTAAGCTTTTCCAGGAAATAGAAAAAGAAGGAATCCTACCAAACTCCTTCTATGAGGCCAGCATCACCCTGATACCAAAACCAGGCAAAGATAGAACAAAAAAAGAAAATTACAGACCAATCTCCCTCATGAACATAGATGCAAAAATTCTCAACAAAATATTGGCAATCAGAATACAAGAGTATATCAAAAAGATCATTCACCCTGACCAAGTAGGCTTTATCCCAGAGATGCAGGGATGGTTCAACATACGCAAATCTATAAATGTAATACATTACATAAATGGGTTGAAGGACAAAAACCACATGATCATCTCATTAGATGCAGAGAAAGCATTTGACAAAATCCAACATCCCTTCATGATAAAAGTCCTACAGAGACTGGGAATAGAAGGAACATATCTCAATATAATAAAGGCTATTTATGACAAGCCTACAGCCAACATATTACTAAATGGAGAAAAACTGGAAGCTTTTCCACTAAAATCAGGAACAAGACAAGGGTGTCCACTGTCTCCACTTCTATTTAATATAGTTTTGGAAGTCTTAGCCATAGCAATAAGGCAAGAGACACACATAAAAGGGATACAAATTGGAAAGGAAGAAATCAAGTTATCATTATTTGCAGATGACATGATTCTATACATAAAGGACCCTAAAGACTCTACTAGCAAGCTGTTAGAGCTGATCAAAACCTACAGCAATGTAGCAGGATACAAAATAAATATACAGAAATCAGTAGCCTTCGTATATGCTAACAACAAACACACAGAGGATGAAATCAGAGAATCACTCCCATTCACAATTGCATCAAAAAAAATAAAATACCTTGGAATAAACCTAACCAAGGAAGAATCTATACAATGAGAACTTTAAAACACTCAAGCGAGAAATTGCAGAAGACACTAGAAAGTGGAGAAACATCCCTTGTTCCTGGCTTGGAAGAATCAATATCGTGAAAATGGCAATCTTACCTAAAGCAATCTACACATTTTATGCAATCCCTATCAAAATTCCAAAGGCTTTCTTCATGGAAATAGAAAAAACAATCCAAAAATTCATTTGGAATCACAAAAAACCTCGAATATCTAAAATAATACTGAGCAACAAAAAAGAGGCTGGTGGTATCACCATACCTGATTTTACCCTATACTACAGAGCCATAGTAACAAAAACAGCATGGTACTGGCACAAAAACAGACATGTAGATCAGTGGAACAGAATAGAGGACCCAGATGTAAGCCCAAGTAGCTATAGCCACCTGATATTTGATAAAAACGCCAAAAATACTCATTGGAGAAGAGACAGCCTTTTCAGCAAATGGTGTTTTGAAAACTGGATAAATATCTGCAGAAGGATGAAAATAGATTCTTCTCTCTCGCCATGCACAAGAATTAAGTCCAAATGGATTAAAGACCTTAACATCAGACCAGAAACTTTGAAACTGCTAGAGGAAAAAGTAGGGGAAACCCTTCAACATATTGGTCTTGGCAAAGACTTTCTGAATACAACCCCAATTGCTCAGGCAATAAAACCACAGATTAACCACTGGGACCTAATGAAATTACAAAGATTTTGCACCGCAAAGGACACAGTGAAAAAAGCAAAGAGGCAACCTACAGAATGGGAAAAAATCTTCGCCAGCTATATATCTGATAGAGGATTAATATCTAGGATATACAAAGAACTCAAAAAGTTAACCAATAAGGAATCAAACTAGCCAATCAAAAAATGGGCTAAGGAGCTAAATAGAGAGTTCTCAAAGGAAGAAATACGAATGGCATATAAGCATCTAAAAAATGTTCTACGTCACTAGTCATCAGGGAAATGCAGATTAAAATTACATTGAGATTCCATCTCACTCCTGTCAGATTGGCCACCATCATGAAAACAAATGATCATAAATGTTGGCGGGGATGTGGAAAAAAAGGAACCCTTCTGCACTGCTGGTGGGAATGCAATCTGGTCCAGCCATTGTGGAAAACAGTGTGGAGGGTCCTAAAGCAGCTAGAGATTGATCTACCATATGACCCAGCTATAGCACTCCTAGGCATATATCCAAAGGACTCATCTCATTTCCTTAGAAGTACATGCTCAACCATGTTTATTGCTGCTCAATTTATAATAGCTGGGAAATGGAACCAGCCTAGATGTCCCTCAACAGATGAGTGGATAATGAAGATGTGGTACATTTATACAATGGAGTTCTACTCAGTGGTAAAGAAAAATGAAGTTATGAAATTTGCAGAAAAATGGATGGACCTGGAAAGTATTATACTAAGTCAGGTAACCCAGGCCCAGAAAGCCAAGCACCACATGTTCTCTCTCATATGCGGATCCTAGCTACAGATGACTGGGCTTCTGTGTGAGAATGAAAATACTTAGTAGCAGAGGCCAGTAAGTTGAAAAGGAGACATAAAGGGTAGAGAAAGGAAGGGAGGAGGATACTTAATAGGTTGATATTGTATATATGTAATTACAATGATTGTAATGGGGAGGTAATATGATGGAGAATGGAATTTCATACGGGAAAGTGTGGGGGTGGGGAGGGAGGGAATTACCATGGGATATATTTTATAATCATGGAAAATGTTAATAAAAATTAAAAAAAAAAAACTTATAGATATTTATCTGTGCTACTATTTCTTGCTACTATATCACTTTTTATTATCTATGTATTCTTAATATGTAAAAATTTCAAAATTGTTAATAAAATTACTTGATTTTTTAAGGTAATATTTGACAAGGATCATTTTGAATTAGTATTGTTTCTTGATTTGTTTTGAATGAAGGACAATAAAATAGTCACTGTCAGTTCTAGCCAACCAAGACATCTTATAAATGTCCATTTCCAAAAGTGCAAAAATTAGTATTTTTACAAAAAATAATCCATTAGTAATAGAAAAAGACTGCATGTTCTAAAGAAAACTTAAATACTTTTGTCCTAGTGATTTCAAATTTTGTAGACCATGTTTAGTGACTGTAGCCCATACTCACCTTTCAAATTTTCTAGGGAGATCTTGAAAGCTCCAGACACACAGTGAAGACTCATGACCAGCCAGAGTCAAACCTACTGGATTTTCTCACATACACAGACATATGCAGGTACACACCTGCACAAGCATGTACTCCCACATTCACACCACTTTACATATACATATACATATACATATACATATACATATACATATACATATACATATACATATACATGCATGCATACTACATACACACAGTGTTAACAATAATGATAATAAATACAATAAAAAGAGAAAGAAAACTATCCCTGTTAGCCTTATAAAGTTCAGTGCATATATGATATTTGAGATGTAGTTCAGATATAAAAAGTAGTCACTTCATCAATGGGTCACAAAGAGCAAAATAAGAATACTTGGAAATAGAAAGGGGATTATCTGAGAAGAAGAGGCTTCACAGAAGTGGGAGTAGATAGGGTAAGAGAGGCTACTGCAGATGAATGTAATCGAAATATATTACTTACATGTAGGAAAGTGCCAAGACCTAAGTCAATTATAACTGACATTTTCAGAAAAGGGAAGGAGTTGAAGAATATTATATTGAGTTAACTGAAGCTCAGAATGACAAACACAGCATATACTTTCCCATATGTAGATCTTAGAATTGAATTTTTTAAAAATATTTTTTGTTCATTATTTATTTATTTATTTGAGAGCGACAGACACAGGGAGAAAGACAGATAGAGGGGGAGAGAGAGAATGGGTGCACCAGGGCTTCCAGCCATTGCAAACGAACTCCAGATGCGTGCACCCACTTATGCATCTGGCTAATGTGGGACCTGGGGAACTGAGCCTCGAACTGGGGTCCTTAGGCTTCACAGGCAAGCGCTGAACCACTAAGCCATCTCTCCAGCCCCTAGAATTGAATTTTTATATATGTGTTTATGTGAGAATAATATTGTATATATGCAAGGGAAACCCAAAAGGATCCCATAAAAGAGGAATAAAGAGGCTTTTAGAAGCTGGTCACAGTGGCACACACGTTCCGTCCCAGCTCACTGGAGGCTGAGGTAGGAGAATCACAGGGATTGATATCAAGGCCAGCCTGGAGCTACAGAGTGAGTTCCTTCCGGGCTAAGTGAGGCTCTGCCTCAAAAAAAAAAAAAAAAAAAAAAAAAAAGAAAGAAAGAAAGAAGATGAGGCTGAGGCTGGCAGGGAAGGAATACAAATATACTATTGATATGAACATAAAATGGGAATATTAGAGTTAGAAGAATTTAATCATTTAAGGCACGAAGAGAGGAGGCATGGTGGAGAGCCAACCCAAACTATGTATGTATGAAAACATAATTAACATATTGTGCATATTTAAGGAATTTTTACCAAAAACATGTTGTCTAACTTTTAAGAGACTACTGCATTGCCATAAGTTGCAGAATGAAATATAAAATAAAATATATTTTGTAAGAAATATATATTCTGAAATGCAAAAGAAAAGAGAAACCATAATCACTATTTTATACAGTGGCATCATTGTTGGGTATCCCTGATATATGTATTGTTTCCAATATGCAGATAGAGATATTATGATATTTAAAAATAATCCCATTGTTTTCAAGAGAATATCTTTCTCTGTATTCAATACACTTTTTTAACTCTATATTCTGGACTTTCTCACTAAACTTTGTCAATCCTCTCTGATAAATGGTTATTCACCAAAGTTGTTACTTTCTATAAATGTTATCATCTGATTCAATTTTGTCAACGTATCCAACTTTTCAAACCTGTTTTATTCTCCTGTGAGATCTTTAGTCATTTTGGATCTTGAGTAAAGTAGAATGCCAAAATATCAAATCATCCCTTCCATCCTTTTTGATTTCTATTCTCTGGTATCTCTAGTCAAGGAAGGTTTTGGTTTTCACTACGTGAGCTTTGCTTGCTTTCAAAATGAGAGTTTTGGTACAGATAATATGCTCATTTCCTACCCCACCCCCCCAGAAATAGCATTTGAAACACTTGGCACCACAATGGAAAAGAAAATGACAGCTGTGTAATACATGGGATTGGTTCATTTAGAAGCTAGAATTCATTCACCTAAATCATGATCTCAGCCAGACAATACTGCTGGCATTGCTTAGTTACCAGCCCACTGGCTGCACTGTAAGCTATTATTGCACTGAAGCCATGTAATATTAGGGAAGGTGAAAGGCCCACTTTAACTTAAAAACAACAACAACAACATTTATTTACTTACTTGAGAAGGGGGAGGAGAGATTGTGGGTGCACCAGGCCTGTTGTGGCTGCAAACAAGCTACAGATGCATTCATCACTTTGTGCATTTGGCTTTATGTGGGTACTCATGAATTAAACCCAGGCTGTCAGGCTTTGCTAGCAAGTATCTGTAAGTACTGAGTGCCCTCCCCAGACCAGGACTCACTTTAGATTAAGAACACTGGCTGAAGTAGTACTCAAGAAATATGTTATGTTATTTGTTCTCTGTATTCTTTCTTCATAGCTATATAAAGTCAGATGAAAATCAGACTTCATATAATCCTGGAACCACATGGTGGAACTCTAGTGTGTATACTCTCTATAGATTATAAATACACATTTTTCTAATAGTTTAGCTTTAAAATAATCTCCAACTTGTATTGTCTATATGGGGGTATTATAAAATCTTCACAACTACAAAAGGAATAAAACAATTTAACAGAATGTATAAACTATTTTCTGAGTATTTATTCTGTTTACCAAATGGCATGAAAAAGTCAAATTGAAATTTTACATTCTATTTTTGTTTACCTAATATAACTGCTATTCTCCATTTCCCTTTTTATTTTTTTTATTTTTTGTTTTTATTTTCATTTGTTTAATTTATATTAACATTTTCCATGATTATAAAATATATCCCATGGTAGTTCCCTCCCTCCCCACCCCCACACTTTCCCATTTGAAATTCCATTCTCCATCATATTACCTCCCCATTACAATCATTGTAATTACATATATACAATATCAACCTATTAAGTATCCTCCTCCCTTCCTTTATCTACCCTTTATGTTTCCTTTTAAACTTACTGGCCTTTGCTACTAAGTATTTTCATTCTCACGCAGAAGCCCAATCATCTGTTGCTAGGATCCACATATGAGAGAAAAAACGTGGTGCTTGGCTTTCTGGGCCTGGGTTACCTGACTTAGTATAATACTTTCCAGGTCCATCCATTTTTCTGCAAATTTCATAACTTCATTTTTCTTTACCGCTGAGTAGAACTCCATTGTATAAATGTACCACATCTTCATTATCCACTCATCAGTTGAGGGACATCTAGGCTGGTTCCATTTCCCAGCTATTATAAATTGAGCAAAAATAAACAGGGTTGAACATGCACGTCTAAGGAAATGAGATGAGTCCTTTGGATATATGCCCAGGAGTGCTATAGCTGGGTCATATGGTAGATCAATCTTTAGCTGTTTCAGGAACCTCCACACTGTTTTCCACAATGGCTGGAACAGATTGCATTCCCACCAGCAGTGTAGAAGAGTTCCTTTTTTTCCACATCCCTGCCAACATTTATGATCATTTGTTTTCATGATGGTGGCCAATCTGACAGGAATGAGATGGAATCTCAATGTAGTTTTAATCTGCATTTCCCTGATGACTAGTGACGTAGAACATTATTTAGATGTTTATATGCCATTTGTATTTCGTCCTTTGAGAACTCTCTACTTAGCTCCATAGCCCATTTTTTGATTGGCTTATTTGATTCCTTATTATTTAACTTTTTGAGTTTTTTGTATATCCTAGATATTAATCCTACATCAGATATATAGCTGGCGAAGATTTTTTCCCATTCTGTAGGTTGCCTCTTTGCTTTTTTCACTGTGTCCTTTGCAGTGCAAAACCTTGTAATGTCATGAGGTCCCAGTGATTAATCTGTGGTTTTATTGCCTGAGCAATTGGGGTTGTATTCAGAAAGTCTTTGCCAAGACCAATATGTTGAAGGGTTTCCCCTACTTTTTCCTCTAGCAGTTTCAGAGTTTCAGGTCTGATGTTAAGGTCTTTAATCCATTTGGACTTAATTCTTGTGCATGGCGAGAGAGAAGAATCTATTTTCATCCTTCTGCAGATATATATCCATTTTTCAAAACACCATTTGCTGAAGAGGCTGTCTTTTCTCCAATGAGTATTTTTGGCATTTTTATCGAATATCAGGTGGCTATAGCTACTTGGGCTTACATCTGGGTCCTCTATTCTGTTCCACTGATCTACAGGTCTGTTTTTATGCCAGTACCACGCTGTTTTTGTTACTATCGCTCTGTAGTATAGGTTAAAATCAGGTATGGTGATACCACCAGCCTTATTTTTGTTGCTCAGTATTATTTTAGATATTTGAGGTTTTTTTGTGAATCCAAATGAATTTTTGGATTGTTTTTGTTTTTCTATTTCCTTGAATAATGCCTTTAGAATTTTGATAGGGATTGCATTAATTGTGTAGATTCCTTTTGGTAAGATTGCCATTTTCACAATATTGATTCTTCCAATCCAGGAACAGGGGATGTTTATCTACTTTATAGTGTCTTCTGCAATTTCTCGCATGAGTGTTTTAAAGTTCTCATTGTAGAGATTCTTTACTTCTTTCATTAGGTTTATTCCAAGGTACTTTATTTTTTTTTTTTGATGCAATTGTGAATGGGAGTGATTCTCTGATTTCATCCTCTGTATGTTTGTTGTTAGCATATATGAAGGCTACTGTCTTATGTGTATTTATTTTGTAGCCTGCTACATGGCTGTAGGTTTTTATCAGCTCTAACAGTTTGCTAGTAGAGTCTTTAGGTTCCTTTATGTATAGGATCATGCCATCTGCAAATAATGATAACTTGATCTCTTCCTTTCCAATTTGTATCCCTTTTATGTGTGTCTTTTGCCTTATTGCTATGGCTAAGACTTCCAAAACTATATTAAATAAAAGTGGGGACAGTGGACACCCTTGTCTTGTTCCTGATTTTAGTGAAAAAGCTTCCAGTTATTCCCCATTTAGTTATATGTTGGCTGTAGGCTTGTCATAAATAGCCTTTATTATATTGAGATATGTTCCTTCTATTCCCAGTCTCTGTAGGACTTTTATCATGAAGGGATGTTGGATTTTGTCAAATGCTTTCTCTGTGTCTAATGAGATGATCATGTGATTTTTGTCCTTCAACCCGTTTATGTAATGTATTACATTTATAGATTTGTGTATTTTGAACCATCTGTGCATCTCTGGGATAAAGCCTACTTGGTCAGGGTGAATGATCTTTCTGATATATTCTTATATTCTGTTTGTCATTATTTTGTTGAGAATTTTTGCATCTATGTTCATGAGGGAGATTGGTCTGTAATTTTCTTTTTTTGTTCTTTCTTTGTCTGGTTTTGGTATCAGGGTGATGCTGGCTTCATAGAAGGGGTTTGGTAGAATTCATTCCTTTTCTCTTTCATGGAAAAGCTTAAGAAGCAATGGTGTTAGCTCTTCCTTGAAGGTCTGGTAAAATTCATCCATGAATCCACCATGGCCTGGGCTTTTTGTAGTTGGGACACTTTTGATAACTGTTCAGATCTCCATGCTTGTTATAGGTCTATTTAAGTGATTAATCTCATCTTGATTTAATTTAGGCAGGTTACATAAATAAAGGAAGTCATCCATTTCTCTCAGATTTTCAACCTTTGTGGAACATATGCTTTTATAGTATGTTCCTATGATTTTTTGAATTTCTCTGGCATCTGTTGTGATGTTACCTTTTGCAACTCTAATTTTATTAATTTGTGTCTCTTTTCTCTTTCTTTTGGTCAGATTTGCTAAAGGTTTATCAATATTGTTTATCCTTTCAAAGAACCAACTCTTTGTTTCATTAATTCTTTGATTTTTTTTCTTTCTATTTCATTAATTTCTGCCCTAATCTTTATTACTTCTTCCCATCTACTGATTTTTGGCTTGCCTTATTCTTCTTTTTCAAAGGCTTTAAGGTGTATTAGGTTGTTTACTTGCAACCTTTCTAATTTCTTAATATAGGCACTTAATGCTATAAATTTACCTCTTAGAACTGCCTTCATTGTGTCCCAGAGATTTTGGTATGTTGTGTTCTCATTGTAGTTTAACTCTATAAATTTTTGGATTTCCTTCTTGATTTCTTCATTGACCCATTTATCATTTAGTAGTCTATTGCTTAGTTTCCATGATTTTTTGTATGCTCTATAGCCTTTCTTGCTATTGGTTTGTAGTTTGATTCCACTGTGGTCAGATAGAATGCAGTTTTCCGGTTTGGTTAAAATTTTCTTTGTGTCCTGATATATGGTCTATTTTAGAGAATGTTCCATGTGCTGCTGAAAAGAATGTATATTCTGCAGCCTTTGGATGAAATGTCCTATATATATTTCTGTTAGGTCCATTCCTTCTATGACCACATTTAGTCTAGATCCTCTCTGTTTATTTTTTCCTGAGATGACCTGTCAACTGATGAGAGTGGGATGTTAAAGTCACCCACCCCCACTGTGTTTGGTGTTATCTGTGACCTTAGTTCTAATAGTGTTTGCTTGATGAATTTGGGAGCCCCCATGTTAGCTGCATATATGTTTAGGATTGTAATGTCCTCCTGTTGGAGTGTGCCCTTAATCAATATAAAGTGACCTTCTTTATCCTTCTTGACTAACGTTGGACTAAAGTCTACCTTGTCAGATATTAGGATAGCAACCCCTGCAAGTTTTCTAGGCCCATTTGCTTGAAACACCTTTTTCCAACCTTTCACCCTAAGATAATGTCCATCCTTTGTAGAACTGTGGGTTTCTTGGAGACAACAAATTGTAGGATCCTGCTTTTTAACCCAGTCTGCAAACCTATGATATTTGTTGGGGCATTGAGGCTGTTGATATTAAGTGATATTATTCAAAGGTGTGTATTTATGTTTGCCAGTTTTGTGGTTCAGGCTTTACCTTTGCTTTCTTGTGTTAATTAGTATTTGAGTATTGCTTTTTTTTTCCAGGGTCCTTATATGGCTTCTTTTCCTTCTCTTCCCCATGGAGAATTCTTTCAAGTATTTTCTGTAGAGCTGGTTTTGTCTTCACATACTCCTTTAGTCTGCTTTTGTCATGGAATGTCCTTATTTCTCCATGTATTTGAATGGATAGCTGTGCAGGATAAAGTAACTTTAGTTGACAGTTGTTATCTTTCAGAATTTGGAATATATCACTCCAAACCCTTCTGGCTTTTAAAGTTTGTGTTGAGTAATCTGCTGTAATCCTGATGGGCTTGCCTTTGTAGGTAACTTGATTTTTCTCTTTGACTGCTTTCAATATTTTTTCTTTGGTTTGTGTGTTTGGAAGTTTGAGTATAACATGGCGAGGAGAGGTTCTTTCTGGGTTTTATTTGGCTGGGGTTCTAAAGGCTTCCTGTATCTGCATTGGCACCTCTTTCCCAATTTGGGGGAAGTTTTCTTCTATGATTTTGTTGAGGATGCCTACTAAGCCTTTGGAGTGGAATTCTTCTCCTTCTACTATGCCCTCAATTCTTATGTTTGATCTTTTCATAGTGTCCCAAATATCTTGAAATTCCCATTCATACTTTTCTATTAGTTTGTCTTTCTCTTTGTTGGACTGTATTAGATCTGCCACCTGGTCTTCTAGCTTAGATATTCTGTCCTCTCCCTCATCCATTCTACTGGTGAGATTTTCTACACAGTTTTTTATTTCATTAACTGTGTTGTTCATTGCTAGTAATTCTGACTGGTTTTTCTTTATTATTTCTATTTCCTTATTTATGTCTTGTATTGCCTTCTTTATTTCATTAAGTTGGTGTCCTGCATCTTCTTTGATTCCTTTGATTTCTTCTCTGATTTCTTCTTTGGTTCCTTTGATTTGTTCTTTGACTTCCTTGAACATATTTACAATCAATCTTTTGAAGTCATTTTCAGACATTTCCTCCAACTCATTCTCAATGGAGGTCATCTCTGATGCATTAATACTTTTTGGTGGATTTATATTGTCTTGATTTTTGGTGTTTTTTGTGTTATAATGTATATATTTTTGCATCTTTGACTAAGTTAATGCTTGGATTTTCTAGTTTGCTGGATATTCTTAGCTGTATGAATTGATCTGTTGTTATATATCTTCAGTGTAGGAGATTAATATGCTAGATGTGGCTCTTACCACTCTCAGAGTATCTAGAAAAGTGTTCCTAGGGGTTGAGTTTGCCTGCTATGGGAGTATTCAAGAAGGCTGATTAGAACAAAATACAGGTAGATTCAAAAATTTAACTAAACACTATACGCATTCAATCAACAATAGCACTGAGTATTTATGCAAGAGTAGGTGTTATAACAACCAGATCCTCTATCAACAAAGGTTAAGATTTCTGGTCTGTTGAGGGTTCCAAGTAGGCTTGTGACCAAGTGAGATCCTTCCCTGGTGCAATCCCAGTTATCTTTTTGGATGATTTTGGTCTCAGTCAAGTAGGCTGGCTGGGTTGCTGGACCCCTGTTCTGTTTTCTGGAGCTGGGCACTGGCTTTTCCTGAAGGGCAAACTGAGCCTGGCAACAATGGCCCTACAGATGGGCCCCCCTGCTGCTGGCTCCACTGCTGTTACTGCTGAAGCTGCTGCCTCTGCTGCTGATGCCTCCACCACTGGGCCTGCTTTTGCCTCTGCTAATTCTGCCTCTGTCTGGTCTGCCACTGCTGCTGCTATAGCTTCCGCTTCAGCAGCTGCTGCTGCCACTGCTGGAGCTGCTGTTGCCAGTGCTGGAGCCGCTATTGCTGGTATCAGAGACGCTGCTGTTGGTGCCGGAGCCAGAGCCTCAGTTTCTACCGCTGCTTCCACTGCTGGAGCTGGGGCACTGCTGCTGGAAGTACTTTGGCCTGCCTGTGTGAGCCTTGGATGCTCTGGTACTCTCCTACTTCTCTGCTGCCATTTTAATTTCTCATACACCTCACTTTTTAGTAAAAGTGTGTATTTTGCTGGGTTCTTTTTGGCTTTTTCTCCCCGCGGCTGCTTTGGTGTGGCTCCAATGCTGCCATTTTAGCCGGAAGTCTCCTGTCTATCTTGATGCTTCTCTCTCTTTCTCACTCTCCTCTCAAATAAATAAATAAAAATTAAGTATTAAAAAATAGCATTTGTATGTGTGTATACATATGTGTAAAAGATACTCTGTGGAGTATAGGGTCATAATTTGATCCATGTATACAAACTGGATTGATAATTAATCAAGATAAGTCTGTCTATTAGTTAAATATTAACCTTTATATGTGCAGGCAAAGCAAACATTTCTCTTCTAGTTATTTTGAAATGTACAATTACTTATTGTAGTCCAAAGTTAATAGATGGAAGTGAAAAGCACAACTGTATTATTCTCTTGTTATCTCTTATTTTTAATTGCTACTTTTTTATTTCTTACTAAATTGTTGTTTCTATTTTAAAATTTTCCAAATAGTATATTATTTACCCTATGTAGTACTATAGTATATACTTACACATCTGAGACATACCCAAGTCCATTAAGTAAGATATTTGCTACTCTTTCCAAAGTCCTTGTACAACATGATTTCAAGTTAAAATTATACCTAAAACCTGTGCAATTATTTATTCTACCTCAGGCAGAGTTCAGAAAAGTATAATTGGTATAGAGTTATCCTAAAATGGACAATAGCACCTCATAGAATTGACAAACAGAAAATATAATGTATGGATATTAGGAAAATTCAGCATGCAAGAGGTACTCTGATGGAGCAACTAGTGTATCCTAACCTTGCATACTAGCCTATAGACCTGTCCATCCCCAGACTGACTTCTGGTTTGACATCTACCATATAGACAGTGCTGCTGATTTATTTCTGTCCACATGTGATCTAACTTTTCCCTTTTAGTGGTTAATATTGACTGTCAGCGTGAGAGGATCTTGATTCACTTAGGAGGTGAATCAATATCTGAATATGTCTAAGAAGGAGTTTCATGATTAGGTTTAGGTGGAAGACCCATTCTGACTGTGGACAGTACCATGATAGGGACTTGGGTACCAGAGTGAATACAAAAGGACAAAATGAGCTAAACAAGAGAATTCACTGTTCTCTGCTTCCTGACACAGATTGGATGCGACCTGCTGCTTTATATGCTTGTTGCCATGACTTCCATCCTGTGATGGACTCACTATATCCCCTCAAAGTATAAGTACAAAAAAAAAAAATCCTCACCTATAAGTTGATTCTGGTCAGATATTTTGTCACAGCAACAAGGTAATTAGTATACATTCAAAACTACATTTCAGAATCCAGATGACATAAGCTAGTCACTGTTCACTTGTTTTGGATTTTCTTATATTGAGACTTAATATATTTCTACTGCCTGACAGGATCAACATAGGTAACTATTCGCTCTCTCTCTCTCTTTCCTCTCTCTCTCCTATCTGTCTTTCTGTCTCTTGTGTTTCTACACTGCTGTGTATGCCATTATGTTACTTCTTCATTACTCTTTCCTGTCTTCCATCTTCATGGATGTGTGTTCATATCATTTTCCTTCTCACCTATTTCATATGCTTCAGTAACCTTAAGAATGTTTTTGAGTGTGGGATTAAAATGTCACTTGTATAGCACCCATGTGTTTAAATTTTCTGATATTTGTTATTGTGTTCTACCTCTGTAGTCTTACATCTAACATCACAAATATTTCTGTTTATGTCTTTGTCTATATATGTAAACTTGTCATGCTATCTCTTCAGTCCTGCTCTGTCCATAGCTCCCCACTTACATCTTACTTTCTATTTAATATCCCCAATTAGAGGCTTTATGAGCATTCTAGAATCTCATTCATATTTTCTCTCCTCCCTCAAATTTATTTGACTCATCTTTTCCCACTGAAGTTAATAGGTTCATAATCATCTACATAAAGCATTTCCCCATTTCAGTTAATGGACCTACTACCATCTACAGAAGTAACTTAAGCCATACATGCTTGATTCTGCTCATTTCTTGTATATCCCCATGTAGTTCATCATCTAGCACTATTACTTCTAATATTACTATGTTATGAATATCAGCTAATTTTCATTCCACTCATTGTCATTAGTTCAATTAAAGCCAGCATTACCTCATGGTTGATGGAGGAAAGACCACAATTACTCATCTTTATCTGTGACCATTACCTATGGAGGAAAATGCATTCTTGCCCCACTGAGGTCTGGCTTGGCACACAGTTATGTTAGCAAAGAAATTGTTATATACCACTTCATAGATTTTCTGGGGGAAGTCTTCAAAACTGATTGTGCTTCATCCTGCCCCTACCCCAGATTGTAACATTACCATGGAGCATGGACTCTCCATGAGCCTTGATTTTGACTTTAGGGTGGTGACAAGATACCACATTGCCTTCAGTCAGTGCATGGGTGAAGCAATGTGTGAATGAAAAATAAACCATTGCTGTTTGTAGGCACTGAGATGTGAGTGATTCTTCTTTCTGTAAGATAGGCCAAGCCACTGTGGATGAGTATAGCAGAATCAAGAAAATAATAAGCTTGTGACTGACATTCCTGTTTTCTCGTGTTTCCCAGAGAGCGTTCCAGCACAGAGATTTTATATGAATAATAATCTTTGATCCCTTTGCCCCAGTGACCCTGTGATGCCTGCAGACTAGTTATGACCCTATACCCCATAGATTATCTTTTACATCTATATATGCACACATACAACCAACCAGCATAACCCTGCAGAATTGGACCCCTTTTATTGCTCAGATCTCTCATTCTCCTGTTTATCTGCTGTGCTCATGTTCTTCCTTAGGGAATGTTGCGTTTGCCACAGAAGTGAGGGCTTGTGACCTTTGTTTTTTTGTTCTTGTTGTCATTGTTCTTGTTTGTTTTCTTTACTTCTATTAGATATCCACATAGCTGATGCTTTTTAGTTCTTCAGACCTTAACCAGTTCTCTAAAGTCACCTGCTTAATTTTGATGGCCATCTCACACACTGAATTCCAAATTTCTTTTCTCTTCAACTATGCTTATCAACAACAGTTAAAAATTTCTCCATCATTCCAATGATAATATGAAATATGGTAGACACGATGGCACCTTGACTACTAATTCATGTTTTCCAAAAAAGCAACTAGAGCATGTGGCCACACCTTTTAGTATCGGTATTCCTAAACATACGATAATGCAGTGAACAGCATATAATAGGAGAAAAATACAATTATATTGCACTGACTTCATTTCCCCATAGATCCTTTCACTTGTTCCTATTTGTAACTAGCATAAAGATAAAAGCATATAAAAACCTAACAGCAAAATTATATAGTTCTTTCTTTTGTTAATGAAACTGAAATTGTCTTTTTCCTCTCATTAACACAAAAATATCTGAAATATTTCACCTTGTGATCATGTTATGCTTTTAAAAAAACGTTTTGTTTATGCATACACCACATTATTCATTTGGCTTTTTGTGGGTACTGGAGCATTAAATCCAACTCAGGTGGTAAGGCTTTGCAGGCAAGCACCTTAACCACGAGCAAACTCTCCATGTTATGCCTTTTAGTAGAAGAAACTCTTTTTACATGTTGTTTCATAATTACTTTTGCAAAATTAATACAGACAAATAGAAAAATAAGCTTATAATTGAAACAAAGCATGACCACATAGCATCTTTTTATTCTTAGTTATTTTATTCTTATTAATGCATTTTTAGTTATAATTCTTTTTAAAACACATTTATTTCTTTATTTGAGAGAAAGAAAGAGAGGGAGAGAGGATGGGCCCAGGGCTTCCAGCCACTGCAAACAAACCCCAGTTGTATGTGCCCCCTTTGTGCATCTGGCTTATATGGACCCTGGGGAATTGAACAAGGATCCTTTGGCTATGCAGGCAAATGCCTTAACCACTAAGCCATCTCTCCAGCCCCTAACTATAAGGTATTATGTATCATTATTTTGTTCATTTTTTCTTGCTTTATTGTATGAACTATGCAATTATTCCTTTAAAAAATATAATTTTGGCATGATGGTGTACGCCTTTAATCCCAGCACTCAGGAAGCAGGGGTAGGAGGATCACTGAGAATTCAAGGCCAACCTGAGACTACATAGTGAATTACAGGTCAACCTGAGCTAGAGTGAGACTCTACATCAGAAAACCAAAAACAAACAAATAAATAATATGTCAATTTTTAATTACAAAATTATATTTTATAGAATGTCCAAAGAATTTAAAACAATAAAGGATAAACTTAGATATTTTTTCCATAATTATCTAAAGCTATTCAGTGTAGCATGCTGGTAAATTAATCTGAATGTATTCATAGTAAAAGTTTTTGTTCTACTGACTGAACTATTTATACATTTTAACAAAATAAATTTTTCTACTGTCATATTATATCAAAATTTGGATATTTTATGGTTCTAAAAAAATCAGGGATAATAGTTGCTACATAAGCTTCAAATGTAACAAATATAATTATAAACCAAGAATAGTGGGTGCATTTTATGGGCTATTATAAATATTTAAGACTGATGATAAATAAAAAATACATATCTATGCATAAAATCATTTTTTATAAAACAAAAAAAAACTAGGGTAATTCAATTCAATTTGAAGTGTTTCTCAATTACATTTTATAAAACAAAATAATCCATTAGATGTAATCATTAAATGCATCATATGATTACAATTAAATGATACTTTCAGTAAATTTAAGTAGGGTATTTAATTTTCAAAAGTGTTGAATACTTTACATTTTCACTCATGTATAGCTGTATGTTTTATATTGAGAAAAACAAAATGAAGGGCTGATAAATCACATAACCTTGTCAAGCTTTCCTCCAGCAAATGCACCTCTCCTCACTCTTATATGTTCTTGACACTCGAGCTTCTTATGCTGTGCAGCGCTGCACCTGGTGGCTGCTCCACAGCCCACACAGCACAGCGTGCTCAGAGCCTCACATCCAGTAGTCTTCTATTCTTACTTGAGTCATATAGTGGGTTGTTAAGGGCAGTTTGCACACATTCCATTTATTCTGTTCCATCTTCCAAAATGAAGCACAAACTTCTTGACACCACTAAGTAGCACTCAAAACTCTTCCATCTTCCTCTCAGATAGATGCCGAGATGATGATCATGTGTTAACACAGAATATTTTATGATATATCCGTTTTCCATAAAGGGGTGCTTCATCTGTCTGTTGTATTTCATTTAATGAAAGATTTCAGATTTGGGATCATTTCTTAATTGTTTCAATATCACTTACATAAGAGATACCATGTATTTCTTCTTCAGAAACAATTGAGAATTTGTTTTAACTTGGGTTTTTTGCACAAGTTCTTATTAGAAACTTTCTTTCCTTGTTGCATGAGGAAAACTTACCCTAATATAACATGCTTCATCTAAAAATAATTATTCATTTATTTGAAAGTCTGAGAAAGAGATCCATTTTAAGTTGTTATATGTTCTAGTCTCATAACTAAATCTAATTATCTGTACGTAATATTAGTGGCAGCCAGCAGAGAAGATATTTTTATTTTTATTTATTTATTTGAGAAATCAGAGAGAGGGAGAACGAGAGAATGGGAATGTCAGGGCCTTCAGCTGGTGTAAACAAACTCCACATGAATGCACCAACTTGAGCATCCAGCTTACATGGGTCCTGAGGAATCAAAACTGCATCCTTTGTCTTTGCAGGCAAGCACCTTAACTGCTAAACCATCTCTCCAGCCTCATATTTTTATTTCTATCACAGTGAATTCAGTTAAGCAGAGAAGAGCTGTTGCCTAATGATTATTGCGTAAGCTACAACTGTATTAATCAGAACTTAATATCATTTAATTTATCAAAGGAAAAATAATCAATTAATTTCAGCAGGAGTAGCATCTTCTAAATCTGTCTTAATTGAATAATCCTGAAGTTACTTATTTCCATTGAGTTTTAAATTTTTTTTCTTCTTGAGCTGGCAACTAGATTATCATGAGTTAAACATGATAGATAGGCTTGTATGTTCTATATGAAAAACATTTGGAAAGAAATTTGGAAAATTAAAGGTTTCTAATTTGACTTTCTATAATTCTGCTTCTTATTAGCAATATTTAAAAAAAAGAAGTTTAATTATTTTGAGTAACATTATTCATTGTGAAGCTAAAATGAATTCTTGTCAATAACTTAGACTGGTTTAGAGTTATTGCTTAACAATTTTAATTTATCTACATACAAGTAGAAGTGAAATTCTTAACAAACAGGACACAAATATATTTGCTTGGTTTTCATTGATCCAGTAACTATTATAGTTATGAAATTGGATATAGTTCTTCAGGTCATTCATCTTTGCTTTGGTTTAATCACTGGAGTTGATGACAAAAGTATTTTTGTTTTACAAAAAAAAAAAAAACATCAAAGTAATTCAATTTAGGACCTAGTTAAGCCAAAGAGTAAATCCTCCTTTTTTTAAAAAATTCATTTTTATTTAGTTACTTGAGAGAAGAAAGGAGAGAAAGAGAGAAAGAGAAAGAGAGAGAGAGAGAGGGAGGGAGAGAATGGGCATGCCAGGACCTCTAGCCACTGCAAACAAATACCAGATGCATGGGCTACCTTGTGAATATGGACTTATGTGGGTACTTAAGAATGGAACCTGGATCCTTAGACTTGTCAGGCAATCATCTTAACTGTTGAGCTAGCTCTCCTGCACTTCCACACCCCCGTTGTTTTTTTTTTTTTTTAATTTTTATTTATTTATTTATTTATTTGAGAGCAACAGACACAGAAAGACAGAGAGAGGGAGAGAAAGAGAATGGGCACGCCAGGGCTTCCAGCCTCTGCAAACGAACTCCAGACACGTGTGCCCCTTGTGCATCTGGCTAACGTGGGACCTGGGGAACCGAGCCTCGAACCGGGGTCCTTAGGCTTCACAGGCAAGCGCTTAACCGCTAAGCCATCTCTCCAGCTCCACACTCCCATTTTTAAATGGACTTTAATTACATGTGAGAACACAGAGAAATTCAAACAAATTTATAAAAACTTATTGTAGCAACAAGAACAACTCAGAGAAAGTAAAGTTTTAACTTTGTTTTGGGTTAGTGATTACAAAAGTAAAGTTGTAAAGAACTCTAGGATTAGCATCCTTGCAGGAAATAACTTTCTGGGAATGAAAATGGTTCATTCCAGGGGTCATTGCACCAGGGGACAAGCTTATCTTTTAGAAAACCAGTTATCTTTCAGTTCTGGTAATGATACACAGCTAAATCTACCTACATATCAAAGTATCCTGGTTTTTGTTTTATCTTTTCTATAGATAGTCACAATGTTATAAACATCTCTGCCTAGTTTTGGTCAGAAGTTTAAATGAATACATCTTTTCATATATATCATATATTTTAGTATCAGCATGGATATATTTTGGGCCCAGAATCAGCTATGTGATCATGAGGTTGGGTAGATGATTCTATTTACAGAGGTGCATATTTTATATGATCTTATAGCCACCTTGTTCAGTGCATTCAGGGGAGTGGATATCAAAAGCATGATAAATTTATTAAAACTTGAATTGTACATAATGTAGCCCTCAAATCAATAGTCACAGCAGTCACTAGTGAACTCTATTAATAACCCCTTTCATGGGATGATAGGACAGTTTATGTTAATTTCTATTTGTGCTCTGAGGACGCAGCGCAAGGAGCTCACTAAAATTGTAAGAAGAGTCGATTACTTGCAGGGTGGTGACATATGACCACTTCATTGGAAGGACACAGCTGGACACTAATACTGATTAACTGCAACAGTTAATGGGTTAATGGAAGTTAATTGTGACAGACAATGAAAGTGGAAGGTCTAAGCAGCCCTAGATATAGCAGAACCTGAACAGTTTACAGTGATTTCCTGCAGAGATTTCATCAGGTAGATTTGGACATGTACTCATTCCCTCTCTCTCTCTCTCTCTCGTAAAACTTGAAACTTGAGAAATAATTTATCATGGATTCAGTCTGGTGGAAAGAAACAGTGGTCACAGGGAGATAAGCTGGAAACCTACTTAGGGACTCAGTACCTTATCTGTATGCTAAGAATAACGGTAACCAGCAAAGTAAAGGGAGAAAAAAGGTCTCATACATATAGGACAAGTAGAAAGACCAGAATCTGAGAGAAGGTAACATAATAAAATCTTTTATCTCTGAGAGGAAATGAATGCATCAGTACAGGTTTGGAAATGGCAGTAGCATTAGGGTAGTTACACCCCTAAGCCCAAAGGGCTCATTAGTCTGATGCTTTTGTCTAACCTCTAAATATATTAGTCAGTGATGGATAACAAGTAATAAGAGGGTATTGTCATAAGAGTAGAGAAGGTGAGTTTATTAACCCTCTCTGAATTGCAATAAAGTGAAAAATCTCAACCAGGAGGTGCAATGGGCATTAAGAAGTTCTGTCTGGAAAACTAGCCCCTAGCAGAAGTAGAATATATGTCTGGAAGAAATTAAATATAGTTTCATAACACATTAAAAGGATCATGGAAGTAAAAATGAATATGTTTCTAGAGATACCTACCATTTACCTTTGGCCTCACATGTAAATGCCCAAGGTTCAATAACAGTATTACATGGAATATACAAAGGCAAGAATAAAACATGCTATTAAGTGGTACCAACATTATAAAACTAAAGCATTTTCCTTACACAAGGAACATAAGTATTTTTTCTCTCTTTCTCTATTCAGTCTCTCTACCCAGCCCCCTCCCTGCCTTCTCCTGGGTAGAATGGCACACATCCTTAATCCTAGTACTCAGGAGGCAGAGGTAGAAGGATCACTGAAAGTTAGAGAATAACTTGAGACTACATAGGAGGTTCCAGATCAGCCTGGGCTAGCGTGAGACCCTATCTGGAAAAGCAAACAAAAGACTCAGCACAAAGAAGCAATGAACTTGGTACATGATGATGAAAATAAATAGAATGTAAATAAACTTTAAAAAAATTAAAAGAAGAATGAACAAAAGTGAGACAGAACTTACTCAAACTTGGGGAAGAAAATGTCTACTATATGAATCCATGATATCATAGCCAATAATAATAATAATAATAATAATAATAATAATAATAATAAGAGGACAAAGCAGAAGAAATACTTGATGCAGACAAACCTACTCCCAGGCCTCCAGTTCCCACTTCTGGGTTCTCTCCCTCAACAAATTGTCATCCTCCTTCCCTCTCTTCTATCCTCCCAACATTTTTTCCATTTCTTGGACCAATCAGGATTGCTATAGTTTCATGTGGCTAACACCCCCACCCTTTTCAATGTAATTTTTTTTCCACAAGATTTTTCTAAATGTTGCCCCTTTGTGTTTTGCAGATAAATAGAGAAAATAAAAGTGTAATCCTTGTTTAACAAAAAAATACTTTATAAGTAATAACAGAAAAATAATAAAAGAATTAAAGTTAAAGATCAGTAAGAAAGCCACAACAAACAATTAAAGGTATATTTTTATTTAAATATCTAAGAGCAAAACTAAATTATCCTAAAGACACACAGAAGAAATACACATTTTTGGAGAAGTAGAAATGTCTAAAATATAATTGACTTTGTCATAGTCCATAGTCCATGAAAACAAAAGGCACTGGAGTAACCCAACAAAGTTTACTTAAAGTCCTGACATTCTCAAGTCATTTATTCACTGACACTATGATCCCAAAGAGAAGTTGAAAGGCAGACTTTCTTGTTCAAACAAAACCTGAGACAGTTAATTACCAGCACACTCATTAAAAGTATTTTTATGAACAAGAAATACAATTCTGTATAGTAGCCCAAATAAATAATCACACAAATGAAAATACTGGAAATTCAACAAATGATCATTTTTAAACTCATTTTACTTACTTATTTATTGGTCTAAAACATAATTGACTATATAAAATAAAAATAAAATGATAGATTTAATGTAGGTAAATAAAGATCTGTGGCTACATTGTTTTAAGAAATAATACTAAATGTGAAATGCTCCAGTGATAAGTTGAGATATTTTTCATTATATATGGTATTAATCCTGGTGTAAGAATCTTGAAAAGCACAGCAGAACTACAAAAAAAAGGTCAGATAATCCGTGCAATACCAATAAAATAATGCTGAAATGTTTATATTAACTTACATGAAGTCTTCCTTATGAGGAAGGGTATCAAATATAGAGAAGGAAAGTAGATAATGCATAATATAAAAAAAATAGATTCAAAGCATTCCTGAATGTGTGTTCTTTTCAACATGATACTCAAAACTTATGATAAAATGATTGACAATTGGAAGGAGCCTACAATTCTACAAATTAAGTTTGGGAGCTTCTACATCTTTATTTTGTTTCTTTTTAAATATTTATTTATTTTCAAGTAGAGAGAAAGAGAGAAGTGGGGGAGAGAATGTATGCATCAGCCTTTCTAGCCACTACAAATGACCTCCAGGTGAATGTGCCATTTTGTGCATCTGGCTCTATATGGGTACTGGAGAGTCAAATTCTGGTTGGTAGGCTTTGCAGGCAAGTGCCTTAACTGTGGAGTCACCTCTCCAGCATGGGAACTTCTACATTTTATAATTTAAAGAACACCTTAATAAATGATAGAATAAGTAAATATTCAAAGTTCAAATATTCAGCTGACCTGAAGGCCATTGTCATTGATTTTGATCTACTTTACAATTGTTAAAACAGACCTTCATACAAAAGGAGAATTTATGCTATATGCATATACACATGGAAAACTACCCAAGGAAGAACATATTTTGGGCTACAAATGAAACTTTAATAAAGTTAAAGTAGTAGAAATCTACATATTCTCAATTGAAAGAATTAACATTATGGCAAAACAGCAAACAACAGAAAGAAAAAAAAGCACATTTTTTTAAAAACAAACCATAAGTTTATGTAAAAAAAATAGATTAAAAGCAATTTTAAAGGGGATTTCTGTAGAATCTTAGCTTAGTTAAAACTAAACAATGCTGTACTAGATTTCTTACATGTAAGGATACCTATTGTTGCAGTTGCATTTGCATTGCTAGCAGAAAACGCTTGACTAAGAGCAGCTTGTGGGGGAAAAAAACAGTTTGTTTTGGCTTACAGTCAAGAAGGAAAGCTCCATGATGGCAGGGGAAAACCATGGCACGAGAAGAGGGTGGACATTAACTCTTGGCCAACATCAGATGGACAACATCAGCAGAAGAGTATGCCAAAGACTTTCCAGGGGAAATTGGCTATAATACCCATAGACCCACTCCCAACAATACATTGCCTACAAGAGGTGTTAATTTCCAAATTTCTATCAGCTGGAAACATAGCATTCAGAAGACCTAAGTTTATGGGACACTTGAATCAGACCACCACATTCCACCATTGGCCCACATAAACTAATAACCACACTTAATATAAAATACAATGCATTCAATTCATAAAAGTCCCAATATTTTTATCAGTCCAAATTATGTTCAAACATCCCCATAATCCAAGATGTTTTTTTTTTTTTTTTTTTTTTTTTTTGCTTTTTTGAGGTAGGGTCTCACTCTGCCCCAGGCTGACCTGGAATATAATATTATAATATGTAGTCTCAGGGTGGCCTTGAACTCATGGCAATCCTCCTACCTTTGCCTCCCGAGTGCTGGGATTAAAGGCATGCACCACCATGCCTGGCTTCCAAGATCTTTTAACTGAGACACAAAACTAAAAAACTAAATAACAATAACAACAAAAAAATACAACAAAACAATAATTGCACATAATAAACTTTCACACTGCAAAAGATGTCATTAGCATAACAAAGAAATATTCAAACAATATAAGATTTAAAAAAACCAGGGTAAAACATCAAACTCTGTAGCTGTAAGTCCTACAGCTCCAGTCAGTGACAACTCTTCTTCAAATATGATAATTCTAACCACTGACAAGTCTCTGGAGTTTCAATACTTCCCCTCCAACTATGCTACCCACTGTGTTGGAAAACTTCAGCTGGGGCCAGCAGCTGCCCTTAGCAGCCATCCATTGCAACCCAAGATCCATCCTCACTGCTCCATCCGGCCTCCATGCAGGCATCCAGCAAACCTGCGTCACACTGCCCATGGCCATTTCCAAAACACAAGACCATGCTGCAAATTCAATGACTCTCTTTCTCCTGCATTTCTTATGCCCCATAATACCAGGTGGGATGCCAGTTTGTTAATCCAATGGGGAATAAAGCAAACATTGAAGAACAGGACACTCCTTGAGCCCTCAGTCCCCTTCAAAAGAATGTATATTATTCCTGTTGCCTCGATCTCAAAGGTTATTATCTTTCATATAATTGAAGCTGAATGGGCAGCAGTTTCAGCACAAAGATTTCATTTTTGTGTCCTATCCCTCTGCTTAGGCCAGTCCACTTTTATGAAAAGCAATCCTGCATAAGTTCTCAGGACATAGACATAACAGCAAGCCTCCCACACAAACTGCTTCTAGCCCAGTCCAGGCAAAGCTCTTTCTCATTCTCACAATCCAATCTTCCAAGTTCTTAGTTCATAGTTCTGACTGCTTTCAGGTCTTTCAACACTGACCAGTATAGTCCATGAAGCTGCACTGTACGGTGTCTGTTAGGCCAAGGTTTGAAATCCTTGCACATTCCTCTTGCAAAGCATTGCCAAAAGGCCAAAAACCATGCAGTCAGGTTTCTAGCAGCAATAATGCCACTCAGTTCCAACTTTAACTGTTTTAGTCAGGTATACACTGCTGGAAGAAATCACCTGACCAAGAGCAGCTTGTAGAAAAAAAAAGTTTATTTTGGCTCACAGCCTCAAATAGGAAGCTCCATGATGGCAGGGAAATGCAATGGCATGAGCAGATGGTGGACATCACCTCTTAAGCAACATCAGGTGGACAATCTTAGCAGGAGAGTGTACAAAATGCTGGCAAGGGGAAACTAGCTATAATACCCACAAGCCTGATCCCAACAATACACTGCCTTCAGGAGGTGTTAATTCCCAAGTCACCATCATATAGGAACTTAGCATTCAGAAACCTAAGTTTATGGGGACACCTGAATAAAAGCACCACACCTACCCAAAATAAATTTATGTCAGTAAGTTAAATTTGTAGATAACCAAGGGCTCATTTTAACATTTTAAGCATAACCTTTAAGATTTAGAATATGAAAGAAAAATTTCAAACAAATCAAGCAGAATATAGACATAATAAATATAACATAGAAATCAAGGAATTGACATAGCAAAAATAATTAACAGAGAAGACCTACCAACAGAAAAACTGACTTCAAGGCTATATAGATGGTTTAGTGTTTAAAGGTACTTGTTTGTAAAGCCTGATGGCCTAGGTTTGATTCCCCAGTACCTACATAAATCCAGATGCACATAGTAACACATGTATCTGGAGTTCATTTGTAGTGCCAGGAACCATGATGTCCCTTTCTCTGTGGATACTTCTTTGTCTCTGTCTCCCTCAAATAAATAACTAACTAAAACAAATACAAATCATATCTTGCTTTATGAAATCAATCTTCAACTAAATGGTCCCAGAGAGTAGAAGAAAGTAGGTAACAATGGCTCAGATTTCTGAAAGAGAGGAGATAATTTCAGATCCCACATTCATGAAAGGGAAGAGAAGAGAACACTGTAACATATGACTCAATAATTTGACAGGTTAGATTTAGTGCAGCAAATATTTAAATGAC
The DNA here is from genome assembly GCF_020740685.1 of Jaculus jaculus. NCBI lineage: Eukaryota > Metazoa > Chordata > Mammalia > Rodentia > Dipodidae > Jaculus > Jaculus jaculus. The sequence continues at coordinate 86,651,823 of NC_059111.1, read as the reverse complement.
AAAAATCATACAAAGATGAGCTTAGAAAGAAACAAAAATATCTAGATATTCTTTTATTGATGATTACACTGATCAAATCTGAAGGCACAGATGGTTTACCAGAAAAAAAGAAGAAATAATATAATCTCTACAATCTACTCTGATATATCTGAGGAATATTTCCAAAATGTATTTGTAAGGCTTTAACTTAATTTAAACAAAACATTTCAAGAAGAGAAAACTATAAATTAATATTCTCTGTGAATTATGACAGAAATCCTGACCATGTTAGCATACTGAATCCACTTGTACATCCATCATGCCTACCTAAATAAAGTTGTTCTCAGACTATTTGGGGCAGGATCAGATAGTTCATAGTTTGCTAATGTTTCCTTTAAAGGTAGTATATTTTATTCCTAAATATGACCAATTTTCACTGATATAAGTAACTTACTAATTTTTAATGGATAAACACCATGGTTTTAATTCTAAACTAACATCCCTCATTTTTCAATCTACTTTGTCAAATTATAACTATAAAATTCAACAATATTGTGATAGAGATGGCTTAGTGGCTAAAGAGCTTGCCTGAAAAGACAAAGAACTCAGGTTCAGTTCCCCAGGACCCATATAAGCCAGATGCACAAGATGGTGTATGCATCAGGAGTTTTTGTAGTGACTGGAGGCCCTGGATTGCCCAATCTCCATCTCTCTCTCGGTGTGTCCTCTCTCTCTCTAGCTCACAAATAAATAAATAACTAAAAGAATTTAAAAAATTTAAAAAAATACCAATACAATTGGAGATACAGCTTGTGGTGGCTTGGGTCAGTTGTCCCCCATAAACTTAGGTGTTCTGAATGTTAGCTTCCCAGCTGATGGTGATTTGGGAATCAACACCTCCTTGAAGCAGTGTATTGTTGGGGGCAGGCTTATGGGTATTATAGCCAGTTTATTCTTTCCAGTGTTTGGCACACCCTCCTGTTGCTATTATCCACCTGATGTTGCCTAGGAGGTGATGTCCACCCTCTGCTCCTACCATAATTCCCTTCGAGTGTGTAAGCCAAAATAACCTTTTTTTTTCCCCCACATGCTGCTTTTGGTTGGGTGATTTCTGCCTGTAATGCAACCTGACTGCAGCCTGGCTTAATGGTTAACGCATTTGCCTGTGAAGACAAAGGGCCCAGGTTCAGTTCTCTAGTATCCACATAAAGCCAGCTGCACTAGGAAGATGATACATGGATCTGGCTTCATTTACAGTGGCTAAAGGCCCTCTTGTGCTCATTCTCTCTGTCTCGTTCTCTCTCTCATTGTCCCCTCTCAAATAAATAAGATAAATAAAAAAAAATTAAAAAAAAATAAGAACAACAATATATTCTTTTACTTTCACAGTATATCTGTTACTAGTTAAATTTTAAAACATTTTAAGTTCACACATTAAGAATACTGGCAGCCCCACTGAAGAGGCCCTCCAGTGGAATGGGCACAGTGACAAGGGAAACGATGGTGCCAACACATGATGTATCCATACAGTGTATGTTCTTAATCAAAAGGAAAGAAAGAAAGAATGACTTGCTGAAAACTAGTTCTGTAAGATTTAAAGAGGTGTCTTGTGAAAAAAAAAATGGTGGTGTAATTTTTCTTCCTCTAAAATTTTGATTAAAAGAAAATGAAGTGCCCCACATGTTACAAATGATAACACTGTGTATTCCTTACAGATATTTCATAAGGCAATCATTTGTATCTATCATAGTATTTCTTTTGGTAAATGGGAAAAGTACAATTTAAGACTAGTTTAGAAAGTAAAAAGATGTGCTAAGTGTTTTCCTAGAAAGTTCTGGCATCCTGAAAATACCACAAAAGTAAGGAGTTATTATTGACCTCCAGAATTTTCTGATATTATGTCTGGTTTCTTCAGACTGGCAGTTAAAAATGACTATTAAGACCTGCCAATCTGAGCTCTGAACATAAACTTCAGTCAAACTATCTGAAAATTGGGAAAAGGAATTTATGTTACCACTAAAAAGGAAAGTATTTTATTAAAAAATGTAACTCACAAAGAAAATTTCAAATTTTTTTTATCATATTTGAAGACAAAATATTTCTACTCAGGAAAATACTAAATGTAATAATGTCCAATTTTCCATTAGAAAATCAAAATTTCTAATCATAAATTGGAGGATTGAATGTTGACTTGTATTCCCTTAATAAAACAGATTAGTTCATGTCTTTCACTTTTCCAACAGCGGCTGATGTTTGCTGTTTTGGGGTGGGGGCGAAGATGGATGTGTTGCTATGCATGATCTCTCCTGTCTATCTGTCTTGTTGTGCAGAGTTAAGGGAAACTCCATTTGTTCTAAGGGAAGAAAGAGCTTCCTATGACCCATGGGCCTTTTCAGAAGTCAGGAAAAAGAAATGCCTTTTCCCTTAATTGTTCTTAACCACAAACATTTTTGAAATTATTTTATTTTTATAAAACTTATTTCAATCTAAACTTTTTCTGTTGGAAATTGAGTATCAGGAAGATCATAGAAAGCATTCTGTCTGTTTCTACTGGTTATTTAAATTTAAAAAAAAAAAAAGAAGAAGAAGAAGAGAGAAGCCAAGACATCTTGCCCCTGCAAATGAACTCCAGACACATGTATTCCATTTTGTATCTTTAACATGGGATTGGGGAATTGAACCATGGCCTTCAGGCTTTGCAATCAAGCACCTTTGATGATTGAACTATCTCCCCACATACTAAATTATAGTTTGAATTAAAATAATTGATCTTCCTGTTTAAGATAACAAACTAAAAATAATCACTTCTCTGGTATGCCTTCAGAATTCTACATCAATTGACACAATATGAAACATCAAAACTGTAGAAAATAGGATTGGAAGATCCTTCATGGTGGCATATACATTCTTTCCATATGCCCCAGATTAACGTTCTTGAAATCATTTGTGTTAATCATTAACATTACATACTCTATCGATCAGGACATTTCTGTCAATGCTATTTTATTGAATAAAACATGATAGATGTCTCTCTTGTTAGGATTTCTCAAGTAGGAACAGGAAGCCTGCAGATTTCCAACAAAATGGAAAATGATGTGGTTCATCTGTAAGAAATTCTAAAGTAGTGCTTAGGGAAAATTCCTTTTTTTAAACACCTAGACCAGTCCTTAGCCTCCTACTTAAAATGAAACTTGCTGGCTGACTTGTCCCATATCTTGATGCATAGCCTGACACAGATCTCAAAATTGTCACAACTATTCTTCCCAAAGTTGTACTGGAAAATCAGACCTATTTTCATGTGTACTGTTGGTATTAGGCTGGGCAGACTCCCAGAATGGAGTCACTGAGGACAGCAGGAGAGTGACAGAGACATAAGGAAGTATGTTATGCACACGCCTCAAGGAACCAGGCAACCATTATCCCTTCCTTGCTCAACAATGCCCCAGGACTAGGTTTTCTGTCCCTTTATCTCCCAGGTAACCTGGTCACTTCTGGTCTCACACTCTAACTGTTTGAAATGGCTAATGTAAAAAACAAAGGAGTTCTTTTCCCTTCCTTACCTTCCCCCAACTGAAGAGCCATATATAGTCCACTCTCTGGATTCTCAAGCTGACTGTGCTCCACTCTTGAGTCAGTCCTGGCAGCTTGTGCTTTGCCCAAATAAAAGCTTTCACCTTTGCCCCAGAGTGATCTCCATGGACTTGGCCACTCCCTGAACATTACATCTGGTGCTTGTGACTGGAAGAGGGCTTCCAGTTGCCCTCTTGGGCAGCCAGAATGTGTGAAGGGGAAATGGTGGTCTAGAATCTATATGAAAAGTGCACTTGAAATATGAATGTATGTGTGAGTATGTATGTTCCATGTAGCCAGTTTTTACTGCTGAGTGTCCCCAGAAGGAACACTAAAATAATTAAAATCATAGCCAAAAAAAAAAAAAAAAGCAAGATTCACCTACTCTTAAAGAGTTGTAAAATGGCAGAATCAGAAAGCTGCCTTGTAGCCCTGAGGGAAGTCAGAAACTCTCCCTGGAATGTAGGAAGAAAAAAAAAAGCTCTTAGCTTGCATGCCTTGCAAAGCCAGGAGGCTGTGAGCACAGAGAATCTCACCACCCTGGCCCCAGAATTATGATGGAAAAATGCCATGTTGCTGTAAATAGATGGGGACTTCTTATAAGAAAGTTGTAACTGTTTTACCTTTACTTTATCTTTCTATGCTTCTATGAAACTACTAACAGAAAACAATATCAAGATTTATGTTTAAATTTAGAAGTACTCAATACTGAGTTTGTAAAAGCATTTCAAAAATTTCTAATAATATTCAAATCTATTTTCATATTATTTTAATTTTTAATTTTATTTTTTCTCAATTTTTATTAACATTTTCCATGATTATAAAAAAATATCCCATGGTAATACCCTTCATCCCCCCCCAAACTTATTTTTATATTTTTTAAAAAATATGTTTCAGGAAAGTTGTAAGAAACAAAGTTTGATAATCTATATGTTTATTCTGGGTAAATAGTGTAAGTCAAATATGGTCTACTCTAAAAAACTTAAATGGTCATACTAAAAGTCATATGTTATGGACGATACAAGTTTCTTTTCGGTTGGTAGTTATGAGATAGACTGACTAAAGAAGATAAACTGGAGAGAAAACTTTCAGTTTTGGGTGTTAAATGTTTGATAAGAAAGATTGTTACTGAGTAGTTACATAGATTGTAAGGTAAAATTATGTAGATGAAGATATGAGTAAGCTTAAACAGAATGTTAAAGACAAAATACTTAATCATATTACAGACTTCTTGAGATATAAAATGACTATTAGTCTAGGGCTTGCAGCAGACTAACAAAGTATGCCCCTGGGGCTAGAGAGATGACTTAGTGGTTAAGCGCTTGCCTGTGACACCTAAGGACCCTGGTTTGAGGCTCAGTTCCCCAGGACCCACATTAGACAGACGCACAAGGGGGCGCACGCGTCTGGAGCTCATCTGCAGTGGCTGGAAGCCCTGGTGTACCTGTCCCCCCCCCCTCTCTCTGCCTCTTTCTCTCTCTCTCTCTGTTTGTTGCTGTCAAACAAATAAATAAACAAAAAAATAAATAAAATTAAAAAAAAAAAGTATGCCCCTGGATGGTAGCAGGTTGCTGTGGTATTCAAGTTGTAAATTTAACCTTAACTCATTAATGTTAATCTGGTCATGATAATGGTAATGAAAGACTGAATTTAGAGCAACCAACCAAGTTAACTAGGTTCCTCTATTTGTCAACCTTTTAATTAAATCTTAAGGTTAAAATTGACACATTAATAGGTAATTTTCTCTTAAGGTTATTATATCTAAAACCATGCCCCCCCCAAAAATAAAAATCTCACAGAGGAACTATTTACTCTTTTTTCCCTTATTTTATAAGGTAAACAGACCATATTTGAAACATTAAACAGTATTTGTCTGTCACACACTTGAAAACTATTTACTTCATGGTGAACAGTGAAAGGAAATTTTTTTTTTTTTTTTTTTTGCTTTCTCGAGGTAGGGTCTCACTGTGGTCCAGGCTGACCTGGAATTAACTCTGTAGTCTCAGGGTGGCCTTGAACTCACGGCGATCCTCCTACCTCTGCATCCCGAATGCTGGGATTAAAGGCGTGCGCCACCACGCCCGGCTAGGAAATTTTAAACAAAATTATTTTTTGATTTCAGATGTAATTCCTCAATTCCACCAACAATCAACCTTAATACTTTAATTTAAACTTATGTCATTAACGAACAAGTATACCAAAGTATCACAGGCAGAATTATAGAATTGGTTAAGGTTTGAATAGATATAGATTGTGTAAAAAATTTTGCACATGTTTGGAATTAAATATAGTTCTATAAAATTTATTTTGAAAAGATTAAAAATATTTCTTTATGGTTTAGCAGTTAAAGGTGCTTATTTGCAAAGCCAAATGTAGTGGAACATACATTTGGAAATCATTTGCAGTGGGAAGTGGCCCTGTCATGCACATTCCTTCTTTTCAATGATACTTGTCTCCATTTTTTTTTTTTTTCATTAGATCATGGAAGTTTAATCCAGTTCCTCTATTCTTTGGCTATGTTAAATATAGCTAAATTAATTTCAGAAACTGACCTGTAGATTGGATGAACATCTTATTTAGTTTTAAAACTGCTAAATCTCCTCATTTAAATATATATTATATAAAGGTCTCCCAATTCTGATGAGCATTTTAAAATTATAAAATTTTTCATGTCTTCATATATAAGCAAAAAAAAGTTACTACATATAGATTTCTTGTTTATCTTAAATTCTGACAGCTGATCTTTTGTTCATAGTTTACTCTCTGTAGCCACATGTGCCTTAAATATGTAAAGTCTACTTTTTGTTAATATCAGACTTTTCCAGATATCAGAATGTTGTAATTTTGTTTATATAAAATCCATGATGTTTAGCTATCAATTAGCATACATCATCATGCCTAGCTAAAACTCAGTAACTTAAAGATGGTTCTTGTTTGCTCTTGCTGGTTCTGCTAGATGATTATCACTGAGGTTATAATCTAAGTCTTATGAATAGTAACTTATTGTGATTTTGTTCTTAGGAAAACTGAAAAAGCTCCCCATGTCTTAGGAAAATACACTGTATACAAACAATATTAATATAGTTTGTTTAAGCTTCATGTAACAGTCATAAATATTTCTTTAGTTAAACCTTAAAACTGTTCAATAACAAAAGGTAATTATTTAAGAAATTACTTTGTGTCTCTCATATTATCTCTAAAGCAACTCAACAATAACTAAGTTTTATTCTTGAGCTATGTACAATCAGTCTCAGTCAATGTTTCACTTAATTAATTGTCTCATTTCTGGTATCTTAAGTTCACTGCTTAGAGAGATTTTAGTACTTAAGACATGTTTCTTGCCCTAGAAAAATAATTTTAAATTGCTGTTCTACTTCCAGTTTGGGGGGTAATTTGGTCCTTACATTTGTATGCAGACCAGCCAAAGTTGTTTTCAACATAGATGCTAAGTTTTTATACTGTCTTGTTTTTTCTGGCATACAATTTCTAGATAAATTCAATTGCCTTAAAGTTATTTATAAAACATTATTTTTAGTGCTACTAAAATGTTCTGCCTATACTTATAACTGGCATATATTTAAAAGATAGAATGTGTATGTTTTCTTTGTTCCAAATATAGCTTACACTGTCACCTAACAACTAAAATATTAATCAAAATGATTTTAAACTATTGTGCCATTCTCTAACCAGATCTGCTTTGCATCATATTTTAATTCATCTGTTTTGCTAATCAGATATGTACAGTTTCTCTGAGTGATTAATAACCATGTGCAGAAGCCAAAACCAATTGGAAACATTGGAGTTAAAAGGATAACCAACATTTCATTTCCTAGTTCCAGGTCAGAAGGTCAAAGGAGATGATTGGACAGTACTAACTTCTAGCTTCTGGCAAGTTACCTGTCTTCTTGATCAAAGAGGCTATGAAGACCCAGAGATGTGTGTCTGCAATGGAAGTGTCACATTGGAGGAAAATCAGTCCTTCAGGCTTCCCAAAAGTGGGAGGGCCACTTGGTCAGCATGTCAGCATGGTCTTGACTTATCCTAGAAGATGACAATGCTGAGTCATAGAACTACTGACAGATCCTTAAAAGTCTCTCCTACAGCACAATTATTGACCTCCAAAATATACAGTTAATTCTGGCAGCCTATGTGGTCTTAATCACCCAGTGAGAAAAAATATAACTATAATATAAACAATGAGTCAGACTAATATGGTCCCCTGTCTGATGCTGACTTACAATACTAAACTCTAACATTAACTCATGCCTTCTGCCTCTGCCTGTCCTTGATTAACTTCACCTACCCTGCTCCAACTCCTCACACTGGCCTTAGCCAGATTCAGAGCTATACTCTGGGCCTTCTCCTGCCCTAGCCCTTACCCTATCTCATCCAGGGATAAGTACACTGCCACCCCAATGGGCACTCTCAAATTTAAACTCTCTTGTTTCCCTGCTCTTACCCTGATCCCCAGATGCCCTTCTGCCTCCTCTTTCTTGCCCCAAGCCCACTATCCCTCACCTCTGAATGCTTATCCTTCCTTTACACCTGATTTTTTGATGTAATAGCTGTCAACCAGAGTAAGAAACTCCTTTATTTTCCCTTCTGTCTTCTCATGGGGCGCACAGAGCCCATCTCCTTCACTTTCTTTAACAGGTGTCTGCCAGCAACTGCCATGAATCCAGCTCAATACATGGATGGTAAAGAGAAGTCTCTGTTTCATTCAGATCTAAATCTAACATGTTACACTGGCACGATTGATCTCACCATTCTGCAACCTCTAGCCACCATAAAACTGCCTCCTCATCACCTTCCCTGAAGGAAGACCATCCCAGCCTCTCCCATCAGAACTCATTGCCCCTAGGGTCATCATTAAAAAAAAAAAAAAAAAAAAAAAAAAAAGATTGTCTCATCATTAACAAAAGGCCTGAATGTTAGGTTGGGAAGGCTTCCAAAATGTAGTCCCCAAGGACAGCAGGAAGGCAACAGAGACATAAGGAAGTAGGGTATCCACATTCTTTAAGGAACCACCCAGCCATTATCCCGTCCTTGCCTAACAGGTCTAGGTTTCCTGTCCCCTTATCTCCCAGGTAACCTGGTTACTTCTGGTCTCACACTAGCTATTTGGAATGGCTAGTTTAAAGAACAAAGGAGTTCTTTTCTGTTCCTCACCTTTCCCCAACTGAAGAGCCATACATAGCCCACTATCTGGAATCTCAAGCTGACTGTGCTCAGCTCTTGAGAGTCAGTCCTGACAGCTTGTGCTTTGCCCAAATAAAATTTTTCATCTGTGCCTCAGAGTGGTCTTCCTGGTCTTGGTTACTCCCAAACCCTCCAGTTGGCACCAGGGTTAATGACAGTGGGCCATGACAGACAGTCTCTTGGGCTAAAGCTTTATTTAATGTCAGGAGAGATTGTCTGGATCCGAAACAAAGGGGAATAGAGCTTCCGAATACCAGGAGAGACTTATGCTATTGAAAACAAAAGAGAGAGAGAAGACTAAGAAGCCCAGGGCATCCAAATATGAGGAAAAAGGAGGTTTTAAAGGTTTCCAGAAAGGGCAGAAGAGAGAACTGCCCCTGTACATAAAAGGAAGGAGGTTGAACACCTATAACTCAAGGTGACTCAAGCATATGATGAGGGGCATTGCTTTCTTGAGTCTGTATTTTATGGCCAATTATTAGGTTTCTTTGTAGTACATAAAGAATCTCCACCTCGGAAAGGTGGTGTTTGGATTGCCCCATCCACAACCAGGCCTACAGGTAGTGGCCAAGGGGCGGTCTCATCACCCACCCTAGCCCTGGAGCATCAAGGCTTAGTTAATTTCCTTCAATGTATAAAGGGATTGTTTCATCCTGGGCACACCTTATAGGAGCAGGTGGACAGAGAGGCAGCACACTCTTGAAATGTAACATGCTATGAACACCCTTAGCAGTTAACCAGATGGTCCTCTGTGTATGAATAGTTAGCTGAAGCTAAGAAGGGAAAACAGGAGACAGAAACAAACAAACAAAAAAAAAGGAATCAAGATTAATTTAAAAAAGAAAATAAATCAATTGAAGGTATATTTTTACTTTTGTCAATATTACTTTCTCATAAAGTCAAAACTCATTTTAATTGGAGGGGGAAGATGATAAGGGAGCATAATTGAGGAAATTGGAATCAAAATACATTATATGCACATATGAAAGTGTCAAAAAAACAACTCTTTGCCAGATCCAAACCCACTTAGAACCAAGGGATGGAAAATGAATACACCCACATAGTCTCAGAGCCCATCTGGAAGAAATATTCCCATGTGGTCTGACAGAGGAAGAAGAGAAAGTGCAACATGCTCCTGCCACGTGGAGGGCAAGAGAAGTTAGAACATCCATGGGGAAATAGGGTTTGGGGGTTTCTGCCCTCATCTCAGCCCAGGCAGCCAGAAACAAGGGGAACTTCACTAGAATCTGGAGGTTCAGAAGTGATGATCAGGTGGCTGGAGAGAGATTTTCCCCTAGCACACATCAGTTTATAACCTTTCTATGGTGGGTTTCACCTTCCAGCTTAGGAGTCACTGTGATGGCTGATTAGTCTGGGCTAGGTGCTGGCTCAGGAAGCCATGACACAAAGTTCTAGGGGCTGAACTTGATGAACCACCGTGTCAGGACTAGATTTAAATTCTAGGAACAGGGATGTCACCTTGCCTGGCAAGGCAGGATTAGAACTAGTACTGAATCAGGTCTCATTCAAGACAGCTGCAAAGGAGTTTTCAACAACAGCTTCTAGCTTCTTCCTCAGTTTAGCACACCTGTGATCTGGCCTTTCTGGGTCAACCTGAGCTCATCAAGCAGTCAGGCCTCTCCTCTACACAACCGAGTCTGAGGGTGAGGCTCATCCTAATTGGATGTCCAACCCATATAAAGGAGCCTAACTACTGCGAAAAACATGGCCCTCTTTTCATTCTCCTGGCGCCCTGACTCTTCTGGTCCTTGCTTTGGTAAGCTCTTCCCCTTCCTAACCTGGCTCAAAGGGAAGTATTTCTTTATTGTCCAGGTACTTTCTTACCTTGTTTTTTGGGTGCTTTCTGTCTTGGTTATATGCACGATCTCATCTTTAGCTCTAAGTCCTTTACTATCACTTAATACTCTTTGATCTATTTTGTGAGGAGATCTTGTGGCTTGATGTCTCTGGCTTTTCTCTCTCTTTCCCTTTCTCTCTCTCCCCCCACTCCTATCTCTCCCTCTCCCTCTCTCAATCTCTCTCTCTGTGCCTTCTCCAGAATTTCACTAAAAAGGAGATTTTTATCCTTTTCTCTTTTTGGCTTAGACCTTTCAGCTAGTTTTCCCTCTGAATCATAATTTTGCCAAAACTAAACCTTATAATCCATAGTTTTCCACCATCTAAGTCTGTTTTTATTCAATTCTTTGCTAACACAAATAAGGATGTAGGATCTCCTACATCTCTATGTAATTCATTTTTCCCCCAGACCTAAAATTGTGCATCAGTATGATTTTTTTTCTTTGTAAATGCATTCTTATGCTAAATCATATTGACCTTTTTTTTAAAAAATATTAGTCTCTAATACATATAACTCATCACACTCGGTCACAGAGCTCAATACTTTATATGCAATGTGGAGTTTGACTTGCCACGATTTTGTTTTGGAATTTACATTTATTCATGCTGTGGTTTGAATGAACTTCCCAGAGTTGAAACATTAGAAGTCTATACCTAAATTCAGTGTTTTACAAGGAAAAAAATGAGAGGAGGTTGGGACATAAGATCCTGTTCCTTGTGACTGAATTAATGATGTCACCAAAGGAACTGGTTGGGTGTAGCAGAATTGGGCTCTTGTTAAAAAGGTAAGTACAGCCTCTTCCCTCTTTTATTCTCAAGCCTCTCCCCATCATCTCCATCACTGTCTTCCAGTCTTTCATCATAAAGAGATGCAGCATCACCACCCTGGCCTCTTTGATAATTTTTGGCTTCCCAGCCTCTGGTGCTGTAAGTCAAGTAACTTCCTGTTCAGCATAAATTATCTACACTGTGGTAATGTGTTAGAGGATCACAGAATGATGAGACATTTTAATATATATTGATCTCTGCATTTCTTTGTTATAAAACTTTCAACTCATGTTAGTGTTTGTTAGAGGAATGTTCTATTTTCTGACGACTTTTGTAATTTGCAGAAAATAATCCCTTATAATTGTGAAATTGTTATTATCTTATTTCATTTTTAATAGATTTCATCCATTTGGTTATCTTTGTGTGATGCTTTGATTTGTTTGGGGCTTCAAAAATCTACAAATTATTGATTGAATTTATTTAATAGAGGTTCATCTATTAGGGTCTCTATATATTTTTGTGTGAGTTTATTTTTGTCTTTTTGGAAATTGGTCCATAGTTACAAATGATAAAAATGTTGATATGATATTATATATTTTTCTTTTAATACCATAAGATATTTAGTCATAAGCTATTCTTCAATTTTGTTATTATATTTTATGTGGAGAGATATTTATTAATTGTATTAATTTTCACAGAACCCACTTGTTTTCTGTTGTTGGCTTTATTACCTTCTTGTTTGAATTTCATTAATTTATTGCCTAATAACTTATTGTCTAATATTCACTTCTCATGTATTTGCTCGATATAGGATTAACAGTATTTTCTAATTATATAGGCAAGAACATTAGTTACTGAATATATATTTTCCTTTTTTTAATTACAATTTATTTTTATTTATTTGACAGAGAGAGGGGGGGGCTGAAAGAGAATGAATGGGCACACCAGGACCTCTAACCACTGCAAATGAACTCCAGATGCATTCACCCCCTTATGCATCTGGCTAACGTGGGTCCTGGGGAATTGAACCTGGGTCCTTTGGCTTTGCAGGCAAACACCTTAACTACTAAGCCATCCCTCCAGCCCATATTTTCCTTTAAAGTATATGCATGTTATCTTATGCATTTTTGTTTAAGCATTTTTACCGCATTCACAATTATATAGTCATAATAATATCAGCATTTTTATGACTATTTTCAATTAATTTAATCATATAAAGTGTAAGGATAGGGGATAATTAAGAGTGGTTATTTTCTGGAAAATAAAGTAACATAATTCTAACTGTGTGTGGATTAAAACAAGATTAAAATATATAATATTAAAACTAATAACCAATAAGAAACAACTATGTTCTTATTCTCTGAATCTTTAACATATCCTCATTAGTAGCTGATGTATTCAGGAGGCAGAAGCCCATCAACATAAGCATAACTTGAAAATTACTATCAGTCAGTTAACTCTAATCAACACATAGGACATACCATGCAGCAACAACACAATACACATTCTTCTTAAACTTATGAGAAATCTTTCTTAAGAAAGATCATATTCCACATTTGTTGAGGTCAGATTTAAATTGCTGCACAAAAAAAAAGAAAAAAAAAAGAAAAAAAAAAAAAACCTCAACCAAAAGCAGCTTGTGAGAGGAAAGGATTTACTTTGGCTTACAGACTGGAGGGGAAGCACTGTGATGGCAAGGATGAATGACAGCATTAGCAAAGAGTGGGCATCCTCTTCTGGTGGCCATCAGGCGGACAACAACAGCAGGAGAGAGTGGCAAACACTAGCCAGGAGAAGCTGACTATCACACAGTAACATACATAAGGCTGCTGCTAACACCCCCGCTCCCTGCCAGGAAACTCCAGTTCCCAAATTACCATCAGCTGGGGACCTAAGCACTCAAAAAACATAACTTTATAGGGGAAACTTGAATCAAACCAACACAACACCACAGAATAAACTCTCACTTTAACTGAATAGAAAATACACATAATATCTTGTTGTTGATTAATTAACACAGAGAAAATATCTGAAAATATGAAATAACTGAATAACAAATTTCTAAATAATATGCAAGTCAGAAAATTTTAAAAGATACTTCTTAAAAGATTTTATCTAATTGGAAATGAAATTACAATGCCATTGTGGTACCCTTGTTTACTTCTTTCTTGAATTTAAATTTTAGGAAACACTACTTTGCAGAAAGCCTATGTCTTGCACCTCTTTAAGCTGTTATTTTATCAGATTTTTGCTGTTGCGGATGTTGGGCAGATGAACTGTCTCTAGTGTATTATTGAATCTGTTTATAGGCCTCTGTCTGAGGTCTGCCATGACAGTTACCTACCATGGGTGGTACCCCAGCAGCACTCCCCTCCACCCTTACTCACTTCCCTCACTGAAGAGCCACCAGTTGAGTTCCTTGGAGCCTTGCCCTTACCTTGAGGCCGGGTAGTCCTAGCACAGCCAGGCTGTCTTCCAGGAATCTCATGAGTGAGAACGTGGCACACCTATGGAAGGAAAGCCCAGGAAATTGTGAGAATTTCCACCAGCCATTCAGAACCTTGAAATTGCCATCTTAAATTAGTCTACTTTTGATTTCCCACACTTCATTAAAATTAATATTCAGGGACATCTGACCTTTTGGCACTATGACATGAGAATTTTACTCATGGCTATGCTAAGACACATACAGACCACAGGACACGGGTTTGACATGACTGGTAGCAATTATGTCACCCAATTCTTAGTTTTATCATTATACTGAAGGATCCTAGAGATTTTAAGATATGGATGTTATTTTAAAGATGAATTTAAATGATTTCAGAGCTTAATTTTAAATTTAATTTTAAAAGAAACATTCATTTTTAAAACTTTTATTGGGGACTGCATTATATGAACATACTATGAATTGTCCTTTCTGCTATCAGGTTATCCTCTTGTCCCTTTTCTTCCCAAACTCCACTCCTATTCCACTGAAGTTCCTCTTCAGTGGAGGTATATATGGGTAATCACTGTGGGTTTATGAATTCACCACGCGGTTCATGTAGGGAAGACAGTGCCCCACAGTATGCCCCTTTTCCACCCTTGGCTCTTGACCTTCTTTTTGCCTTATGTATACAATGTCCCCCAAGCCTTGGAGGGCATGTTAGAAATCTCCTTATGGAATCCTTATGATATAATAAAGAATATCAAACACACACACTTGTATAATATATATGGTATAATAATGCCAAAGTTATACACATATACACACATATTTGTGTGGGAGGTTGGGGGTGGGTGTATGCAAATATAAACTTAACTGACTTTGTAGAATAAAATCTTGAATAATTAAAGATTTTTCATTGATATGTACTGTTTTACCTGTCCATAGTTTACTTCATTATCTTTATTAACTTGTGTGTACTGTTTCAACTTATAGATTGCCAGGGAAATATGTTTTGATACTTATCTTTACAGTAATTGACTTGGTGAGGTGGTTTGAATGTGGAATGCCTCATAGCCTGATGTGCTTTGTGTACTTATTCCCCAGTTGGTGATAATTTGAGAGGGTCATGGAGGCTTTGGGAGGTGGATCCCTGCAAGATGAAGTCTGCCTCTGGGTAATAACCTAGGGTTTATTAGTCCAAGACACTGGGAGATCATGGCTAATTCACCTGGAACACTTCTTGCCATGCCACTCTCCCAACATTGATAAAGCGTCCACTTGAAACTGCAAGCTGAAATATAACTTCTCCTCCCATATGCTGTGTTTGGCTGGATGTTTTATCTCAACAACAAGAAAGCGATTCCTGAATGTGGTACATTTCATCAAGCATATCAACACATATTTTTGCAACTAAATTCTGACTTGTAAAACACAGTATTCCCAGAATTACTTGTTCTTGAATAGATTTTGCACTGCAATGCCTTTGCCTACATTGTAAAACACTGCTTTGGTACAGCATTTCATAATGATAGTTCTTCAAGTTATATGCTCATATTGACTTTAGTATGTATAATAACTGTCCATTTCACTTCTTTTATAGACAGGAAATACATATTACAGCAAATGAGTTCATTTTTTTCTATGCACTTTTGCTTTGATCATTCAGAGAGCAATCATATCTGTAATTTAGTAAAACATTGGAAAATGACGTGATTGTTCTTATATTTTCCATTTTACCATATTATTTTGAGAATGTGAAGAATATTGAAATGTTTAGAGTGCCTGGAACAAATTACCTTCACATTTTTCTTCCCTTTTCTGATTACCATCATTAAAGTTAGACAGCCCCGTTTTATGCTAGAATGAATCAGTTTACAAATGTTTAGTATATTTAGAAATACTTAGTCTTCAGAATCATACTTGGTGATCTTCACTCTTACTTTGCAAAATGTGTGCTTCAGAGTAGACAAAACTGAGAATTGATGGTGACTGTACTAAGTGAATACAGAAATCCTCTGACCAGTTTTCATTAGAACCTGAATAAGACAAATGTGGATACCGTATCATTTCATGGGAAAATAGAAAGTGTTGATTTAGAAATTGTTCCATTAAGTTCTTCTTAGATATTAGATATCTAATATGATATATGATATCATATTATGATATCAAATGATATCATACATGATATGATAATATAAACCAAAGGAAAAATCACCATCAAACATGCTGCTATGGGAGAAAATGTTCAGATTCATCAGTTGGAAAGTGATTCAGCTGAACTGAAAAGGCAGTAAAATAAGTTCATAATTGGCATACTCTCCAGAAACAGGAAAATGAATTACAGATTTTTGCTTTGTGAAGGAATAGAGAAATTTTGTTTAAATATTATGTATGCATAAATATCCCACTTACTAAGAAACCTAAAAAATACACATGATACTCTTGCATCAGCAGTCCAAATTGAAATTAAGTGTGTTTTGAAATTAATTGGTTTTAAAATAGCATTGTATAAAACACTAAAATATTAACTAATATTACTACTTTAATCAACTACATCTGTAGTTTTAATGAAATCATGTCTACAATAGTTTTTGTGTTATTGTTTGCAATGTGTCAGTAAGTTCTCAGGTTCTGGTGTGGCAAACAACTCCTTACCAAAGAATGTTTTCACTAACTCTTAACTAGACATTTAATTGTATTAGACCTTATGTGGTATGCATGGCATTTTTTATACGATTCTGAAAGTGTAAAACTGTCTACAAATTAACTTATAAACATATAAATATACATTATAAATATATACAATGCATTTATTTATTAGTTATGTAGATATTTCATGAAACTTATAATAGTACAGATATGTGGACACACAAATATGTATGCATATCCATGAAAAACAAACCAAATCCCAACATTCTGTCAACAATCAATTAGTTCTATTGTTTTGGAGCTATGACAAGTTAGAACAATTTCAGAAGTAGGTGCACGTTGACCAAGCATGGTTGCTTGTCTTAAGAACCCACTGAAGCAAAGCAAAAGAGGAGAAAGAGATATGCTTTGGGGGTCATTTTTTATTTAGGAGAGGGAATGTAGTAACTTAAGATCTGAATAATAACAAACATTGTTTACAGACAGTGACTGTGAGATTCAAGAAGAATTAGTCCTAGGTAATATGAGATAGAAGAGTCTCTTTTGAAATGGTTTTAATCAAGCATTTTTGTCATATACAAAAAGTTAGTACAAGAAAACTGCTATAAGAAAAAAATGACAGAATTAATTTAATCTGTTATATAAGCTGTCAAAGTAAAAGCAAAGGGTATTGACCTGACAAGCAAAAAAAAAGTATGTCCTCCTAAGATAATTAAAACTTGAACTCATCACATGACTAAATCCCCACATCTATTATCCACTTCATGATATGCCTATCTCTTGACATTTTACAAATAAAAGTCATAGTATTTTTATTATCCCAATAATGCTGTGTTTTTGTTAGCATAGTGCAATTGGGGCCAGTGTATTCTACTATAATGCTTTGTATATGATCTGATTCCAGAGTTATGTCCTGTTCATACTTTTTTTTTCTGTTTCTTAATGTTGCCTTTGGAATATTTTCAATGATAGATGAAATATAATTGCTAACATATAAATGTAAATAAGTCACATATTTCATTTGTAGGCATCATAAATATGTTCTTACAGTAATTTTATGTGTTAACTTGACTATGTCACCATACTAAGTGATTTAATAAAACACTACATTTATGGGTTTCTATATTGTTAATTTGTGGGCAGGAATAAAGATTATTGTCTTCTTAATGTCATAAGAGAGATGGATTTAATTTCCAATAAACATCTTTTGTGGTTTTTTTTCACTTAAAATTTGCATGTTGCTCTTATTTGTGTGGATAAAACTAATTGAGGCTGTTAAGGCCCTGAAACTAAAAACTGACAGGCATAAAAGTAATATTTTTCTATAGCTATGAAAATACTAATTTTTATTATATAATTAAGTATCATATTTGAAGCTCTGACTGAAATACTTGCCTATTCTCTCTGAACTTGGAATCTGTACCAGGTAAGTAAAGATTATATATTATATCTAGGCTGGGGATGGTGGCACATGCCTTTAATCCCAGAATTTTGGGGTACAGGTAGAAGTTCTCAGTGACTTTGAGGCCAGCCTGAGTCTACATAGTGAATTCCATGTCAGTCAAGGTTACAAGACTCTAACTTGACAAACAAAGACAAATAAATAAATAAAGATTATATATCTAGAATAACATGGTCAACACATAAAATTTACTCTTGATCACAAATGTGATGTGCTAGAGGAAAACACTTTTTAACCATTTTTTCTTTATTACTTATGTACATACACAGTGTGTAAATAGCACATGCTGGTACCATCGTTACTCTCATTTCTGCCCTCCCCCCTTGGAAGGGACCCTCATCTTTGGGCAAGCTAGTTATCCCCATGGGGATTGTGAGCCATGCATTGTGGGGTTAGCCGTCATTTATGGAGAAGAGGCAATGTCTCTGTGCATAATGTCCCAACTTGTGGCTCTAACAATCTTTCTAACCCCTCTTCCGCAAATTTCCCTAAGCTATGTTGGGTTCATTTTAGGAGTACTTCAGTAATGAGGTCTTGGGAGCCACTGTGTCTCTGGATCTCCAGTTTGGTAGGAGTTGAATGTTCTCTGTGTCTATCTCCTTCACCCTTATGAATAACAGGTTCCCCAAGAAAGCAGCCCCCTTGTTCATTTCCCCATTTACTGTATGGCATCAGCTGGGGCCCTGATGAGGTGCAATAAGCTGAATCTCTCCTTAGGTTCTGTGTCCATCTAAAAAACAGAAGCAGATTCTCCAATGGACAGTGAAGTCAGAACCAGATAAATAGGATAACCATTATTAGTTTAGAGAGAATTTAATAGGTATAGACCCTCTTGTAGCCCAAGATTGGTGGAAGCTTGATATTGGTGAGCAGACTCGATTTTTGGATATGGTTCTGACTTGTTTCCCAGTTCCAGGTATGGGTTCTGTTCCACTGAGCAGATATGTTAGCCAAATCAAGAGCAGTTGGTTTCCCACCACAGCTATGTGCCACTATTGCACTTGGATGAGCATCATACCAGGTTGTTTGTTGATGAGTAGCTTTTTTTTTTTTTTTAAATTATTTATTTATTTATTTATTTGAGAGTGACAGACACAGAGAGAAAGACAGATAGAGGGAGAGAGAGAGAATGGGCGCGCCAGGGCTTCCAGCCTCTGCAAACGAACTCCAGACGCGTGCGCCCCCTCGTGCATCTGGCTAACGTGGGACCTGGGGAACCGAGCCTCGAACTGGGGTCCTTAGGCTTCACAGGCAAGCACTTAACCGCTAAGCCATCTCTCCAGCCCTGATGAGTAGCTTTGAAAACACTTTTTAAAGTACTCTTAAGATTATCAGAATAATACCTTTTGCTTTTTGTAATTTGTTATTTTTTAAACTGTTATTTAACCATTATCCTTTCTACTCTGTCTTTTGTAAATATGGTGGTTTTTCATAAGTGTAATATTATATTTCTTTTTAAATATTTTATTTATTTATTTATTTATGATAAAGAGAGAAGTAGGTAGAGATGGGGGAGGGAGAGAGAGAGAGAAATGGGCATACTAGGGACTCCAGCCATTACAAATGAATTCCAGATATATGCTCCACCTTGTACATCTGGCTTATGAAGGTACTGGGGAATGAAACTTGGGTCCTTAGACTTGACAGGCAAGCACCTTAACAGCTAAGTCATCTACCCAGCTCAGTGCTTCCTAAACACTAATTCATCCATTGCACCACTATTATTCAGATTCGTAATATAAATTGTTTGGCTTGTAAGAATTGAAGCATAACCAAATAAATTTATATGAAAAAAGGCATATGTAAGGATTATGAAAACATGATTAAATCCAGCTGAAGTTTGGAGCTTAGAGACAAGGGACTGTCACAAAAGGGTCGAGGAGCCAAGGGATAGAGAATTAGAAAAAGAGTGTATTTTTGGTAGAGCAGAAATGTTCAGTCGGAATGAATAGTAACTATTATGACTCATTGTATTCTCCCTTTCTTAAATAATTTATTTAGTAAACTATATGCATATCTATTTGTCTTATAGAGTCCAATTTATTTCAGAGGAGTGGAATTACTTGTTGAATAATGCTGTATACTACTGTCAGATGGCAATAGTTGCTCTTGGAGAAGAGCATAAGTAGGAATTCACAATGATTATTTGATTCTGGAACTGAGGGAATGATAGAAACCAGTAAAAATTGAACTGACATGGTATACAGAAATGAACCTGAAGATTCAGTACATGGAAGTATTACACATGTCAAATATGGGAAGAGAAGCTGATGTCAGATGAAATGGTTTGTTGGAGACTCTCCAACCAGCTGAGCTTCCTGTGCAGCTGCCTGCTGTGCAGTGATCGCCAAAGATACAGCTTTCCTGAGTCCTCACCTATTCTGGGGTGCAATCTCTAGTGATGCAGCTGTCTTTGAGTTATCTATTACACCTGTAAGCTGTCCCTCACTCTGTTCTGTAAGCATCTGCAGTAAAAACTCATTGGTTCACCAAACTGGTTTTGATGTAATTGGACTTAGATCTGCCGCCTGTGCCCTAGCAGGGGTGAATAGAACTGTGTTTGTCTCCCCAGTGAAAAAGATTTCTTGGAACAACATAATTATCCACAGTTTCAAAATGTAGGCAAAGCACATGTTATTTCCTTATAAATATGAAAGTCAAATAAACCATGGCTCTCCTTCATGAAAAAGAAAAATTCCTGCAGAGAATTTTTGAAATTAAACATTTATACCTTATAGAAGTCTAGTATTTATCTACCCCCTTCCTTCCTCTCTTATCTTTATGGTGCTTTACCCACATAGTAGAATAGATTAGGAAACACCAGATGAATTAAATAACACATGTGATAAAGTGATAGCCATAGTTACTATATCTAAAATGAAAGGAACATCTTTCCCTGAAGGGTCTTAGGATTGCAGGTTTGAGAATGCTTTTTTTTTTTGTGTGTGTGTGTGTGTGTGTGTGTGTGTGTGTGTGTGTGTGTGTGTGCCAGTTACTCTGTCTAAAACTTTGTCCTTCCCAGAACAATCTTGACCCATTTGAATCATGCTTCCAGATACAAGGTTGCTAAAATAGCCAAAGAGTGTGTGAGGTGATATTTGAAAATTTTCCCAATGAAATTACATCTATACTAATAATAAAGTAACCCAACGAATGAATTAAATTTGTAATTAAGCTCTACAGCTCAACATCGGATTCTGCAGAGGCTTTGGTCTCATTATTCTTGGGTTTCATCTGCTGTCATTTGACTAGTTGAAATTCCAGTGCTTTGAGGGATGTTGGTAGACTACAGGAGAAACTGACTTTCTTCTTTTTCGTATGTTTTATTCTTATTTATTTATGTGAGAGTGACAGACAGAGAGAGAAAGAGGCAAAGAGACAGAGAATGAGAGAAAGAGAGAGAGTGCATGAGAGAGAAAGAGGGAGAGAGAATGGGCACACTAGGGCCTCCAGCCACTGAAAAGGAACTCCAGATGTGTGCGCCCCCTTGTGCATCTGACTAATGTGGATCCTGAGGAATAGAGCCTCGAACCAGGGTCCTTAGGCTTCACAGGCAAGTGCTTAAGTACTAAGCCATCTCTCCAGTCCGAAACTGACTCTCTTTGCTTAGATTAGAATAACATGTATTTGTAAGGCTTATTACAGACATTAGTTCTTATAAAACATATCTCATTAATACCTTAAAGATTGAATAATTAAAACTACGGAGGATAGCAATTATATTTTTCCTTAGAATTCATGATTTTCACAAAATCCAAATCTTGTTAAATAACTATTTTATTCCCAATACAAATTTTTGTCACTTTGTCTTCCTATCTGCCTCACACAGTTAAAATCACTCGAACTCATTATGAAATGATCAATAAAAATGAGCTTCCAAATCTATTCTGTTTTTTTTTCTGTTAGTTTGATTTTTATCACTCTGCATCATGTAAATTAGTTATTATATTTTACATTTGACTAAAATTTTGTTTATATGGACAATTCTTCAATTAAAAAGTATTGTGGTCTTAGAAGAAACCATGGCCAAAGAAATGGAGGAAGAACCTCTGAAATCCTTCTCTCTATGTCAACCATGAGCACACTCCCAACAATTGTCAAAATCAGCCACTTTAGAAGTATAAAAAATAATCAAAAGCTTATAATCATTCAAGAAGAGTTATGCAGGATTAAGTTCATTAGTAAGAAACATAAATTTCATGGCATTTTAACTTACCCTATCCCAGTCCTTAATTTTTCAGCTTACTGGTAATATGGAAAACAAAAGCCTTGGTAGTAAGTAAACAGTGGAAACCCAAAACCTAGTAGATCCAGAAAAGGCAATATCAATGAGGAAAGTAAATAATGAATTATAATAATCATGACCAAAAGGATCTGTGATAGCTGTACTCATATACAACATTATTAATAATATTGACTTCATGACAAAGGTATTACTAGAGGCAAGCTACATGATCTTATAAGAATAACAGTAAATTTTCCATAAAATGTAATAATTAGAAACATATACATCTAAATAGGAGCAAATGATTATTCCTATGAATAACATTTAAGTTCACAGAGGTCTCACTTTCTGTCACCGTGACCAGTATAAGTTAAGATTTAGGCAATATTGCAAATCTTTAATTGTCTAGTCACCAGAATAAATTACATGTACAAGAAATAAACAACTTATGTTTTATAGGACTATTATCTGCCAGAAAGTTCATCATTTAGCATAATCCGTCTCCAGTACACAGATATTGTCAATGGTGATTGATAATAGCTATTTAGGTAGTGAGATTCACTGTAATTAAAAATTTTATAATTGTGTGTTTATGGACACAAAAACATGATTTTTGTTCAGTTGGATTGATAGAAATATTTTATTATGAAATTAGAACATAAAATAACTTATAGATCAGAACATGAAGCAAAAATAGATTTAGCCTAGGTGAGTTCTGATACATGTTACTGAATAGAGAAGAATATCAACACAATCTAAATTTGTGGCATCATTCATAGCTTTATTCTATTTTACTTAGCTCTCTTTTACTTTAGCTTAAAAAGTAATTGCTTTGCCTTTATATTTTCAGATATTTTTATTATTAAGATCATACTTTTTATGGATACATCATATTTTGATAACTTCTTTTCCCTCCTTCCTGCCCCCATTCAGGGGGCCCTCCTCAGAGGTTTTTCTGATATTTCCCATGAGGCTGTGGGTCATGCATTGTAGAAGCAGCAGTCAGTTATTGGGGAGAAGCAGTGTTTCTGTGCATGACATCCCATCCTGTCACTGTTACAATCTTTCTGCCCCCTCTTCTGCATAATTCCCTAAGCTTTGATGGGTGTGTTTTAAGTCTACTTTAGTGATGAGCTCTTAGGACTCACTGGATTTCTGCTTTGTCACATTTTGAGTATCCTTAGTATCTGTCTCCTTCACCCTGGCAATGCTGGTCAGGCTCCCCATGGAAGCAGCACTCTTGCTTGTCTCCCCACTTCCTGTGTGGTTCCAACTGGGCCTTGACTGAGATGTGAGGGTTGATTTATGTCCTTGGGTCTTGCTACCTTCTGAAAAAGAAATACATATTATCCAACAGAGAATAAGGATAGTATAGGTTAAATTGGATAAGCATTTGTTAATTTAGGGAGAGTTTGAAGGATGTAACCCCTCTTTTAGTTAAAGACTAGTGGGAGATTGATATTGAGGACTATAATCTTCATCTGCATATGGTTCAGATCTGTCCTAGCCACAGATATGGTTTCCTTTCCACTGAGTGGATCTCTTAGCCAATCAGAAAACCATTAATTATCCACCAAAGCTGTATGCTACCATTTCACTGGTGTGTACTTCTTGTCAGGGTGGTTGTTTCTGAGTAGCTTAGGCCCCTTGATGCTCACACCTTATTGGCCCCTTTACTCCAGTAGCTCATGTAGCTCTTTCCAGCACTAAATAGGCTAATTGTCTGGAGACTGGCTCTCTTCTGGATTCCAGCCAAGTATCTGTGTGCTCTGTGTTCGCAGCGTATGGTGTCTTCAGCAATAGGGTATTACTTTTTATGTCAGGTGGCTAATCAAGTGCTTTGACACAAGTCTGTCTGATTTGGGAGACCTTGTAGGTCTCTCGGATCAACAGCTCAATGTAAGTAGCACCTATTTCTGCTACTTCAAGTTTCAGGTCAGAGCCAAAGTTCATTAATGCTAGCTTCCTCCCACTCTCTCCAGGACCCTTCTTTCCAGATGTACCCCCTGTACACCTGTTGAGGATTATATCTTTTAATCTACCTTCAAGGAGAAAGGTTTCTATGGTACCAGTTCATCTTGGACTTAGTTTTGTTATTTTCCCCCACCCTCCCCTTCTAGTTCCCCACAAACACTTCCATCCCTATTGTCTGGGGACTCAAGTTGCCAATCCCTAATGCCGGCAAATCAACCTGATACAGGTTAGGAACCACAGGTGAGTGAGAACATGCAGTGTTTGTATTTCTGTGATTGTATGTGTTCACTGAATATGATGTGTTCTAACTCCATCCATATTCCTACAAATTTCGCTGTATCAAGACTGAAAAGGTAATCACCCCCCACACACAAAAAAAGAAAAGTCCAGGACCAGAAAGCTTCTTGGCTGAATTCTATTAAACTTTCATTGAAGAATTGAAACCAATTCTTCTCAAACTGTTTCACATAATCAGAGAGCAGGTACTCCTTCTCAAATCCTTTCATGCAGCTAGCATCATCCTAATATTGCTCGGACAGATATTGGTCATTTACCCCAGTCACACCTGTTTCACCTTCTGGCACTAGACACGCTGACTGTCTGGGGACTGACTCTTTCCTGGCTTCCAGCCATGCCATTCCATTTTACGTGTCACCTGCGTATGCAGTCTTCAGCAATAGGGTCTTACCACTGACTTTGGTGGGTCATCAAGTACTCTGACAGAAGTCCAGACAGATATAAGAAAACTATGGGCCTATATCCCTGATGAACTAAGATTCAAAGATCCTTAACATTTTTTTTTTTTTTCAAACTGAATTCAACAACACATCAATAGCATTAACCTTGATTAGGTAAGCTTTGTACCAGGGGTGCATGGCTGGTTTGACATTTTGAAATCAGTCAATGTAATACACCACATAAACACATCTCAAAACCCACATGCAGAGCCATAGGCAAGACAAAGCTAAGACCAGGTCAAACAGCTCCCAGACCTCCTTTGGTATTAAGCACCAGCCCAGAGAAGTTGGTGCACTTAAGCCCTTCACAACCTGCATATACCAAAATACAAATCCATCATTAGCCTACTCTATTCAAACATAAAATGGAACACTCACAGAAGACACTACAAGGCAAAATTATTGCTTCCTTCTTAATTAAGTAAGATCCTCCAACTGTGATGGGAAGACCATAGCACAAAAGAAACAACATGAGGCATTATAGGGAGGAAGCGCTAACAAGGTTGTCTAGTCCCACATTGGAAGTGTCCAATGAAAACACAGAGGAGACGACAGGAGTGGAACCCCAAGTGAAGACATCGATATGTGACTCTGACCAAGCAAATGGCAGAATTGGCAGTGAACAAAGAATTGAAAACCAACAATCACACAAGTGAAATCTACACAGCTGTGTTCAATAGCTTGACCTAATAGACGAAACCCATAGAGACCTCAAAAGAAAGTTAAGTGAACTGAAGTTGAGCCCCTCCCCCCCAAAAAATAGAGGATCTCAATAACCAGATAGTTAGACTTAGTGAAGACATAAGTAAATGCAAGAATAAATTTGAAGAAGCATTAAGAAAATCAAAATGTGACCTGAAATTCGAACTCAACAAAGGGATGGATACTAAACAGAAAAAGGTGATAGAAAATACAAATCAAACTGAACTAGTGTAAACCTCTGTAGGAACACTCAAGAATAGATTTAATAATGTGGAGGACAGACTTCAGAAATGGAAGACAAAAATAGAGGATATAGTTGGGGAGTCCAAAAATTTTAACAATTTCAACCTATTTTGTATACAGAACATGAAGAAACTATGGTATACCTTAAGATGACCTAATATTCAGATCATGGGCTTACCAGAAAGGGAAAAACTTCAGACCAAAAACATGTTAACTTTATTCTACAAAATTATCAAAGAAAAATTTCCCACCCTCTCAAG
This sequence comes from Jaculus jaculus, assembly GCF_020740685.1. Classification (NCBI taxonomy): domain Eukaryota; kingdom Metazoa; phylum Chordata; class Mammalia; order Rodentia; family Dipodidae; genus Jaculus; species Jaculus jaculus. The sequence goes on along the minus strand of NC_059111.1, from coordinate 86,625,770 downwards.
AGAATTCCATCAAGAATCAAAAAGGGAACAGAACTCCAAACAGACTCGAAGAAAGAAGAAACTCTCCAACGGACATCATTGTTAAAACTCAAAACAACAAAACAAAGAGAGTGTTAAAAGGAAGAAGGGAGAAACAATGCACTATATCTAAAGACAATCCCATCATAATTACCTCACATTTCTCAATGGAAACCCTGAAACACTGAAGGGCTTGGAATGGAGCACTTCAATGTCTGAAATACTATTGCTTCCCAATCAAACTACTGTGGTTAGTGAAAGTATCCTCATAATAGATGGTGAAAAAAAAAATCTTTGCATGAAATAATACACCTCAGTGATTTTATGAACACAGAGCCAAACCTACAGCAAATACTTCAGGGGATTCTCCACACAGAGGAGTCAACAACCAGTTATGAGAGCCTATAAGAAGAAGACCATGACAAGTAAATCTAGAGAAGGCTTAACAAAGTATAAGGTCCAAAAGACAAACAAACCCCATAAAGCATCCCAATATGGCAGGGATTAAATAAAACCTCACACTTATAATCTTAAATATTAATTATCTTAATTCACCCATCAAAAGACACGTTAACAAAGTGGATCAGAAAAATGCACCCTTCAATTTGCTTTCTTCATGAAACCCACCTCACCATGAAAGACCAATACCTCCTCAGGGTGAAATGATGGAAAATGATATTTCAAGCAAATGGGAATAAGAAAAATGCAGGTGTTTCTATTTTAATATTTAATAAAACAGACTTCAAACAAAAAATCATCAAAAAGGGCAAAAAAGGACACTTCTTATTTATCAAGGGAATGATCCAAAAAGAGGACCTCACATCATAAATCTATATGCACCAAAGACAGATGTAGCACAGTTCATTAAAAAAAAGAGAGATAAAGAAATCATGGAGACTGTCCCAGCTTCAAAAGCAACACCAACAATAACAAAAAACTTAAATATCTTGGAATAACTCTAACCAAGGATGTGAAAGACCTAAATAATGAAAATTTGAAAACACTCCTTAAAGAAATTGAGGAGGACCTGAGAAGATGGAAAGACTTCCTATGCTCCTGGATAGATAGAATTAATATTGTGAAAATACCAATTTTTTAAGAGAAATATACAGATTTAATTCAATACCAATAAAAATTTCAGTATCATTCTTCACAGAAATAGAAAAAGTGATCTCAAATTTTATATGAAATTACTACAGGACTTGGATAACCAAAAATATTTTCAGCAAAAGAAACACCTCTCTGTGTATCAATATACCTGATCTAAACCTATATTACTAGGCCATAGCAATATAAACAGTATAGTAATGGCATAAAAACATATATATAGACCAATGGAACATAATTGAAGAACTGGACTTTAGGTTAAGTAACTACAGTTACTTGGCCTTTGACAAAGGTGCCAATAATGTTGAATAGAGAAAAGACAGAATCATTAACAAATCATGTTAGACATAAATGAAACTAGACTCACCCATCTCAGCACACAAAAATCAACTCCAAATGGATTAAAGACCTTCATATAAGACCTAAAACACTTCTCCTACTGGGATAAAAAAGTAGGGGTAGCCAGATGCACAAGGGGGCGCACGCATCTGGAGTTAGTTTGCAGAGGCTGGAAGCCTTGGCGCGCCCATTCACTCTCTCTCCTTCTATCTGTCTTTCTCTCTGTGTCTGTCGCTCTCAAATAAATAAATAAATAAATAAATAAATAATTTAAAAAAAAGTAGGGGGAACTCTACATGATACTGGAGTGGGAAGAGACTTCCTGAACAAAACACCATTAGCCCAGAAAATTAAACAATCACTCAATTAATGGAATCTCATGAAGCTAAAAAGATTTTGCACAAACTTACCATAATAAAAGCCAATAGAATACCTACAGAAGGAAGAAAATTTTTGCCATCTACCCCACTGACAGAGGCCTAGCATCTAAATCAGACAAAGAACTCAAAAAACTAAATAACATAAAAGCAGCAGTAAGAAAAATCATTACAATGAAATTTGTAGAAAAATGAAGAAAAATTAATGGAACAGATCATACTCAGTGAATGCGCACAACAACAGAAATACAATCACCAAATAGTCTTACACATCCGTGGTCCCTAACTTGCATCAGCTCAAGGTACTGACATACCTGATAGGCAGCTTGATAGGCCAGAGAAGGGGTATGGAAAGGTTTGGTGGTAGGGGGAGGGAAGGATGAGGAGGAAAAAACAAAAACAAAATAACCTTTACCCTTGACGATAGACTAAAAGACTGAACCCTCAACAGAAATTTGAGAGGAACACCTGAAAAGAAGGGGCCTGGAGAGAGTGGAATGAAGTTTAACTTAAAAAAAAAAAAAAAAGTCTCTTCCCTATAATTCCCAAAGCCTGAAAGGAGTTTCTGCCCACAGTGAGCTGTTCCTTGGAGAGCCCTATGAGGTTCCCAAAACAAGACAGACTTCTGTCAAAGCACTTTATTACCAGCCTGAGGTTAAAGTTAAGACCCGGTTGCTGAAGATACCATACACTACCAGCACAGAACATGGAGGCACCTGAATGGAATCCAGAAGAGAGCCAGACCCTAGACAGTTAGTGTAACTAGTGCTGGGAAGCACTACATGAGCTATTGGGGGAAAGCTGCCAACAAGTGCCACCAACCAGCTGTCTAAGCTACTCAGAAGCAAACACCCTGATAACATTTATATACAAGTGCAGCAGTGGTACACAACATTTGTGAGTAACCAGTAACTTTCTGATTGGCTAAGAGATCTGCTCAGTGAAAAGAAACCCACATCTGGAACTGTGAACCAGGTCAAAATCCAACGAAAGCGAAGATCTTGGTCTCCAAAGTCATGCACCCACTAGTCTTTTCCAAAAGAGGGGCTACATCCATCAAATTAACCTTAAATTAATAACACTTATCCCACTTAACCTTCGCTGACCCCACTCTCCATTGGAGAATCTGTTTTTCTTTTTCAGAAGGTAGTGAGAAAAACTGCCCCTCACACTTCAGCCAAGCCCCAGCTGAAACCATAGAGGAACTGGGCAAGAAGGCAGCTTCCACGGCCAGCATACAATCAGTAACAGGGTGAAGGAGACAGATTCTGAGGACACTCAACAGCTACCAAAACAGAAATCCAGAGGCTCCTAAGAGCTCATGACTGAAGTAGACTTAAATCTCACTCATCACAGTTCAGGGAATTTTGTGGAGTGGCGGGTGGGGGGGTGGAGGAAGGATTGCAAGAGCCACAAGTTGGGTCATCATTCCCAGGGGCATTGCCTCCCTCCAACAACTGACTGCTGCTCCCACAAAGTATAACCCACATCCATGGTCAATACCTGCTACCCCACTGAAGAGGGCCCCCAGCAGAATGGGGGCAGGGACAAAGGAAAGGATGGTACCAACGTATGATGTTTCCATACTATGTGTCCATAATTGAAAAACTTCAGAAATGTCTCAACTTTTCAAAGCTCTTGTCTTCAACTATTTTACTTTCTTCCTATAATTTAATTCCCTGATGCATTACTTTACATTTACATTACACTACAGTGATTAAATATCTGATAAGAAGGAGTTTAAGAAAGGAAAGAGTTTCTTCTGACTTGCTGAGGAATGAGATCTTCTCTTAGCCACTGCTTGTCACCCCAGGTGTGACTATGGGAAATCCAAACCTTCTGCCCTCCAGGCACTCCAAAGACCATAATAAGCGGACATAGAATCTAGAGTCTCACATGGACTTGTCACTTTAAGTCACTAGTGCTCAACTTTCCTTTCCCCTCTCCCCCCTCCTTTCCGAAAACCCTTAAAACTCCGTGACTTCCTCTTACTCAGACTCCTCTGGCTTCCCAATCTTACTTAGAGGATTTTTCCAGGGTTTCCTGGTGTTCTGAAACTTGCTGACTTCTCCAAGTGCTAAAACCTTGGGAGAAGAAACTGTCTAAGTCCTCTATTACAAACCTTGAACCTGACAAATTACATGGTAAGTCTAATAGACGAGAAAGTTAGTGCTGTAGATAATCTCAGATGCCATCCCACATGGGCTTCATATTTAAACACAACAAATGAGGGATTTTTAAGCCTGAGAACTATGTGGTTATACTTAAGTTTAGAAAAACCTGTATAACTATTGGCTTCAGGATAGTAATTCTGAATGCAGTTTTCTAGTCAGAGACAAAGCCATTAACTCATCCATTCACATTCATAGGCATAGCATGTTTCTACCACTTTTTAAGTATAGATCAAATTTTAATAAAAGCAGTAATAATAGAGACCCATTGTAGCACTTCATACAAGAGACAAAATGTACAAACTACTCACTTAGCTTTAAAGGGATGGTTATATTTTTTAAATGTGGTGCAAAGTATTTATCATTGTACATCATGGAATCCTATCATTAGTGACATTTGTGAGCAATGATAGTCATTAATGATATAAGTAGATATAATTATTTTAGGTGAAGTAAACCAGGCAGAGAAAGCAAGCACTGTCTAATCTTATTCATGGGAAAAATACAAAACATTTCACCTTATAGAAATTAAAGGAGAAGGATAGTTGTCAAAGGGTGGTGAGGTTTGGTGGGAGAGAGGAGCTGGAGAAGTTTGGTAAATGTGTGCTGTTGTAGTTGAGAGGTATAAGAATTTCCAGTGTTGTTCTCAGTGCATGACATAGTAATGGTAAATACTTGGAGAGGTATACATGCTTAAACTGATTATTACAGACTATGTATGTATTAAAATATTACATTATCCAGTTAATATTTACCATTTTTAGTTTTTGTAATATATCAGTTTAGAAGTAACTTTGTAAAAAATGACTATCTATCTATCTACATCTGTTCATTATCTGTTCATCACCATTGTCCTTTCCTTCCTCAGGAAATAAGAGTGTCGGAGAAGATACCTAAAAGAGAAAAGATAGACAATAATTGGATACAATAATGCAGTTGTTATGTGCATGTGTGAAAAATATGTGTGGTATAGTGGTTTGAATGTAAAGGGTCCCATAGCCTTTTTTTTTTTTTTTTTTAAAGGTAAGGTCTTGCTCTAGCCCAGGCTGACTTGGAATTCAATATGTGTTGCAAGCACAGCTACTCATAATCCCTAATCCAAGACTGATCCTTCTCTACTTGTTCAGGAGGGACACCAATGGAGTAGTAAGGAGGAAGAGAAGGAAGAGGACACCTGCCCAGCTAAGATTGGATGAGTCAACCTGGGCAACCAATGGGGTGATAGATGTCACAGCAAGATTACCTTCACATATGCCTCAGGTATTTTTGGTTAAGCTTTCCACTTAGACTGGGCTTACAGTTATGTGTGACCACTGTCCATTTTGCATGTTGGTTCTATGGAGTTAAATTCAGGCATTCAAGGACTCCTCTTAACCACAGAACTATCTCCCCAGCCAGAATGCAGTTGTTTTGATAGGAAATTATGATTTGGAGAATGTCTCAAGTAGTGGAACTAGAATGACAGATACATTGGGAAATATTTTGAAGGTAGAATTTTTTAGCTCATAGGGACTGATTGTAAATAAGCCAGGTAGAATAAACTACAAATGGCTTGATTTCATAGGCCTGAAATCTATAGAATAAGAATATATCTTGTGACAGAAAGCACATTAGTCATTTCCTGCAGCTGGAGGCAAGGGAAAGCTGAGTCTGACTGCTAATGGGCATGAGAATTGTTGGTGTCATTAAATGTTTTACACTTTGTAGTGATGACAGCTAAACTCAGTAATTATACTAAAGAGCACATAGTGGTATAATTTGTAAGACATGTCTTTAGAATATGAATTATTTCTCAATGAAGCTATTACATAAAGAATCTCAATGCATTATAATTGTTTTGATGCAATTTTTAAATATAATGTAAGCATTATATATGGGTTCTGATTTTCCAGTAATGTAACCAAATAGCTTTTAGAGAAAATGGCTAGAGTTCCATTTCTGTCTCAGAAAAAGTGGTTCTTTTTAAAGAGAACCTTCAAAGAATAGTAAAGCATTTTTATTATCTGCTCTTATAGGTGCTTTATTTGCTTAAAGAAAGATATAAATACATAATTTCTCAAAGATAGGTTTGAAATTAGATAGTGTTGAAATCTGCACTATTGATTTTTATTACTGTGCAAAGTCTTCTATTTGCTATATGTCAAGATATTTTCTATGATGTAATTCTTATCCAGAATTTAGTCATTGAAATTGTTATTCATTCTATTCATAAACAAGTCTTTTACTAGAGGATTTGTGCAAACTGGACTCATTTTTGAGTTTTGTTTTTCCTTTCCCAAATAAGAGACAGAATTGGAAACTTTTATTTGTCTCAAGCTGTTTCCAAAGGAAGTGTTATTTGTTTACATGCTTCAGTAACTTTGAATAAAGACAATGAGGAATTTAAAATACTAGTAGGAAGCTCAGCAAGAAATAACAATGAAAAGCTAGCCATATGAGGGTATTGTGAAAGAAGCTAGTGGGATACAATTATCACTGCTATTACTGTTGGTGACTTTGCTTGAAAGCAGTGACATAGGGTAGTGGGGAAGTCAAAGAGACCACAGGGTCTCAAATCATTAGGAAAGTAACATATCACATGCACTACTTACTCATTATGTGTGTTTTTTACTTGAACTGGGAAGAAATTTTAATCAGGCTATTTCACAGATGTCAGTTTTGTTCATAAGTAGTATTTAAAACCTTAATTTCTGTTAAAAAGAGGTTAAAATTCCCTTAATGTATATATGATATCTTTATTTCTCTGAATGGTCTGTAATATGTTTGTCTTATGCCAAAAATAGCTTTTTCACATTATTAAAACAACTGAAATTTAAAATACTTAAGAAATTGTCAAACCAATGGTAACAAAACTAGAATTATTCTTCTATGTTAAAATAATTGGGCTGGAGATTTGGCTTAGCGGTTAAGCGCTTGCCTGTCAAGCCCGGTTTGAGGCTTGATTCCCCAGGACTCATGTTAGCCAGATGCACAAGTGGCACATGAGTCTGGAGGTTTTTGCAGTGGCTAGAGGCCCTGGCATGCCCATTCTCTATCTATCTGTCTGCCTCTCCCTCTCTCTGTTGCTCTCAAATAAATAAATAAAAAACAAAAAACTTAAAATAACTAACTAGGAATATAAAAACAGAGTATTTATTTTAAAGACAGTTTCATGTATTAATAATCACTATAAACATTATTCAGGATAGAACTATATAACATGTAAAATGAAAACAAAAAAAAATTACTGATAATACATGAGTGATTTCTTAGGCCATTGGTTGAAAGATTCAAGATAGAAGTAGAGCAGACCACTTAGGAGATGTAGGTCTATTGTCTGTAGTAATGGTTTATGATTACAAACACATATTAAAAACATACCACATTGTGTATTATAAAACTTGCCACCTGGGGACTTCCGGTTAAGATGGCGGCGTAGGTACCACGCCAAAGCAGCCTGGGGGGAAAAAAGACCAAAAAAACCTAAGCAAAATACACACTTTTACTAAAAAGTGAGGTGTATAGGAAATTGAAGCAGCAGCGGAGAAGTAGGAGAGATCCAGAGCATCTAGAGCCCGCACAGGCCAGCAAAAGTGCCCCAGAAGCTCCACCAACTGTGGCGGCAGCAGCGCAACAGAAAGCCGCCAGACTCAGGTCCAGCTGCAGGAAAAGCCAGGTGTGGGAGCTTCCACTCACACCGGTGATCTCTGCAACTCAGGAAACATGAAGGGAGAGTGGCAGTGAGTAACGGAGGAGCAGAACATGAGGTAGAAGAACACGTGGAACAGTGAGAGAAACAGAGCAGCTGCGGCTCCCTCCCCTCCCCCACCACCTGAGCCCAGCTCCAGCGAGCAGAGGAGCAGGCTCGAGACCTGGCCACGCAAACTTGAGCCGACAGCAGGACCCAAGCAGGAGCAGAGTTTGGCAGTAACATCAGCGGCTCCCGCACCGGTAACAGCGGCCACAACAGCAGCAGACCCAGTAGCGGCAGCAGCGGTAGACACAGCAACAGCAGATGCAGGAGCTGCAGGAGCAGCAGACTCAGCAGCAGCAGCTTCAGTGGCAGCAGCGGTGGCTCCAGAAGTGGCAGCTACAGCAGCAGCAGCAGCAGAGGTAGCAGCGGCAGTGGGCCAAGCAGCAGCAGCTTCAGCTGCTGACATACCCAGCAGAGGCAGCATTAGCAGCAGCAGTTCCAGCAGCAGTGGTGCTGATCTGCAGGGCCACAGTTGCCAGGCTCAGTTTGCCAAACAGGTAAAGCCAGTGCCCAGCTCCAGAAATCAGAACAGCAGCCCAACGACCAGGCAGCAACTTGACTGAGACCAAAATCATCCAAGGTAACTGGGAATGCACCAGAAAAGGGTCTCACTTGGTCACAAGCTGACTTGGATCCCTCAACAGACCAGAAATCTTAACCTCTATGTTGATAGAGGATCTGGTTGTTATAATAACTACTCTGGCTTACATACTTAGGGCTGTTTTTGATTGAATGGGAACAGTGTTTAGTTAAATTTTAGAATCTACCTGTATTTTATTCCATTCAGCCTACTTGAATACTCCCATAGCAGGGAAACTCAACCCCTAGGAACACCTTTGTAGATACTCTGAGAGTCTTAAGAGCCACACCTAACACCTTAAACTCCTACCCTGAAAATATATAACATCAAATAAATTGATACAGCTAAGAATACCCAGCTAGCTAGAAAGTCCAAGCATTAACTTAAATCCAAGATGCAAAAATATATACATTATAAGACAAGAAACACTGAAAAGTAAGACAATATAAATTCACCTAAAAGTATTAATGCATCAGAAATGACCTCCAGTGAGAATGAGTTAGAGGAAATGCCAGAGAAAGTTTTCAAAAGAATGAATGTAAATATGTTCAAGGAAGTCAAAGAACAAATCAAAGAAGTCAAAGGGGAACTTAAAGAGGAAATCAAAGGAATCAAAGAAGATGCAGGACACCAACTTAATGAAATAAAGAAGGCAATACAAGACATAAATAAGGAAATAGAAATAATAAAGAAAAACCAGTCAGAATTACTAGCAATGAAGAACACAGTTAATGAAATAAAAAACTCTGTAGAAAATCTCACCAGTAGAATGGATGAAGGAGAGGACAGAATATCTAAGCTAGAAGATCAGGTGGTAGATCTAATACAGTCCAACAAAGAGAAACACAAACTTATAGAAAAGTATGAGTGGGAATTTCAAGATATTCAGGACACTATGAAAAGATCAAATATAAGAATTCAGGGCATAGTAGAAGGAGAAGAAATCCACTCCAAAGGCAAGTAGGCGTCTTCAACAAAATCATAGAAGAAAATTTTCCCCAAATTGGGAAAGAGGTGCCAATGCAGAAAAAGGAAGCCTTTAGAACCCCAGCCAGAGAACACCAGCAAAGAACTTCTCCTCACCATATTATAATCAAACTTCCAAACACACACACCAAAGAAAAAAAATTGAAAGCAGTTAGAGAGAAAAATCAAGTTACCTACAAAAGCAAGCCCATCAGGATTACAGCTGATTATTCAATACAAACTTATAAAGCCAGAAGGGCTTGGAGTGACATATTCCAAGTTCTGAAAGATAACAACTGTCAACCAAGGTTACTTTATCCTGCAAAGTTATCTATTCAAATATATGGAGAAATAAGGACATTCCATGACAAAAGCAGGTTAAAGGAGTATTTGAAGACAAAACCAGCTCTACAGAAAATACTTGATAAAATTCTCCATGCTGAAGAAAAGGAAAAGCACACATATATGGAACCTAGAACAAACAAGCAATACTCAAATAGTAGTTAACACAAGAGAGCACAGGTAGAACAGAACCACAAAAAAGGAAAAAAAAATGGCAAACATAAATACACACCTTTCAATAATATCATTTAATATCAACAGCCTCAATGCCCAAAGAAAAGACAAAGGTTTGCAGACTGGGTTAAAAAGCAAGATCCTACAATTTGTTCTCTCTAAGAAACTCACCTTTCTACAAAGGATAGATATTATCTTAAGGTGAAAGGTTGCAAGATGGTGTTTCAAGCAAATGGTCCTAGAAAACAAGGAGGGGTTGCTATTCTAATATCTGACAAGGTAGACTTTAGTCCAACGTTAGTCAAGAAAGATAAAGAAGGTCACTTTATATTGATTAAGTGCACACTCCAACAGGAGGACATTACAATTCTAAATGTATATGCACTTTAACATGGGGGCTCCCAAATACATCACACAAACACTATTAGAACTAAGGTAACAGAAAACACCAAACACAGTGGTGGTGGGTGACTTTCACACTCCACTTTCATCAATAGACAGGTCATCCTGGGAATAAATAGAGAGGCATCTGGAATGAATGAGGTAATAGAAGGAATGGACCTAACAGATATATACAGGACATTTCATCAAAATGCTGCAGAATATACATTCTTTTCAGCAGCACATGGAACATTCTCTAAAATAGACCATGTATTAGGGCACAAAGAAAATCTTAACAAATTCAGGAAAATTGAAATAATTCCTTGCATTCTATCTGACCACAATGGAATTAAACTACAAATCAGTAGCAAGAAAGGCTATAGAGCATACACAAAATCATGGAAACTAAACAATACACTACTAAATGATGAATGTGTCAATGAAGATATCAAGAAGGAAATCAAAAATTCATAGAGTCAAATGATAATGAGAATACAACATATCAAAATATCTGGGACACAATGAAGGCAGTTCTAACAGGTGAATTTATAGCCTTAAGTGCCTATATTAAGAAATTAGATAGGTCGCAAGTAAACGACCTAATGCTTCACCTTAAAGCCTTAGAAAAAGAAGAGCAAGGCAAACCAAAAATCAGTAGCCATGAAGAAATAATAAAGATTAGGGCAGAAATTAATGAAATAGAAACAAAAACAAAATCCAAAGAATTAATTAAACAAAAAGTTGGTTCTTTAAAAAGATAAACAAGATTGATAAACCCTTAGCATATCTGACCAAAAGACAGAGAAGAGACACAAATTAATAAAATCAGAGATGAAAAAGGTAACATCACAACAGATTCCAGAGAAATTCAAAAAATCATAGGAACATACTATTAAAGCATATAGTCCACAAAGTATGAAAAACTGAAAGAAATGGTTGCTTTCCTTGATTTATATGACCTACCCAAATTAAATCAAAATGAGATAAATCACTTAAATAGACCTATAACAAACATGGAGATCCAAACAATTATCAATAATCTCCCAATTAAAAAAGTCCAGGCCCAGATGGATTCACTGCTGAATTTTACCAGACTTTTAAGGAAGAGCTAACACCATTGCTTCTTAAGCTTTTCCAGCAAATAGAAAAAGAAGGAATTATACCAAACTCCTTCTATGAGGGCAGCATCACCCTGATACCAAAACCAGGCAAAGATAGAACAAAAAAAGAAAATTACAGACCAATCTCCCTCATGAACATAGATGCAAAAATTCTCAACAAAATGTTGGCAAACAGAATACAAGAGCATATCAAAAAGATAATTCACCATGACCAAGTAGGCTTTATCCCAGAGATGCAGGGATGGTTCAATATATGCAAATCTATAAACGTAATACATTATATAAATGGGTTGAAGGACAAAATTCACATGATCATCTCATTGGACACAGAGAAAGCATTGACAAAATCCAACATCCGTTCATGATAAAAGTCCTACAGAGACTGGGAATACAAGGAACATATCTCAATATAATAAAGGCTATTTATGACAAGCCTACAGCCAACATATTACTAAATGGGGAAAAAGTGGAAGCTTTTCCACTAAAATCAGGAACAAGACAAGGGTGTCGACTGTCCCCACTTTTATTTAATATAGTTTTGGAAGTCTTAGCCATAGCAATAAAGCAAGAGACACACATAAAAGGAATACAAATTGGAAAGGAAGAGCTCAAGTTATCATTGCTTGCAGATGACATAATTCTATACATAACGGACCCTAAAAACTCTACTAGCAAACTGTTAGAGCTGATCAAAACCTACAGCCATGTAGCAGGATACAAAATAAATACACAGAAGTCAGTAGCCTTCATATACGCTAACAACAAACACACAGAGGATGAAATCAGAGTATCGCTCCCATTCACAATTGCATCAAAAAAAAAAAAAAAAGTACCTTGGAATAAACCTAACGAAGGAAGTAAAGAATCTCTACAATGAGAACTTTAAAACATTCAAGCAAGAAATTGCAGAAGACACTAGAAAGTGGAGAAACATCCCCTGTTCCTGGATTGGAAGAATCAATATTGTGAAAATGGCAATCTTACCAAAAGGAACCTACACATTTAATGCAATCCCTATCAAAATTCCAAAAGCATTCTTAGTGGAGATAGAAAAAGCAACCCAAAAATTCATTTGGAATCACAAAAAACCTCGAATATCTAAAATAGTACTGAGCAACAAAAAAGAGGCTGGTGGTATCACCATACCTGATTTTAACTTATACTACAGAGCCATAGTAACAAAAATAGCGTGGTACTGGCACAAAAACAGACATGTAGATCAGTGGAACAGAATAGAGGACCAGGATGTAAGCCCATGTAACTATAGCTACTTGATATTTGATAAAAATGCCAAAAATACTCATTGGAGAAAAGACAGCCTCTTCAGCAAATGCTGTTGGGAAAACTGGATATGTATCTGCAGAAGGATGAAAATAGATTCTTCTCTCTCGCCATGCACAAGAATTAAGTCCAAATGTATAAAAGACCTCAACATCAGACCTGAAACTCTGAAACTGCTAGAGGAAAAAGTAGGGGAAACCCTCCAACATATTGGTCTTGGCAAAGACTTTCTGAATACAACCCCAATTGCTCAGGCAATAAAACCACAGATTAATCACTGGGACCTCATGAAATTACAAAGATTTTCCATTGCAAAGTATACAGTGAAAAAAGCAAAGAGGCAACCTACAGAATGGGAAAAAAACTTTGCCAGCTATTATCTGATAGAGGATTAATATCTAGGATATACAAAGAACTCAAAAGGTTAAATAATAAGGAATCAAACAAGCCAATCAAAAAATGGGCTATGGAGCTAAATAGAGAGTTCTCAAAGGAAGAAATACGAATGGCATATAAGTATCAAAAGAAATGCTCTATGTCAGTAGTCATCAGGGAAATGCAGATTAAAACTACATTGAGATTCCATCTCACTCCTGTCAGACTGGCCACCATCATGAAAACAAGTGATCATAAATGTTGGTGGGGATGTGGAAAAAGATGAACCCTTTTACACTGCTGGTGGGAATGCAATCTGTTCCAGCCATTGTGGAAATCAGTGTGGAGGTTCCTAAAACAGCTAAAGATCTACCATATGACCCAGCTATAGCACTCCTAGGCATATATCCCAAGGAATCATCTCATTTCCTTAGAAGTACATGCTCAACCATGTTTATTGCTGCTCAATTTATAATAGCTGGGAAATGGAACCAGCCTAGATGTCCCTCAACTGATGAGTGGATAATGAAGATGTGGCACATTTATACAATGGAGTTCTACTCAGCGGTAAAGAAAAATGAAGTTATGAAATTTGCAGAAAAATGGACGGACCTGGAAAGGATTATGCTAAGTGAGGTAACCCAGGCCCAGAAAGCCAAGCGCCACATGTTCTCTCTCATATGTGCATCCTAGCTACAGATGATTGGGCTTCTGCGTGAGAATGAAAATACTTAGTAGCAGAGGCCAGTAAGTTAAAAAGGAGACATAAAGGGAAGAGAAATGAAGGGAGGAAGGTACTTAATAGGTTGATATTGTGTATATGTAAGTTCAATGATTGTGATAGGGAGGTAATATGATGGAGAATGGAATTTCAAAGAGGTAAGTTTCAGGGGGGAGGGAGGGAATTACCATGGGATATTTTTTTATAATCATGGAAAATGTTAATAAAAATTAAAAAAAAAACTTGCCACCTAGTCATGTCAACAATAACTTATTAGTGCTATTAATGTTCTTTTCTAAATATAAATACATTTCACATATCATACATATATATGTATTACACTCACATACAGCAAGTACCAAGAAAATACATTAAATTATAGTCTTTGGAGATTGCTTAGTTAGTAAAGTGCTTGCCTAAAAATAATTAGGATCTCAGTTTGATTGCCAGAGCCCACATAAATATCTAGAAATGCTGACTTGTGCCCATAGTCTCAGAGTTGGGGATACAAAGACTGGAGAATCCCTAGAGCTCATTGACTATCCAGTTTAGCCTAAGTGATGAGTTTCAGGCCAATCAGAGATCTTTCTTTAAAAATGTGTGGAGGACTTACCCACTGATGTCATCTCCTAGCCAATACACACACACACACACACACACACACACACACACACACACACACAAATCTGAACACACATGTGAGCCCACAAATTGTGAAAAATATATACTCAACATATACATGAAATATAAAAGTACAGAAGATAAAATACCTAAAAATAATTATGATGAACTACATATCAGAATTAAAAGGTGAAGATTATTATATTGCAGTAAAATAAAATCAACCACCAGCCCTGCACTATCTAGAAAGAGTGACATGTCTTCCACTGCTCAATAGATAGAGGTTGAAAGTAAGGAGTTCAGGAATCAATACAGTACAAACAGTTCCAGATAAGTCACTGAAAAACATTCCCATGACTGTACAAGCAAGTGCAACCAGCATTGCCATAGATAAACCTGTTTTCTAAATAAACCTCATTAAAGAATAGGTGATAGATTTGAGTATTTTCTTATAAATGACTTAGTATTCGGTACTGAAGCTAGTTAGTTACAGGAAGTCCACTGAATAATTGCTTTGGAGATTATAGAAGAAAGAAAGACATGAAGGAGATGAGCAATGAACAATTGTATTGATTGACCAATGGTTCATTTTCTACCCATTAAGAAATGCCATACAACTACTTCCACTTTACCTTTCACTGAACAAAGTCTCACAATGCATCTTAAAAAAATGACTAAAGAAACAGATAAGTAGGATGATGGTAAAAATTGGGTAACAGGTTGGGAGGCAGACAATTATTTTGTGATCTTTTTAGAGATTTTGAAAGTAAAATAGTAAACTGAAGAAATTATTTAAAATGTTTTATGAAACATTATGTGAGCCAGGCTTTCCATAAACTTGGAAAATGAGAGATTTAATAAATCGAGTTTGCCTCCTTTTTTACCTATATTTTCGATGTGAATGCAAATATTTCAATCAGCTCTTTCATTTATTCTTGGTCATCAATATCCATTGAAATATTGTTTACTGATACACACTCTGCTGGGAAATGGAACTTTTTAGATTTCAGAAATCTCATGCAGCACATAATTTAGTAATATAAATTCACCTATAAAAAGTTGGTAAGATTGGGAGTCTCATAGATACTACCTCATCTTTGTTGGGATAAAGATAGGCTCAGTTATGGACAGGAAACTACATGGGCTATGCATCCATGAGTGTAGTGGATTTGTCATATCCAGACGATAGAATTCCACACTCTCTTTTGTCATCTACCTTGTAATACTTTCTTTCAGCCTCCTCTTACCTGAATGTTCCTGATCCATAGAGAGTATGTTTAGATGTCAAGTTTAGGGCTGAGGACAAATTAGTTAGCAATTCCTGGTGACTTTGTCAACTTTGGTTCTCTGTATTCATTGAGTAGTGAATAGTTGGAAGTAATCATTGCTGAGAAAGAGGAAGACATGTCTTTCTTCAGTAACAACCCATGACCAATGATTGTGAAAGTTATCTTAATTTAAATCAATTGGCAAAAAAATAATAAATAAATAGATAAGTAAAAAGTATGGATATAGAATGAGGCTGTAATGGGATAAAGGGCTTAAACCAGATGGGGAAGATGAAAAAGAAGCTAAACGGAGGGATTAAAATATACTGTATGTATGCCTGAAAATATCAAAAATGGGAAAACTAATAAGAGCAGGCATTAGAAAGGCCCACTCTTCTTCCATATTTTATTATTCAGGAATTTAGGTTCACGCATTTTACTAATTGCCTACACATAAAATCAAATCTATTTATAGCCTTTAATTAATTTAAACTATATTAATAGTTATTTTTCTGACTACTGTGGAAATATCAATTCTCTTAAGAATTTAGTTAAGAGACTTCTGGTTAAGATGGCGGTGTAGGTATCATGCCAAAGCAGCCTGGGGGGGGGGGAGATTAAAAAAAAACTCAGCAAAATACACACTTTTACTAAAAAGTGAGGGGTATAGGAAATTGAAATGGCAGCAGAGAAGTAGAAGAGATCCAGAGCATTCAGAGCCCACACAGGCTGGCAAAAGTGGCCCTGACAGGTCCGCTGACCATGGCAGTGGCACACCAGAAAGCTGCCAGGCTCAGCTCAAGCCACAGGAAAGGCCAGGTATGTGGAGCTTCCACTCACACCAGCGCTCTCCGCAAACTCTAGGACTGTGAAGGGAGAGCGGCAGTGAACAACGGAGGAGCACATTGCAAGGTAGAAGAACACATGCAGCAGCGAGAGAACCAGAGCAGCTGCAGCTCCTGCCTCTCCCCCACCACCTATGCCCAGCTCAAGTGAACAGATCAGTGGTCCTGGGACCCAGCCATGACAACTTGAGCCGAAAGCAGGACCCAAGCAGGAGCAGAGTCCGGCAGCAACATCCGAGTCTCCAGCAATGGCAACAGTGGCCCCAGGAGCAGCGGATCCAGTAGCGGCAGCTTCAGTGGCAGCAGTACAGTTCCAGCAGGAGCAGCTTCAGCGGAAGCAGCATGGGCACCAGCAGTGGCAGTTTAAGGGCAGCAGCCGCAGATCCAGCAGTAGCAGCTACAGCAGGAGCAGCAGCAGTGGATTCAGCAGAGGCAGCTTCAGTAGCAGCAGTAGCGGTTCCAGCAGTGGGGGTGCCAGTCTGAGGGTCACAGTTGCCAGGATCAGTTTGCCCCACAAGAGAAACCAGTACCCAGCTCCAGAAATCAGACTTGACTGATACCAAAATCATCCAAAAAGGTAACTGGGATTGATTGCACCAGGGAAGGGTCTCACTTGGTCACAAGCTGACTTGGATCCCTCAACAGACCAGAAATCTTAACCTCTACGTTGATGGAGGATCTGGCTGTTATAATAACTACTCTTGCATAAATACTTGGTGCTGATTTTGATTGAATGTGTACAGTGTTTAGTTAAATTTTAGAATCTACCTGTATTTTATTCTACTCAGCCTACTTGAATACTCCCACAGCAGGGAAACTCAACTCCTAGGAACACCTTTGTAGATACTCTGAGAGTCTTAGGAGCCACACCTAACACCTTAAGCTCCTACCCTGAAGATATATAACATCAAATAAATTGATATAGCTAAGAATACCCAGCTAGCTAGAAAATCCAAACATTAACTTAATCCAAGATGCAAATATATATACATTATAACACAAGAAACACTGAAAAGCAAGACAGTATAAATCCACCTAAAAGTATTAATGCATCAGAAATGACCTCCAGTGAGAACGAGTTAGAGGAAATGCCGGAGAAAGTTTTCAAAAGAATGATTGTAAATATGTTCAAAGAAGTCAAAGAATAAATCAAAGGAATCAAAGAAGAAATCACAGAGGAAAGCAAAGGAATCAAAGAGGAAATCAAAGAAGAGGCAGGACACCAATTTAATGAAATAAAGAAGGCAATACAAGACATAAATAAAGAAATATAAATAAAGAAAAACCAGGCAGAATTACTAGCAATGAAGAACACAGTTAATGAAATTAAAAAACTCTCTAGAAAATCTCACTGGTAGAATGGATGAAGGAGAGGACAATATATCTAAGCTAGAAGACCAGGTGGCAGATCTAATACAGGACAACAAAGAGAAAGACAAACTTATAGAAAAGTATGAGCAGGAATTTCAAGATATTCGGGACACTATGAACAGATCAAATATAAGAATTCAGGGCATAGTAGAAGGAGAAGAATTCCACTCCAAAGGCATAGTAGGCGTCTTCAACAAAATCATAGAAGAAAACTTCCCCCAAGTTGCAAAAGAGGTGCCAATGCAGATAGAGGAAGCCTTTAGAACCCCAGCCAGACAAAACCTGGAAAGAACCTCTCCTTGCCATATTATAATAAACTATCAAACATACAAACCAAAGAAAAAATATTGAAAGCAGTTAGAGAGAAAAATCAAGTTACCTACAAAGACAAACCCATCAGGATTACAGAAGGTTATTCAACGCAAACTTTAAAAGCCAGAAGTGCTTGAAGTGATGTATTCCAAGTTCTGAAAGACAGCAACTGTCAACCAAGGTTACTCTATACTGCAAAGCTATCCATTCAAATAGATGGAGAAATAAGGACATTCTATGGCAAAACCAGGTTAAATGAATATTTGAAGATAAAACCAGCTTTATAGAAAATACTTGATTGAATACTCCATGCTGAAGAAAAGGAAAAACACACATATAAGGAACCTGGAAAAAACAAACAATACTCAAGTACTAGTTAACGCTAGGGAGCAAAGGTACATCTAAAACCACACACACACACACACACACACACACACACACACACACACACACACAAAACAAAATGGCAAATATAAACACACACATTTCAATAATATGTCTTAATATCATCGGCCTCAATGCCCCAACGAAAAGACATAGGTTTGCAGACTGGGTTAAAAAGCAGGATCCTACAATTTGTTGTCCCCAAGAAACTCACCATTCTACAAAGGATAGACATTATCTTAGGGTGAAAGGTTGGAAAATGGTGTTTCAAGCAAATGGGCCCAGAAAACAAGCAGGGGTTGCTATCCTAATATCTGACAAGGTAGACTTTAGTCCAACGTTAGTCAAGAAAGATAAAGAAGGTCACTTTATATTGATTAAGTGCACACTCCAACAGGAGGACATTACAATCCTAAATATATATGCACCTAACATGGGGGCTCCCAAATTCATCACACAAACACTATTAGAACTAAGGTAAGAGATAACACCAAACACAGTGGTGATGGGTGACTTTAACACCCACTCTCATCAACTGACAGGTCATCCCAGGAAAAAATAAACAGAGAGGCAACTGGACTTACGAGGTCATAGAAGGAATGTACTTAACAGATATGTACCTACATTTCACCCAAATGCTGCAGAATACACATTCTTTTCAGCAGCACATGGAACATTCTCTAAAATAGACCACACATTCAGACACAAAGCTAATCTTAACAAATTCAGGAAAATTGAAATAATTTCCTGCATTCTATCTGACCACAATGGAATTAAACTACAAATCAGTAGCAAGAAAGGCTATAGATAGCTGGGCGTGGTGGCGCAGGCCTTTAATCCCAGCACTCGGGAGGTAGAGGTAGGAGGATCACCGTGAGTTCGAGGCCACCCTGAGACTACACAGTGAATTCCAGATCAGCCTAAGCCAGAGTGAGACCCTACCTCAAAAAACCAAAAAAATCAAAAAAAATAAAAATAAAAAATAAAAAAAGAAAGGCTATAGAGCATAAACAAAATCATGGCAACTAAACAATACACTACTAAATGATGAATGGGTCAATGAAGAAATCAAGAAGGAAATCAAAAAATTTACAGAGTCAAACAATAATGAGAACACAACATACCAAAATGTCTGGGACACAATGAAGGCAATTCTAAGGGGTAAATGTATTGCCTTAAGTGCCTATATTAAGAAATTAGATAGGGAAAAAATCTTTGCCAGCTATAAATGATAGGGGATTATTACCTAGGATATACAAAGAACTTAAGAAGTTAACTAATAATAAATTGAGCAAGCCAATCAGAAAATGGGTTATGGAGCTAAATAGAGTTCTCAAAGGAACAAATACTAATGGAATATAAGCATCTAAAAAATGTTCTACATCACTAATCATCAGGGAAATGCAGATTAAAAACACATTGAGATTCCATCACACTCCTGTCAGATTGGCTACCATCATGAAAACAAATGATCATAAATGTTGGTGGGGATGTGGAAAAAGACGAACCCTTCTACACTGTTGGTGGGAATGCAATCTGGTCCAGGCATTTTGGAAATCAGTGTGGAGGTTCCTAAAACAGCTAAAGATTGATCTACCATATGACCCAGCTATAGTACTCCTAGGCATATATCCCAAGGAATCATCTCATTTTCTTAGAAGTACGTGCTCAACCATGTTTATTGCTGCTCAATTTATAATAGCTGGGAAATGGAACCAGCCTAGATGTCCCTCAACTGATGAGTGGATATTATGAAGATGTGGCACATTTATACAATGGAGTTCTACTCAGCGGTAAAGAAAAATGAAGTTATGAAATTTGCAGAAAAATGGATGGATCTTGAAAGGATAATACTAAGTGAGGTAATACAGGCCCAGAAAGCCAAGCACCACATGTTCTCTCTCATATGTGCATCCTAGCTACAGATGATTGGGCTTCTGCGTGAGAAGGAAAATACTTAGTAGCAGAGGCCACTAAGTTAATAAGGAGATATAAAGGGAAGAGAAAGGAAAGGAGGAGGGTACTTAGTAGGTTGGTATTGTATATATGTAAGTACAGTGATTGAGATGGGGAAGTAATATGATGGGAATGGAATTCCAAAGGGGTAAGTGTGGGGGTGAGGGAAGGTATTACCATGGGATATTTTTTATAATCATGGAAAATGTTAATAAAAATTTTGAAAAGAAAAATTTTTTAAAAATATAAAAATATAAAATAAAATAAAATTTGAGGAAAAACCAAAAGAAAAAAAGAATTTAATTACTTGATTCACTATCAAATTCAGCTTCCTTTAATTTTGACTTTAAGGTAAATAATTTTCAATTTAAAAGTATAGTAATTAGCCTAACATATTATCTCCCCTATTGCACAATTATTCATCAGTAGAAATATTTATTCATTTCACTTAGGCGCTTCTTTGTTACTATTCCTGAATTTTAAAGAAATGTTTGTATGGTAGCAAATCTAATTATATACAATTTTTCAACGTATATAACACAACCAATAATATTCAGGTAAGCACAAAATACAAGACGGGGGGCGGGCAAAGAAAGCTAAAATTAGAGAAAGTGCATTTCCTCTGATGACTTCTAACTTTGTTATTTAGTTAGGTACCAAGCCCAATCCAGAGATATTCTAAAATCCCAAGTTGCACACTATGTAAAGAATGGCATTTGATGAGAGGGAAAACAATCTTTGCTGAGATTTGGTAATGGCAGCACACAGGCTGACAGTTTTCCTTTGATAGTCATTCAGAATATGTAATTATTTATATTAATTTCTTAAAGAATGGTCTTGGCTACCTATGGCTATGACCAAATACCTGACAACAGGCAACTTAATTGAGGAAGGGTGTGCTTGCTGTTTGAGGGCTTACATTTCCTCATGGAAGGAAAGGCATGTTTCTGTGTGGCTCCATGGTAGCAACAATATGTGTCCGGGATTCCTCAGCTCTTCACAACCTGGTGGAATTGGAAGCAGAGAGCAGACAGGAGGTTGGGTAAGACTACAAAACTTAAAGGCTTGTCCATAGTAACCCATTTCTTCTAGTAAGGCCCCACCTCCTAAAGTACCTTTGAAGTAGTTCCACCAACTGGGAAAGAATGTTCAAACACATTGACCTATAACTCCCAGTACCAGCATGTGGCTAACATCCACAATAAGCTGTTGATCAGAGAGACCTACAAGGTTTCCCAAAAGAAGATATATTTCTGTAAGAGTCCTTGACAACCCACCAAATGTTAGTGGGAAGACCCTACTGCTGAAGACACCGTATGCTGCTGGTATGGAACATGGAGTGACCTGGCTGGAAGCTGGAAGACAGTCAGTCCGCAGATAGTGCATCTAATGCCAGAAGGTGCTACATGAGTGACTGGGGGAAAATGAGCAACATCTGTCCAAGAAATTCATGGTCTAAGCTACTCAGCAGCAAACAACCTGACATGATGCTCACATAAGTGCAATAGTGGTGCATAGCTATGGTGGGAAACCAACTGCTCTTGATTTGGCTAACTGATCTGCTCAATAGAACAGAAGCCATAGTTGGAGCTGTGAATCAAGTCAGAACCATATCTCAAAATTAGCCTGCTCTTCAGTATCAAGCTCCCCCACCAATCATGGGCTACAAGAGGGCCTACACATATTATATTCTCTCTAAAAAAACAAAGGTTATCCCATTTATCTAGTGCTAACTTCAATCTCCATTGGAGAATTCATTTCTCTTTTTCAGATGGATGCAGATGCTAAGGAGAGAACCACCCCATCACACCTCAAAAGGGCCCTAGCTGAAACTAAGAGTACTTGGGGAATGAGCAAGAGTGCTGCTTTCTTAGTGAATCTGGCACCACCACAAGGGTGAAGGAGATAGACTCATGGAACAATCAACCCCTACCAAACCAGATATCTAGATTCACTGAGGCTCAAAATAAATACAGAATGTTTATAAAATAAGAAATTTCTTTCATGGGACATTCCTCTAGAAAATCTTCATACAAAAAGATGTTTTCATTCAAATTTGATTTACAGCTTGTGAAAAATAGCAGAAATAAATAATATTATATCTTCATCATCACTGCTTTCTCAGTAGCAATAGAATTCATCTACTTATTCCAGTGAAAGTCTTCCTCCATTTACTTCAGAATAGAATCTCAGATAAAATATACTGTTCTTCAACAAGAGAATCCTACACGTTATGATGGTTGCTAAGGGATGTAGAAGCCTAATTATATGTCAATGTGTCCTGTGCAGTCTTTCCCATGACTTATTTTCCAAGATAACTGTACATTAACTTTCATTCATTATACGACTTTCACATAATGTTGATTGGAAACATGAGAGAAAAAATATGTAATAAAAGAAAAGAAAATCTGCTTGTCAAGTATTCTAGGCTTCATAGCTTTCACTGAGGATTTAGACTGCAGAATAATTGGCACTCACTGTAAACACCTGCATTTACTCCTACACCCTTAGCCTGGCAATTTATGGATTGAGATGTTTCTTTTTCATTTGTTTTATTGACTTATTTTTGAAATTTAACATGCTATGTGGATTTCAGTATTCAATCACCAGCTGATTTCTAAATTTATTTTCATCAGCTGTTATTGAATATTATGAAATAATTATAACAAAAAAATTGTAGGCATCTGATCTGAGTACCAGTTTGGATTCTGTGTGACCTTTACAAATGTGGAGTAGGCGAGCCTTTGTTTGCTCCTTCTGAATATTTTTGAGATGTTCTATTTTACTCCTACAGATTTTGATGCTATTATCTTCTTTAACCCTAAAACCTTGATTGAAGCATGGAGGCAAATACACAACCATAAGAGAATCTAGTTCATTAGAAGCACTTCATTCAATATAGTAGAAAATGTTTAAAGCTTATATAATTAGCTATTGGTATAATTGTAACGTAACAGCTTCTTCTAGCACTTTCTGTTTTTATATTGAGCTATCTCATTTATAGAGAAATTTTATCTTAACATTAACTTGCCATTGAAATAGCAGAGAGAAGCATAATATATAAAAACTGTATAAAAGTTTTATAATTTTTACCCATAAAGTGCAATCCCAAGAGGCTTATGTGATCTATGCATCACAGTTTATATAATGCAATGATATATAATATAAATCATTTGAAGCTGCTTGAAGTTCTATCTTTCCTTCATCACTTCGATTTCCTCAATTCCATTCATGTCTCAGAATTTCCAGCTGTCACATGGGGATGATACTAGCAGCTTGTAGGGATACTGAAGGCCACAAACCACAATGACTATGTACTATGGGAAAAATGCCTGACACATACTGTTTTATATTTTAGCATGTTGCTAATGGCTGTCATAAATTTTACCTCAGTCACAGTAGAGATGATACCAGCTAGCTCAATGTTTTCCCTCAACCTCTGTCAAGCTGGACAACATGGGGCTCATACTATGTATGCTGAATTGTTAAGTTGTAACAAACAATATGCATTTTAACTCATTATAACTTTTTCAACTGAAGTCAATATTCCATTCTTCCCAACCCCTGAAATTTATACTTTGTCTCACATAAGCACATCCGCAGAATATGCAGCATTTACCAAGAAAGTAAGCTGTCTTACATTTAAGAAACCACATTCTCTCCAGATCGTTGGTGATTATGGAAGATCAGCTTTTGAAATCAGAACTCTTGAGTTCATGGGAGAATTTTTTTCCCAGAGTAATGTTGTGACAATTACCTGGACTATTAATTGTTTGAGGTTTGGGCTAACCGTTGTCAAATGATGTTATTTTACTAATTTTGAAAAACAAAATGAAGGGGCTGGAGAGATGGCTTAGCTGTTAAGCGCTTGCCTGTGAAGCCTAAGGACCCCGGTTCAAGGCTCGGTTCCCCAGGTCCCACGTTAGCCAGATGCACAAGGGGGCGCACGTGTCTGGAGTTCGTTTGCAGAGGCTGGAAGCCCTGGTGCACCCATTCTCTCTCTCTCCCTCTATCTGTCTTTCTCTCTGTGTCTGTCGCTCTCAAATAAATAAATGAAAAATTAAAAAAAAAAGAAAAACAAAATGAAGGAGTTTTATATCCTTTACCCCTGAATCTTGAAGGCACCTGTATAAATTCATGGTTTCAGATGGAGCGAAGTCTATAGACTTTGCTGTACATTAGCAAATACAAGGTCAAGTATAGAGTGAGTGATCTTGCTCATTGCTCAACATTTTCCATTCTTGTATTAAAATTTTTCTTTGGGCTGGAGAGATTGCTTAGTGGTTAAGGTGCTTGCCTGCAAAGCAAAGGACCCAGGTTTGATTCCCAAGGACCCACATAAGCCTTATGCAAGGTAGCACATGCTTATGGAGTTCCTTTGCATTGGCTGAAGATCCTAACATACACTTCTTTCTCTCCATGTTCCTCCCTCTCTTTCTCTTTTTCTTTCTCTCAAATAATTTAATAAGAATAAAATATTAATTTTTTCCTTTGAGTTCAACAGTAAGTTCTCATACATCTAACTTACTAATTCTATTTCCTGAGATATCCACTATGATATCTATTGCCTCAAACTTGTTTTCACTTTCAAAATTATGTATTTAATGAAATATAACTATTATATTCTGGTTAGTTTATAATGAGTTTTATTTTATTTACAAAAATGATATGGTTTCTTTTCTTCTGGATGTAAAAATTTATAAAAATACCTATCTTATTTGTTAAAATTATATTTTATGTAGACACATTTAGTGATATTTATTATGGTCTACACTGTATTTTGAGCTTTTGTTTACCTACAAATATTTCTCTACTATATTCATGTTTGAATGATATGTTTCTCAAGAGGAATATTTGAAACCATTTCCATTCCTATCACTTTTATTACCTGTGATGGTTAGAATTGGTAATTAGTTTGATGGAGCAGAGAAGAGAATCAGAAATTAGTAATAGATATCATGGGTTATTGGCAGAGGAGACCTTCTGCATAGGCTAGAAGGAGTGAGGAAATGGATAAAGCCAGAAGAGGCATTCTCTTTGTTTCTGTTTGCGACTGCCATGGTGTAAGATAGTGTACCCTCCCGAAACAAACTCCTACTCTACTGCAGCCCTTCTATTCATACCTGCTCTATCTGTCTCACCCTAGCAGCAACATCTTTAAACAGACACATAAGGCTAGAGAAATGGCTCTGTGGCTAAAGGCACTTGCTTCCAAAACCTGTTGTTCCAAATTCATTTTCCCAGTACCCACATAAAGCCATATGCACAAAGTAGCACATCCCACCTGGAATTCTTTTGTAGTGGCTAGAGGTCCTGGCATGCCCATTCTCAATCTCTCTCTCTCTCCCTGCAAAATATTTTTAAACGTATTTAAATAAACATATCGCTATATAGTAAGCCTTTTACGTATAATTCACACTGATAATTAGCCTAACAGTGAAAATCGTAGATAAGGCTTAGAAATTATAAATTTCGACCACATTTCACCTAAGGACATATAAGTGGACCTCCCCATAGTTAGTGTCCAAGTCATCCTAAACACAAACACTGTTTCTTTGTCTGTGCAAAATTACTAACTGAACAGTGTGCTTGAAATACCAGTACTTCAAAACAGATGTTCTTGCTGACACTTTCACCAGATTTCCAATCAACTTAAGGTTTCCTTGTATTCTGATACTTAATTGATTAGCTGAATAATTTCTCACATTCTGCTTTCCCTGTGTTGATGCACTGAGTATAAGTGTAGTGGGAAAGAGAACGCCAAGCCTGTGGTTACTTGTCATGTTTCCTTAGTTCCACTAGAGACCTACAGTTCGAACATTCTTTATAGTTGAATATTCTACATGTATTCATTTATTGGCCCTTCCTGCAGTAAAGTTCATGTCCCATAGAGTCTATGTGATTTAACTACAAAGGGACAAAGTTACAAAGAAGGGACTAAGAAAGGATCCCAGTATGTGTTCTCCCAACACTCCTCTTGGAAGGACAAGCATGGTTGAGGCTGCATCATTTTCCCTAAGCCCATCAAGTCTTTCAGGAACCATTTTGACTCAGCTTTCTCACTCTCTCTGCTTCCTGAAATCAGCCTTGGTTCCTTGGTCTGCTTTACTAAGAGTTAGAATCCTCTTAGATATTACTACTTCCAGTGTTTCTTTGAAACATTTTGCATTTGTCCTAACTATCTAATCCAACTCTTCCTTCAACGAATTCTCCTCACCAATTCAAGTTGGACTATTTTGTTTCCTTCTCAGACATTGAATATTTATGCAATGCTTTAAGTGAAACGAAAATATATGTGAAATATATCTCTTCTATACTTAGTTTTGCATTTAAATTTCTTTTCAGAAAAAAAGAAACCAATTGTATGTGATACCTATAAAATTACACTTATGGTAAGTTTAAAATCTGTCACATTTAAATAAGTGTAATTCAAGCAATATAGCTTCCAAGGAAGAAAATTCAGCTCAGGCTGACCTTCTAGAGACTTAAACACACATGAAAAACATACTGGCACAGACTTGCTTCTAAAATAGGCATTGTGTTCTCGCTTTCTTAAGCTCATAAGACAGAGATCTGAAAAGACCTCAAAGTGACTTGACAGAATGTTGGAAATAGCATATAAAAGACTTTGGTTGACATCTTGTCATGTTAGTGTTATCTCTGCACAGTCAGATGTTCCTACTGTCCTCTACTTGAAGTAAGAAGATTAAGGTGCAGCATGACAGATGGTTTTAGAAAGTACATTTCATTCCATCTGGCCCAAGTGGAAAAATGAAAGTCACCCATAACTTCTACACTGAATACTGTACTGAGAGGGTTATCAAGAGTATGCTTAGCATTTCACAAGGAATCTTGTACCATCTTAGTGCCCCAGGATCACAGTTACACACCAATTATGAACCTTTAAACAGTGTAACCTTTGAATAGGGCCAGAATTTGAAATAGAAAAAAATAATAATAAATAACCTCAGAAAGCATGAGAATCATAGTATGAGTGTATACTTGGCTCAAATTTCAGTAATGTCTCTGCTCCATTCCAAATGTGAAAACTTGTTAGAGAAAGTATTGTTTACCTATTTATTCTGTTGTATAAATGATACAAACAATGCCTTGTTTATCTTACTACTTGCATTATTTGCCAATATAAATAGCCTTTAGTCAAAGATACACAATCATCACTGGATGCTTACTTTCCCAGCAAATCAAGCTGAGAGTGTTATTATGATTCACACAACTTTTCCACTGTGCTGAATTTTCACAAATAAGAAAATACAACCAAAGTCTTGGTGTTCAAGTATTTAGAAATGTTCATGTGGATTCAATTATGTAGCACATGAGAAGAAATTTGATAAAGATATTGGTATTTATATAATTTTACATTAAAGAGAGTGAGATCTTGATAGCAGACAAGTGTTTTTCTTTTCTGACAAAGAATAATCAGGTGAGATTAGAGATCATATGAAATTTGCATTCAATGTAGATATTATCATTATGTAAAGGAAGAATTTTTTCTCTTTAAGAGTAGTTCTATACTTGTGTTCAAATTTTTATATAATCATGAAATAGACATTTATGAGCTTACAATTAATAAAAGGTTTATAGTAATGCCATGACATATAATAATAAACACAAAATAATGAATAGTATTTATATAATAAATTTTAAATTCTTTGGTAAATTCACCTTTAACACAAGTATAGTGTATGTGTGAATAAATCTCTGTGACACAAAATATTTCTAATTTTAAGTGATGATTTAATAAAATTAAATTATGCATCTGTTTTATTAATTACTGAATTAACTACTCTGTATGTTTTTTTTCTATTAGGCAAACAATCATATGATCCTTAAATTATATACCTACTTCAGACTTGGATATATAAGATTCTGAAAAAGTGTGTGTGTGTGTGTGTGTGTGTGTGTGTGTGTGTGTGTTTTATAAGATTGCTTTTTGGGTTGTCCTAAAATATCACTACTTGTAATATTCAGTTATTATTATATAATTTGAGATAAAAATATTATTTTTAAATTAATTTAGTTTTATTAAACTTATAGAAAGTACTGTATATGTATAATATAGAATTTTAGTTACATAGAAGATTAAAAAATAAAATTTCATTGAAGGAGACATATCTCTTTTCTTTGATTGTTTGCCTTCCTTCAAATCTGTGGCTATTGCTACAATAGTCTATTGAAGGGCTTCATATGATATGGAAAGGAATTTTAAAAAGTGATACATAATTTAGAAGTCTTATATTCTAATGAAAGGTTTATGTTACTTTGTTATGACCAGGATTTACATATTAAGTCAACATAGAACTTTGCACTTATGATTTATACTAATTAACATTCACGAATTAACAAAAAATAAAAATTACATCATGACTAATTGGAGCTTATCCAAGGTACTGATGTATATAGCTCATCATTTGAAAAGAAATAACTTTGTAAACCAACATTTGAACAAAGATGAGAAGATACACAATTATACTATTGAGGTAGAAGTACAATGGACAGAATTTAACAACATTTATGTTAGAAACTCTGTCACAATAATGTGGCATCTTTATTAATAAATAAAGTTATTATTTACTAAAATGAATATTTGTTTATTATTAAATTTATTACTTGTTTATAAAGTTATAAATAAATAAATAAGTGGCATCTTCTACAGCCTAATATTACTAATTCTGAATGAATGAAAGATTTTCCACAAAGAATTCAGAGCATGATTCTTTTTTAATATGGTGCTAGATACAAGTCATTGTACATGCAATAAAGTTACAAAATGAAGGCATAAAGATTGAAAATAAGGGTATGCTTGTACCTGTTTACAGACAAATAATATTTCAAGCACGAAATTCTATGGATTTTGAATATGATAGGTGAGATCATAGTTTTCTAGAGTAAAATTGTGAACCTACAAATATCAATGTTATTTTGAACATTGGAAAATCAATACTTGAATGCCAATTAATATGTCACTTTTGCTTTCCTAAGATGCCATAGTGTTAATGTGTAAATATCATCAACCATTGTATAAAAATCACATGCTAAAACAAAAGATTCTGATAACTAGATCTACTGTTAACTAAGACATGCTAAATTAATGAATTGTAAGAGAAAGCACTGTTCAAATGGCAACAACTCCAAACAATGCAATACTATGTGGTGATGAAAAGAAATGAATTACACACAACATTCAACATGGACAATTCTCAAACACATTGAATCAAAAGAGGAAGATGACAGTTTCTAAAGCTTATATATCTGACAATTACACAGAGGTGAAATAAAGGAAAAGGAAAAAGTCAAGCATCAGGTGACATATTTGTGCTAGCCAAGAGACTGAAGCAGAGAGCAGTTTGCCATATAAGGACAGAATTTGGGGGTAGGTGAGTGCAGTTGATGTATCCTTCCTTAGGTGGTATAAACAGGAATCTGTAAAAACCAATAAGCCATATAAGTTGATGTCATTTCAATGTATGTTGATTAAAATTAATCATATTATCACTTCTATCAAGGTGTAAAAACATGTATCTTTTAAAAATTGAACAATGTATTCTCTAACAAACTGCTAATGAGAATGTAATTGGTTATCAATTTTAGAGCAATATGAAGTATTTGTGACCTGACAATTATATGTTTGATTACATATTTATCTAAACTATGACATGGATATTCAATAGTTTTAATACTCATGGAATATACAGGTGTAACACCTGGAAATTGTTTTGCCATTTTCCATCAGTATAATGCATTGTAAATTCATCCAGTTTTTTTTTAAAGAAATGTTTTCTTTTTTCTGAGTAGCATGGATGCTCCATAGCTTATCTATTTGCTTACTGAAGGCATTTCTTCCATTTTATAATCAGTATAATATTGTGATATATTTAAGCCATGAAATGTTACACAGAATTGATAATAAACTTACTAGTTCTGATTAACTATGCACTAAAAAATGAGCATGACCATACAACTAAACTAAAATAAAAGAATGGAAAAATTATAAAATCAACACATATAATTTATTATAAAGAAATATCACAAATCAAAAAACTTCTATCCATGTTATAAGGAAATCCATATTATTGGGCTGGAAAGATAGCTTAGTGGTTAAGGCATTTGCCTGCAAAGACTAAGGACACATGTTCAATCTCTTTCCAGATTCCACATAAGCCAGACATACTAAGGCAACGCAAGCACAAAAGCATGCATGTGTACTAAGTGACACAAGCATGTGGAGTTTAATTGCAGTGGCTGAGGCCCTGGCACACCAATTCTCTCTCTCAAAAAAAATCCATATTATTTAATAAAATCATAGAGAGTTTGTGAAAATACCAGTATGAAATCGATCTTATATATTAAAGATAGGAGGATACATAGGATTAATTAGGAGTGTATATAAAGATTTACACATGTATTTCTCAATGTATGTTCTAGATATATGATTTTCCTCATATAATCAAAAGTCTATAATGTTTATATAAATTCTTGATACTTTTTATTAATAATATCCATTAATATAAACAGCATACCAGGATCCATCCACCACCTTCTATTTTCTCCTTTTCAAATCCCTTCCTGACTCAATCTCTTCTGTTTTGCTTTAAAAAATTATTATGAATCTTCCTGTATGATCCTATCAGGTCCTAGTCATAATTCCACCAGGTTACATTCTCATATCCTCTCTCCCCTGCATCCAATCCACTGAGGGTTTTCTTCAGTAGTGTTATTGTTGTTTGCTATAGAGTCATGAATGAATCAGTCAGTA
The DNA here is from genome assembly GCF_020740685.1 of Jaculus jaculus. Taxonomy (NCBI): domain Eukaryota; kingdom Metazoa; phylum Chordata; class Mammalia; order Rodentia; family Dipodidae; genus Jaculus; species Jaculus jaculus. Next base: position 86,594,553 of record NC_059111.1, on the reverse strand, counting down.
AAGAAAATAAAAATGATATGATTTAAATTTCCAGTGACTCAATGATTGATTTTGCAAAGAATGTTCAATTTTGAATGCTAATACAATGTGATGCTTACCTTAATGGTTCTTACCAGACAAACATATATAATATGAAATATAAATAAAATAAAATGTAATGATATATAAGTTTATGTGGTAGGGGTAAGTGGAAGGAAGGAAATCTTTATATATTCATCATAACTAAGATGAATTTGTAAACAAACTGTCTTTACAAATAAATGGACTTCAATAGTGCAATTTATAAATTATTCTGCCAGAGCATTTTTCCCTTATTCAGGTAAGTTCCCAGAAACAGTAAGATTTTAAATTTGGCATTTTCAATTCTTTGGCATACATTTTGTATAGAATGAATTAAAAGTAATAATGTAAACAATTTTCTCTTTGTCTTTTTTAAGGATGTCTCTGCACTCTTTGAGTAAATATCTCAAATTATGGACTTCACAACTACATCAAACATTATACAATGGAAATTAAAATCATTCCTTTACAATGTATGTTCATAATCTATGTAATCTGACATAGTAATATGTTATAAAATAATTTTTTATTTTCAAGTTCTTACTATGTTTAAGATTAACATGAATGTTGTACTCTCAAGGATATTTTTCTCACATTTCCAAATATAAATATATAATTTGTTTTCTCTATATGGCAGAAAAGCACTTTGTATTGTCCATTCAGTACTTATCAAATTCTCATGCAGTACAAATTCTGTTTGTATTTCCTACCTAAGCAGTCTTAAATGCATTTAATCATTCACATAAAAATTGTCATTTCTAATTTACAAAGGGGACAAATCATATGAATTATCTTTGAATTTAATATAACCCTTTCTTTTCTTTCTTGAACTATTATCCTGATATGGGAAAGAGAAAAGGAAATTTCAAGTATTTCAAGAGGCACAGGACAGAGCTATCCAAAAAAACCAATGTATGACAAAATAGTCTTTCCTGTAGAAGCTTGTAAAATATGAACATAAAACATATACCCTATGCTTTTAAAACTGTGTATTACTCACCTGAGTGAAGACAATGAATAATAATTCAAAGGATACTGAAACTGGCATTATTGGTCTCTTAGAAAAATGATAGGAGACAATGGAATTCCTGTCATAGGCACTATGCTTTCTAATATACTAGTAGCATATTTGGGGGAAATTAATTATTTTCAGTTTTTTTAGAGCTTATTGTTAGAAAACTGACAGAAGTGTTAATTTTAAAATATGAAAGCTAGCTGGGCATGATTGCGTATGCCTTTAGTCCCAGCACTTCACAGGCTGAGGTAGAAGAGATTGCTGTGTGTTCAATGCCAGCCTGAGGGTACATAGCAAGTTCTTGGATGACCTGGTCTACAATGAGATCCTGCCTTGAAAACAAGCAGACAAACAAATAAAACAAAAAACACTGTAAAGTATGAAAGCTTACAATACCTTTTATAATTTTGGAATGATTTTGTTCTAGAGTTTTAATTTATAGAAAATACAATATGGCCATAAAATATTATAAATTCCCTACATGGTAAGAGGATGAGAGAATGATTTCAGAAATCATTTTCTTTATGTACAGAGAATAGCTCTTGGGCATGCTGATTCATTTCACACACACACACACACACACACACACACACACACACACACACACACACGTAATCTCCACCCAGAAGAGAAACCTACTTTTTCCTTTTTTGCATGTTTTTATTAAAGAGAGAGAGAGAGAGAGAGAGAGAGAGAGAGAGAGAGAGAGAAAGAATTGGTGTGATGGGATCTCCAGCCACTGCAATCAAACTTCAGACACATGTGCCATCTTGTGCACATATGCGATGTTATGCACTTCCCTCATCTTGTGTGTCTGGTTTATGTGGGATCTGAAGAGTCAGACATAGATCCTTAAGCTTTACAGGCAAGTGCCTTAACTGCTAAGCCATCTTTTCAGCCCAGGATGGGTACTTTCTATTCTATAATCACTCTAACATTGCAATCTGTTATTTATTAAATTTATTTGTTCACTCATTTGTTTTTACTCTTACTGCAATAAAATCTCTTAAAATGTCAAAAAAATCAGCAGGCTACAGAAATAAATGAACATATTGTGACTAAATTAGAAATATCATGGTGGTGATGATGATTCAGCATTGCTGAAAACAAATACAAACAAATACATCTATATTTATCTAGTGCAAATGAAGGGGAAATTAAAATACTTTGAAGTGAAAATATATGGCAACAAGTAAAAGAGAAATTTTATGAATATATACCTATGTCATGATATTTCACATGAACTGACTTAGTGAAACATTAAGAAAAGTCATCCTCATGATAAATAGTGAAGCCTTGGAAGTTCTACTCAGAGTGCTTGAGGGAATGTGTGCAAGGAATTCCTTAGACAGAGAATAATAATTTCTGACTTAGATAATTTGATAATTCATCGACTTCAAGGATAATGGCGTCTGGAGAGTTATCAATAACTGTCATGGTCCTAACATCTAACATCAAAGCTGAGAAGAATTCCTACTACACATGAAGGCTAGAGTTCTTCTATTGATATTTGTTCTTGATGGACTTTTTTAAGGTATGGAAAAAATGTGCCATGAGTTGTCATATTTTTGGAACGTGACTGTAAATGGTGCATGTCATCTGGAAGGGTTTATTTAGATTTAAAATTTGTTTATATTTGCAACAGCCAAGAACAATATGACCACTCCAATGCAGCCCACAAATGACATTTTTACAGCAGCTGTGAATCAAGCACACATTTTTTTCCTCTTTAGGCAGATGGTTGAATATGCATTTTATGATAATATGCCTACATTACTATAGGAAGGGGTAATCATAATTGAACAAGCACTGCTTTCTCTAATCAAGAGAACTATACATTTAAAAATTTTTCATTTTGTTTATCTTTGCTTTTGGGGGGCTTGGGGGTTACTTCTATTATATATACAGCAAAAAGCAAAAGCAGCTTTCAATTTTCTCTTAAAATCCCATTCCTTCTCTGTTAATGCATAAGCAACTACTGATTAAACTATTGAATTATTTGTATATGCCGTGAAAACCACTTATAATTTTTATATATTTTATGTACAGAATTTAAAATAATTACCTCTCATGAATAATGACTATGATTTTTGTTATACTTTTGTTTACATGTGTGCAATATAAGAGCAAATAAAATGTTAAAGACTGCAGATGTCAGCAGTGTGAAAAAATTATTTGTTTCATGGTGTGTTTCTCCCCTTAAAAGTGAGCAATTAGTGTTCACATTTAAGAAAATGTTTAGTTATTAATATATTTTTTAATTCTCCCAAAGCATTTTTGATCACAAAGTTTTGATTATTTTTACTAAAGGCTCAATCTAGAGGTTTATTAATGTGTTATAACTAACAAAATAATACCTATATAATTAATCTTAATACATTGCTATAATATATGCACTATGCAATGCATCCAGAACCATATATCCTTTACCTAAATCAAGTGCTTCTTATAAGGTCATTAAAATCAAGAAAACATAAGTGTTCTATATCAAAGTTAGGAAATATTACAGCCACAAGATACTACTTACCAAACAGCATGAAACCAAAAGATAACCAGCCCCCAAAACCAGAAAAAAAAACCCAATAAACCCAAAAGATAACCTTAAAATTCAAGACAATATTTTAGTGATTATACTGAGTCAGTAGTATTCTCACGTGACTACTGGGGGTGTAATGTTAACACATATCCTGTATAGCAATGTTCATTGAAGTTGAATGTGCAGCTACTTTGTGATCCAGCGCTACCACTGTGTATTACCTCAAAGTAAATGTTAAATATATTAAAAAATAAGCCTTATTAATAGTCCAGCTATAAAAGAGCCCATATGGGAAGCAACCTAAATGTCAATGAACAGTGAAATGGATTAATGCAATATAATTAAGTTTGCTGACAAAGATAAGAAAAGCTTATTTCTACATGCAACACAGGGCTGAGCATTAGTGATACACTATTAAGCAAAATAGAGGAGTTCTGTATGATTCAAAAGCCAACAAGATTGACCTGTCAGCATATCTTAATGAGTTGGAATTGTAGCTACATTGGGGAGGAATAATGAAAGGGAAAAGGATAGAAAAGACTATTTGAGAAGCTAGTAATAAGTTTTTAATTTAGGTTATGATTATATACAGACATTTAACTTTATGAGATAGACTGAGTTTATATACTGCTACATGTACCACTTATCTTTCTGCATACATACTTATTTCAAAATCTTCAGCTATTTTTTTTATCTATCTTTGCTTTCAAAACTTGATATTGATAATGCTCTATTAGGTAAATATTCCCATTTTCTCTACATGAAAAAGTCAAAGTTAGGAGAGTCTTATCGTTGGTTCTACTGATGAAATCCAATAAATAAAACTTACAAACAAATAATCCAAAACATAGAATATCAAATGTTTCTCTGTGTATGATGTCCACTTAGCATCATTGATAACATTTTCTGGCCTCTGGATATTAAATTTGTTTGAGTTGCTGGTTTTACTCATCTTTGAATAATTCTCTCTCAGGTGGTTTGTTCTACCCTAAATCTTCACTTTTGTTTCTCAGATGCCTTTGTAGTAAAATCAGTCCTATTTCCATAGATTTTCAATACAAAGGTAAATAATTTCTTATTTGTATTCTCTTTCTGCCTATATGTTCTTTCTAATCTATCATGGACTATACCTCAGAATTTCTGCATCCTTAATCTCTTACCTGTGTTTGCCACTTTTCTGCTCCATGTTTTGACACGTGGTATACTTTTCCCTTAGCTAGGCTTGCACTGAGTATGTAAGTATAGCAATTCAGTCTTTCCTGGTAAAAGAGAAATATTTCCTATCTGAAGGTAGGGATAAGAACACATTCTTTTTGCTCCTCATATAGGTAATAGCAAGAAAGTCTCCACAAATTCAATCACTTTGTTTCAATATTGTCACTTATTTTGACACATAAATTCCAATCATTAGTTCTTAGCATTGGCATGAATTTAGAGTGAAGGATGACAAACAGAAGATTTGTTGGACTCATATCCAGTTATGGTAGTGTACACCTTTACTTCCAGTATTTGGGATGCAGGGGTAGGAGGATCACTGTGAGTTTGAGGCCAGCCTGTGCTACATAGTGAATTCCAGGTCAGCTAGAGCAGAGACCCTACTTTGAAGAACTATAAACAACAATAACAAAACACTCATGATTTGGGGGCATTCTCAAATAAAAAAAAATAATTACAAAGCTATAAATGTGCAATTAAACATGCAGATGCATGGCAGATTATCACTTTACCTGGTAAGGATCAGTCAATTATCAGTATTAATCCATAAAATATTTTGGCTCTGGTTCTAGTTCAGAGAATTACTTACATGTATAATCTGATACTCATCCTTATGCTGTGGCTCTGAGCCTTATTTTTGTCATTTTAAAACCCCATTACAGGTTTTACCATTTTAAAAATGCAGCCATCATAACTCTATTTTCATCCTTTTTTTTTTTTTATTAGTATCATCTTTCACCCTCTGAGATCTAAGTGCTGGGTAATCCCAACAAAATACCCTTCTGTTACTACATATTAGACCCCATTATTCTCAAGTCAATAGGACTTCAAGTGTTCTAGAGGCTTTATTACAAAAAAATATATTTTTTTTAATTTTATTATTCTTAAGATTCTTAAATGGCCTTCAAAGAGTAGCCTAACACAACACACTGTGTGGGTTATTTTAGATGCTGTTTACTTGTATATAGTAGAAGGGCAAAATGACTAAGGATGCACTGTGAAAAGATCATGTGTTTCCTGGTATGCTCTACTGTTGACATTACTATCAAAGTGGTTATCTTTCTAACACATTGGGTAATATTATCTTAAAGAGTAATACATTTGCCTTATTGCTTTATAGTCATGCAGAATTATGTCACACAGAAGCACAATATCCCTTCCATGCTTACTGTCTGAATTGTAAATTATCAATCTTTTTAATTTTGGTAAAAATCAAGCATGATAAAACACAGCTTGTAGATACATTCGTTATTTTCTATTATCACCATGTGTGCTATGTATGTGTGTGGGTACGTGTTTTTATTGTGTCATTGTGTCCTTATAACCGGCAACATGTGGAAATAGAAGATATATTTTATAGAAACATATTGAGATGATACATGACATTCTGGAATGGAATGATGTTTAAAAGTAACTTGATTGTATGTGCTCATCACTTCCCAGTGATGTTCTTCAGCATTTAGCCATTGTGAAAAAATAGTGACTTGCCTAAGCAGCTGCAGATCACCTTGAGCAGAAACATACGCCAGCTGCTCCAAAAGAAAAAAAAATACAATACCGTTCATGCCTCAGAAACAAAAGGGAAGCCAACCTGAATTAATATACAAATGAAGGAGATGGTAATTATTTGATCCAAAGGTTTTCTGAATCTCACAGTTCTAATGTCTTTTAGAACTGCTTCATGCTGAGAATAGCACATAGAGAAAAGAATGTGAAATGAAGTCATGTTGAGGGCTCTGAGATTTCACCAAACAGTTACTATGTCTTTTATGAATGACTGAACAGACTTCTTTGTTTTCCAGCTTCACTAGCCAGCTCAGATGAGTTGCTTTTTGAGTATGCCATGTTTATCAATAACCAAAGAAAGGGTCTCCATTCTTCAAATGGAGTTGGGAAGGAACAATGGAATAATTATTTGCTGAATGCTTTATGTGAGGAAAATATGATTTCAACTCTGTTAGTCAAAATAGCCCTTTTCTAAAGATTATATTAACTTCTCTTTTAGAAACCAAAGAGCTAATTTAATCACTTCTCTGTTTGAGTTTATTATTATCTTTGTCAGAAAATAAATGTGTGTGTGTGTGTGTGTGTGTGTACACATGCATATGTAGTTCAGAACCTAACTCAAGTATAAACGTTCACTTTATTCCTTTATTTTTATTTGTTTATTTCACAGAAAGATGGCGAGAGACAGAGAGAGAGGCAGAGAGAATGGGAAAGCAAAGGGGTCTCTTGTTGATCCTCCTTATAAACAATCGGTTGGCTAGTCAAGGAGTTTCTGGAATCCTCCTCTCTCTCTCTCTCTCTCTCTCTCTCTCTCTCTCTCTCTCTCTCTCTCTCTCTCTCTCCAATCTCACAGGAGACTAGGGATTAACAATACTTAATACTGTGCCTGGCTTTACATGGTTCTAGGGATCCAAAGTCAAGTGCTCACATTTGTACAGCAAACATTTTATCAACTGAGCTGTCTCTCCAGTCCTAAGTTTGGATTTTTCATTCTGCTGCAATGTGAATCCTTAAGCAAGCATTCCTGTTTGACATAAATAGATGACACAGTCAATGTCTCTGGGCATATTGTACAGGCTCTTGAAATATTATAGCTTAGTGACATAAAATCATTCTATTTTTAATATGAAAACTACCTTTTCTTGAATCACTTCCTGACACACTAGTCCTTAGTAACCATTTGGTATGTGTATGCAATCCATATAATTTATTGTTATTTCAGTTTAGCTCTATACAGTTTAGATGGTAGTTCAACAATTTCTTCATATCCTTGAAAAGTTTAAATAAACTTTCTGAAAATATATCTTTATGTTGTGGCTATTGTTAAATTTCTATTTCTTATTACCAGACAATAATTTAATACAAGACATCAAATTGAATATTATACTAACATCACTCTGTTAATGGAAAACTTTCAGTGTCCCAAGATACAGCATACTTCTTTTTTTTTTTTTTTTTTGAGGTAGGGTCTCACTCTAGCCCAGGCTGACCTGGAATTCACTATGGAGTCTCAGGGTGGCCTCGAACTCATGGTGATCCTCTTACCTCTGCCTCCCAAGTGCTGGGATTAAAGGCGTGCGCCACCACACCTGGCTTTTTTACAACACACTTTTCAAACAAGATGACATTACATTTCAACTATCATTTCAGATCCTCATCAATTGGATTAAATGTATCAACTTTATCAAAGTTAAAATTCTACTATAAACATTGAATAACACCATATTATGTTATGAAATAAGTCATTCTTCCCATGTACATATTTCATTTTCCTTGTCTGTTGTGCATATATGTTTGTATATACTTCCACATAGACACATATATTCATGTGCACCAACACACATGTGTACCCACTCACACAGGAATATACACACTCATGAATACCCCATACAGATATACACTCTCAGTAGCTGTATTTTAGAACAAAGATATATAGTAAAAATAGACATGGCAGTATTGAAATCACTTCTGAAAATGGGAAAGGCTAACATTAATGTAAAAACTTACTATGTAGAGATAAACATTCCATGTAGTACACAAGTGATATCTTCAAAATAACCATAAACACAGCCCTGATTCATGGCTGAGTTATTCCCAGGTTTACATGCATGTATCTATGCACAATTTGTCAAGTATCCTAAAAATCTCTGCACTTCAGTTCAATAAATATTAAAATTAAATAATCTTCTTAAATTCAATGCACATTTAAACTGACATTTACCCAGTTCTAATATTTACATGGGACTCAGAATCTGTATACCAGGAGAGCGTGTAACTGCTGAAACAGTACATTTCACATTAACACATGAGCACCTATAAGACCTCAGTGCTCAGACAAGTTGAGCCATGTTACTGGATAGTCATTGCACATTCTTATCCCACTAAGGAGAACTGATTGAATAAAGCATAAGAAGAAAGTCAAATATTCCAAGAATAGAAAATTGCATCTTTAATGTGATTCATAAGTGAATCTACAATACTGGGCACACTTAGAAGGCACATGAAATGGTATTTTATGTCAAAGAATTTATCTTTTAAAAAGTAAGGATAATTGAGACCATTTCTTCCTCAAGCCAGTAATAAGTTACAAATAGAATTTAGGACAAAATAAAGGATTCAATTTACTTACAAAATCTGTTTTGTAACTTTATATACATATTTACCATGAACAACTTGAAAACTCTTATGTGCAATGTAAAATTAATAAATAATTAAATGGGAACATTCACTTTCATTTAAGCAACCACAGATATCTTTCAGATACTTATATGTTGGGAAAATCTCACTAAATCTACCTTATATTCTATCTAAAAATGGAAAACTCAACAATGTTACAAAATTCCTCCATCTATCTTGATTATGACCTTCTTTGTAAAACAAGCTCTTACAAATGCATTTGCTTGAGTACATAAACATTTTCTTTTTTTTTTAAATTTTGTTTATTTTTATTTATTTATTTCAGAGCAACAGACAGAGGGAGAAAGAGGCAGAGAGAGAGAGAGAGAGAGAGAGAGAGAGAGAGAGAGAGAGAGAGAGAGAGAGAATGGGCGCACCAGGGCTTCCAGCCACCGCAAATGAACTCCAGACGCGTGCGCCCCCTTGTGCATCTGGCTAACGTGGGACCTGGGGAATTGAGCCTCGAACCGGGGTCCTCAGGCTTCACAGGCAAGTGCTTAACCGCTAAGCCATCTCTCCAGCCCAAACATTTTCAATATACATTTCAATTTAAAATAATATTCCTGAGAACATTTAAAAGCTAATTTTAAAAGTTTAATAAGCCATCTCTTCTGTCCTGTTCTTATTTTTTGAGACAAGTTCCCACACTGTAGCCCAGACTGGCCTCAGTTTTAATAGCACTCTTCCTGCACCATACTCCTTAGTACTGATACTGGTTTCATACTTTCTCACATTTTTTTGCCCTTTTGTGTGCACCACACATGTGTAAAGTATGTGTGGTGTATTATGTGTGGCATATGCACATGTTTATGCAGATGTGCTCATGCTGCACACATGTGGGCAGACGTTGAAGGGGAATTTTGAGTGCTCTTCTCTATTTCCTATCCACATAGTTCCTTCAGGAAGGGTCTACCCCTCAATCCTGAGAATCCCAGCCGTCTTATTTTACCCATTCTATTCATGACAACACTCTTTTATTTGTGTCAGTTAGATATTTTAAGCATCAACAGAAGACACTATCATTATGTATATATGTATATGTATGTATGTATATATATATATATATATATATATATATACACTTTCTCTTAAAGCCATGAATGAGTCTGAACAATAAAAATAATTAATAATCACCACTTCTCCTTTGTGGATATCAAGTCCTTACTAAATTTTATAATACTTCTTCATTGCTTCTTTTTTAGTAAAATGAAAGCTTTTGAACTTGCAATGAAGTATCATAGTTCTAGGTTCCTATCACTGGACCTCTTTCCTGTCTTGTTCTGAGTAAATGGTAACATGATAGCCTTCCACCATCACTGATAACTACTGCCAACTGAGATAACTGAGCTTCATGTTTGAGTTAACAATATTGTCTCCATATGGCAAATTTTACTTTTACTACTAGTATGCCCTTCTTATTTTGGATCTTTATATGAAAGGGGATTTAACTATGAATGAGCATTTATTTTATTTGAAATCAAGAGTTTATACTCTCATTTTTTTCCACTGCTACCAAAACCAGCAACAATGCTCCCAACACTTAATTGACTTTACCTTTGTTTCTTTAACCTAATGGCTAAAGTCAGATTTCCAACAAGTCATACTGAGGCTTCTAAAGATTTTGTATTATGTCTGTTTTAAGCATGAGATACAAACAGAGAAAACACTAAGTGAGGAGAAATAAAACTGTTATACAAATCTAGTTTGTACTTCCTATTTCAGGCTTAAAGAATATATTTTATAGAAAAGTATACAGTCTTACAAAGGCTAAAACCTGGTCATAGTAACACAGAACACTTAGTCTTCCCACATACTACCACTGTATTACTAAAAGCTTATTTTCAGATTTCTTTTCACTCAATACATTAAGCCCAGCATTCAACAAAACACTCAAGGAATAAGTACTGCTAGGAGGGTTGAAGAATCATAAAATAAATCAACCATAGGCTAATGGAACAAGGTGGATGTACTACAAGAACTCAGAAGTTATGTGATCACAGAGAAAATATCCAATCTGATTTAAAATTGTCCGAGGCAAAACCTACACTGAGACCTCAACAGAAGAGTTGTATAAATGATAAGCAAGTAATTAAAATATGTTCCGTCACACATTACTACAAAAATGCATAATACAACAACAATGAGTTGCCTCCACAGTTATCGGCATGACTGAAATTCAGAAGACAGACAATACAAATGACTGGTAGAGATGTAGAGCAACAAGAAATCACATTCATTGTTAGTGGACATGTAAAGTTGTACAACCATAGTAGACCAGTTTTAAATTTTCTTATACAAATTAACATGGTATTCCCACATGATACAAAAGTTGTGGTGTTTGGCATTTACCAAAATATTCTGGAAACATATTTCACACACAAAACTGCAAAAAGATGAATATTATAGGTCTATAAAATCTTTAGAGCCAGATCAAAAATGCTATCCTTTACAAGTAGAAGTGAGCTTTGAATTCAAAAGAAGCATAGGATATTCCATGCATATTATTAAATAAAAGAAGCAAGTCAGAAAAGGCTATATGTTCTAAACTATTTAGATATAGTATAGATACATACATATATACATATGCTTGCAAGTACATACATACATTGTGCATGTATGGTACATGTATGTGTAACAGATGATTCCAGTTTTAGAACATTATGGAAGAGGAGAAACTCTACAAATGGGAAGAGTAAGAGTGGTTTCCTGAGAGTAAGTGAAAAGAAGGATGATTAAGCAGAATATAAAGCATATTTTGATCATGAAACTCATGGATATGACGTAATAATGATGCCTCCATTGCATTATGCTTGTGGCAGTTAATAGGGTACACTTTGTGCAGAAAAGGTAAAGATCAAGGTGAACAATTGGCCTTGGGGGATAATGCTGTGGTAATATAGGCTCATCACCATTTACAAATGTCACACTCTGGTGCTGGGTCCTGATAATAAGAATCTGTGTAGGTGTTTTAGTGAGATGCAATATTAATCAAGAGTATTAAACAAATAAGAGTAACTGATGCCACTTGTGAGTCATCTATTATGCTATTCCATTTTCTGAAATGTACATAATATAGAATAAAATGTTTATAAACTGTTCAAGTTATATGAAGTTGTTCTTCAAATATAATCGCAGATTGCTTAAAATTTCTGTTATTATGCACATAAATAGTTAAGAATGAATGCCAGTCTTGCTCAACATCTGTGGCAATATGCTTCATTCTGATCAGTAACAGCGTATCTCAAAATGAAT